>NC_092711.1:135689850-135989966 GCF_047496885.1 Scyliorhinus torazame
GGGTGTTCTGACGGGTTGGGACCATAGGGCTCTGTTTCCGGGGGAAAGGTGGGGGGGGGGGGGGGGGACCACACCAGTGGATAAGCTGGTGAACAGGAGTAAAGCGGGGGGGGGGGGGGGGGGGGGTCTGCGGCGGATGCACTGAGGGAGGGGGCAGGGTTTGAAGCGTAAGAGAGGGAGGGGATAGGAAAAGGGAGGGGGTGAGCGAAGGAGGATAGGGTTTCGGGGGTGTTTGGCTAACGTAAGGATAGAATGCTAGACACATAGGTCACACGTGTACATGGGGAAGGGGGGGGGGGAGGAAGGTGGCGGCAGCCATCTTGGGTGACCCCTGAACAAATGCGAACCTACGTATGCAGGGGCATGTCCACGAGACAAACATAGCTGACCCCATAGGAGGGGGGGGGCAGAAACCTCCCATCAGGATAGTCACCTGGAACGTGAGGGGACTTAATGGCCCAGTGAAAAGATCCAGAGTATTCATCCATCTAATCAGCCTGAGGGTCATAGTTATATTCCTCCAGGCGACGCACCTTAGAATGAAGGTAAGGAAAAGCTGGATCGGACAGGCATATCGGGCCTGTTTCGACACAAGGGTCACCGGGTAGCAATACTGTTCAATAAAATGGTGGACTTCACAGCAATGAACACGGTACATAATTATAAGTGGGGTCCTAGCGGGAGGCCAAAACGTTGTGAAATTTCAAGAAGGAATCAGATATAGGCCTTGGGGCTAAAGGAATCATGGGATATTGGGGGGGAGGCGGGATCAGGGTATTGAACTTGATGACCAACCATGATGATAATGAATGGTGGAGTAGACTCGAAGGGCTGAATGGCCTACCCCTGCTCCTATTTTCTATGTATGTTTCCATGTAGAAGGGACCCTCCCCTGCTCAAGATAGAGCTCTTTGTTCCCTATCCGGTACTTCCATGTATATCCTAAATTCACTCCAACTATGCAGTTCTTGCTGTTTGGCATCTTTGATAACCTTTTCATCTAATTTATTGGAGGCCACCTAAATCTCACGAGCATGTGGGCTTCTACTCCTAGTAGCATTCTTAGTCTTACCCATGTTACAAGACCTTGTCAAACTACATCCCCTCTCCCGCCTGGAATCTCGTTCTATACTGCTACTACTTGATCTTTCCCTTCTGCTGTGGGATGTCCTTTCAATAGTCCTCGACCTTTTCCTGGGAACCTCTTCACTATCCGATGTACTATCTGAACTGGCACTGCGTTTCTGTGCCCTCCATTTTTGAACTTTGTGTTCCCAATCTATTGTCTTGACAGCCTTCCATTTATTCTGTACATTCAACCAGTGTTTTTACTTTCCAGTGGCCGTCCCTTCTTTACTAATAACAGTTGCATTCTACCATTGACTAGACCCTTCAGGCAGATATGTTACTTTTGTACCAACTTTTGGCCGTTGTCCTTTCGGAAAAATGGCCTGTTCTAATTCATCAGAAGTATTGTGTTCCTCTACAGATACCCTGTCTATTTCAGTTAACTGGTCCTCATAGTTCTGTAACACGTGCGCACCAGACAACCCTGGTTCCTCATCATGTTCGTCTGCTCTTTCTAAATTTGCAAGTTTGTAATCTGTACCCATTATCCTTGATGAATGTACCCCAATAGTCTGATTCCATGTTGCAAAAACAATTGTTGTGCCATCATGCCTATGACCTTCCCATTCATTAAAATTGTCTCTTATAGTAAACTATGTCTCCTTGCTGAAAAATGGTTTTAAAGCTCTACGAATTCTTTCAGAGACTTCTGGTTTCCAAAATAGCTTTTCTACTGCTATGTAATGCAGTTAAATGCTCAGCAAAGGCAGAGCTAACTGTAGTCCCTTCCCAAACTGGAGGCTGGTCATCCAAAATGGACGGAATTTTAGGATTTCTACCAAATACTAATTGATTGGTTGGGGGCTCGGCAACAAATTCTTTGCATGCACCACTCATGCTAAGGCTGAATTTAGCTTAAAATTTGGTTGATCTACCAAGATTTTCCAGAGCATGTCATCTGTTACAGCATGGTTTCTTTCACACAGGCCATCACTAAATGGGCTTTCCGCAGCTGTACTCATGACTGTGATATTCAGGCTCACATATTCCTAAACTCATCATTGGCAAATTCTCCACCATTGTCTGGAAGGAATTTTGCCGGTGGGCCCATTCCTTTCCCTATCCATTTGTCCATGATCTGATCCAGGATTACTCTCTTTTCTTTACTACATACAATGGTCGATTGACTAAATCTGGTTGCTAAATCTACAAATGCTAAATAATGCTTTATCCCAAATCTTAAGGCCCATGGCCACAATTTTGTCAAAATCCCTGGCCAAGGGTAGGGTTACTATCGGTCATGAAATCCCTGGCCAAGGGTAGGGTTACTATCAGTCGTGCTGGCGTCTTTCTGTACTTCCTACAAACTTCACAGCGATCACTAATCTGTTCTATCAGTTTAGTATAGTCTTCATCCCTTACCCCTGCATCCTTTAATATATTTTTCAGCGTCCGAGGAGACAGCTGCTCAAATTGTCTATGCAGTTTCAATACAATGAGCTTTTACCTAGAATTTACAGTGCAGAAGGAGCTCATTCAGCCCATCGAGTCTGCACCGGCCCTTGGAAAGAGCACCCTACTTAAGCCCATGCCTCCACCCTATCCCACATAACCTTTTTTGGACACTAAGGGCAATTTAGCACGGCCAATCCACCTAACCTGCACGTCTTTGGACTGTGGGAGGAAACCGGAGCACCCGGAGGAAACCCACGCAGACACGGGGAGAACGTGCAGACTCCGCACAGACAGTGACCCAAGCCGGGAATCGAACCTGGGACCCTGGAGCTGTGAAGCCACAGTGCTATCCACTGCCCTTATAAAGATGGCAGGTTTCCTTCCCTCAAGAATATTAGTGAACCAGATGGGTTTTTATGGCAATGGTTTCATGGTCTTTTAATTCCAGATTTTTATTTTGTTCAAATTTCACCATCTGCAGTTACGGGATTTGAACCTGGGTGTTCAGAGTATTACTCTGGGTCTCTGGTTTATTAGTTCAGTGACAATACCACTATGCCACCACCTCACCAGCTAAAGTCCCACTTCCAGCTGCGAATAGCACCGTCTGAACGACTGCACCCAAAATATTATTTGTCAGTAATGGAATACAATAGTGTACCGAATGTGTAAATGGTAAGTCCACCGTCTTTCCAAAAACTGTTCCTTTTCCATATCCAGTTTCATGTGTGCTTTCTTCATCAATGGTCTGCTCAGAAGCAAAGGTATCTCACTTGATACAACATCCGTGCGAATGAAATGATTCACCCCGGCAATATTGCAAGGGATCACCGCTCTTTTCAGCGACTTCAGAGTATTATCATCCTCAAACCTGAAACTTGTTCCTTAACCTAGTTACGATTTTCAGTATTTAAAGAGTCCAGGTAGCATTTTAACCAGTCAATTCCACTGTCCAATACAGCACAATTGAAGGACTCTGCAACCATCGCTTTCATTACCGGAGTAAAATGTCTCGTCAATCAGACAATGCCAGCCGATTCTTTGAAGGAGTTGAAGATGTGTGTGAACGTTGCGGGGGCCCCCCCGCTAATCACGTTCATATGTTTTGGTCCCGTGCAAAGCTGGAGGATTACTGGAAGGAGGTTTTTAGGGTAATTTCTAAAGTGGTGCACGTGAAACTGGACCCGGGCCCTCGGGAGGCCATATTCGGGGTGTTGGACCAGCCGGGGTTGGAAACGGAGGCAGATGTTGTAGCCTTCGTCTCGTTGATCGCCCGAAGGCGGATCCTGATGGGTTGGAGAGCAGCCTCTCCACCCTGTGCCCTGGCGTGGCGGGGGGACCTGCTGGAATTCTTGACTCTTGAAAAGGTGAAGTTTGAACTGGGGGGAAGGATGGAGGGGTTCTACAATTCATGGGCGTTATTCATTATGCACTTTCAAGAACTGGATCACATCGAACATTAGTTGGGGGGGGGGGGTGAGAGGGTTGGAGGGAGGGGGGGCTGTGTGTGTTAATGGCGACTATGGGTGATTCCTGATTCCTTTTTGTCATTTGTTTATGTGAACATGCGGGCTGATGTTTGGGGTTTGGTGGGAGGATGGGATCGTTGTTATTGATATGGGGATTGACATATTTGTTACTGATTATTGTTTATTGTTGGTCGGTGTAAATTTGGGGGGAAATGTGAAAAAGGAGGAGAATAAAAAATATTTAAAAAAAAAGACAATGCCTTCTTTTTGGTCACTATCTCTTTCCTCTTCCAATTCTCCCGTGTCATGTGTCGCTTCAAACACTATTAAAACGTGTTGGGCAGTTGAATGCACAATGGTATTGAGAGTCACACTGAAAACATCGATTTATCGTACACGGGGCATTTCTGGGGTTCATTTTCCTTTTACCATTCTCCATATCCCTCATCCTGTTATAGTTATTAAAAAGGATCCTCAATTTCTGGGTCAGTAGTCCTCCCATACTCTCGCAGCCTACTTGTACCTGTATGATCTCGCCATCCTGTGAATAGTGTACCTTCCATATTCTGCTTAGTTGCTGACCTACCCATTTGTGCCGCAAGAGCTATAGGACTGGAATGTTTCCCTAAAAAAAATGTAAGGCCTCTTATCATTTGATCAAATGAGGTATCATTATCTGCAAACTTAACTCCTGTCAAAACCAGGAGCCTATCCATTTTGGTCACTCTAGCACAGTCCAGTAACTTAAATGCCAACACGGATTGGGGAAATTCCAGGCGGTGTTTGTACAGACTGCTAAAAAACATTACGTACTCCTCAATAGAAGTATCCTCTGTTTTCCGGAGTCTATCAAATTCCGACCAGGATTCATTCGCACTTACTAAGTCACCCTTTTGATAAATCTTATCCATGATGTTCGATACATCCTTCTTCCCAGTTCCAATCTTCCAAATCTAGTTCGGAAAACACTTTGCTGCTGATTTGACTTGTGCGAGGTAAACAAAGAGCCAATGCCGTACCTTGTTTCCTTTCCCCCAAAGCAGTTACCATAGTCCACATGATAACTTTGCTTCTCCATAGGTCATACGGTCCCCTTTCTGAAAATAATGGTGGATAGTCATATCCTGACATTTTTACTTTGGTTCCAGCCATACGTTGTCTTCTTGCTCACTCCTTTGTTGATTTTGATGTTTTTTCTGGAAAAGTACTTTACTTTGGCCCAGCAACCATCCTGTGCTATCTCTGTTTAGCTTCTGGATGCTGTTTGATTAAAGGAAACAGTGCCCTGCTTCTCCCAAAACATCTTTATTTATTTCACCACAAGAACAAGTGCCACCTGTAACCCCTTTACATATCAGCGTTTTTATTGGATACTTAACATCAACTTTGTCAGAGACCCCTCCCACCCAGGCTTTGCCCTCTTACAGACCCTTCCATCAGGCAGAAGATACAGAAGTCTAAAGACCCGCACATCCAGAAATAGGAAGAGCTTCGTCCCCACATCTACCAGACTCCTCAACGACTCTCCCTCGGACTGATCTGTTCCCTGTAAGAACACTATTCACGACGCCCTAAGCGGCTCTTGTTTGGCCCCTTGTTCCACACTGTAACCAATCACTGTTTGTCGATGTACCATTTGTCAATGTACTCTGTTGATTATTCTTTTTGTCTACGATGTACGTACTGCGTACGTCCCCGCGGCCGCAGAAAAATACTTTTCACTGAACTTTGGTACATGTGACAATAAATATCAATCAATCAACTTAATATGTAATTGAAAGGTCTCTTAACCCATTCCGAGCATCTTGTAGATGGTACACACACTGCTGCCTCTGTGCGCCGGTGGTGGAGGGAGTGAATGTTTGTGGATGGGGTGCCGATCCAAGCGGGGCTGCTTTGTCCCGGATGGTGTCGAACCTCCTGCTTCTGTAACCGCCAACATTTTTACAATTCGTGCATTCGTATTCCCTGAGTTTATTTGCATCGCCACCAAGCAGTGGGTGTCTTCATCAAAATGCACCACCTCACAAAGTTATTCATTCTTTCGCGGGAACGTGGACTTCGCGCCCCCCCCCCCCCCGGCATTTGTTTTTGTTTCCCCATCCATAATTGCCCTCCTCGAACTGAGTGGACTCGCCCGACCATTTCAGAGAGCGGGGTGTTGTGGGAAAAATCAACCACTTCAGGAGTCAGACTTGCTGTGCCCAATCAGTGCAGTTTTATTGTTACACGAAGCTTCGGGAGAAAGCGTACGTACCCCGCGGTACGGCAGCCAGCCTTTCTCGTGGTTTGAATGGCAGTCATTCATTTTATACTTTGGGGTCCACAATGGGCCCAGATACAAAACAATTATCACCGTGTTATCTTTAAACAGCCACTTCGGGTTCACAATGAGCCCAGATACAAAACAATTATCACCTTGTTTTTAAACATTTTATAGACTGTACATCGCTATTTGTAAGCGTTTTGCCATGTACACATGGTTATAGTTAAAGAGGTTCTACAGGTTACAGGTAGCAGCAGGAAAGCAGTATCGATTGTCCCTTTGTTTTAGGAAATGGCCCAAGACATTCGTACTAGCATATCATTGTGTACACCTTGGCTAAAGTCAGCTTTATTCAAGTGGTGTCCTGCATTTATGTATTTCTTAGTCTTCCTGTCTGGCTCTCTTTGTCCTGGATCTGTTCCTATCTGTCCCACCGGCACCCCGCTGGGCTCCAGGCGTCAGTTATGTCTGCTTTATTCTCTGTGTCTCCATCTTGTGTGTCAGGCAGCCATCTTCTGTGCCAAGTGCCCTTCTGAAGCATTTCCCGCTTCAGGGGTCAACCACATTGCTGTGTATGTTGGTTGCGGGGGGTGGGGGGGGGGGGGGGGGGTGCATGGAGTCACATGTAGGCCAGGCCGGTGTAGGGACGGCAGATTTCCCCTTCCTTAGTGTGAACCAGATGGGGTTTTCGACAACAAAAATAGATGAATTGTCCCAGTTACTGGATTCGCACCACATATTTCAGAATTTATTAATTGAATATAAATTCCACTAGCTGATAGGATTTGAACCTGGATTGCAGTCTGGAGCTCTGGATTGCTGGTCTAGTGATGTTACCACTGCTCCGCCATCTCCCCATTGCTTGTATTGCAATGAACTTGAAAATCCACTTATCTTTCAGAAGGTCAACTGAGACAGGGCTAATTATAAACCAACAACCTGATATATTTTGCATGTGTGTCTCCATATCGAAATATATCTAATTATGTGTATACGTATATATATATAAATATGTCATGAGAGGTCTGGGTAGAGTAGGCGGAGAGAAACCATTCTTCTTGATGGAAGGATTGAAGGTGAAATGGTGACAGGAGTCAAACTTTTTTCGTGCGGCGGGTAGTTAGGTAGAGGGATGTTCGATCGTGACTTTAAATGGAGGAAGAGGGGCAGCACGGTGGCGCAGTGGTGAACACTGCTGCCTCACGGCGGCGAGGACCCTTGTTCGATCCCGGCTCTGGGTCGCTGTCCGTGTGGGGTTTGCACATTATCCCCGTGTCTGCGTGGGTCTCACCCCCCCCACGACCCAAAGATGTGCAGGGTAGGTGGATTGGCCGCGCTAAATTGCTCACTCCGCCACTCAATACGATCAAAGCTGATCGCCACTAGGCCTCAACTCCACTTTCCTGCCCGTTCTCCATAACCCTTCAACCCATTGCTCATTAACAATCTGTCCAACACCGCCTTAAGTTTACTCAATGTCCGGCATTCACCGCACTCCTTCAAGAGAAGTAATTTCTCTTAATCTTTATTTTAAATCTGCTATCCCTCATCCTAAAACCATGACGTCTCGTCAATATTGCCCCACAAGAGGAAGCATCCACCCTATGTCTTATATAGCTCAATATGCACCTCGGATCATAGAGTTTTACAGCACAGCAAGAGGCTTTCGGCCCATATGTCCACACCAGCCGCCTAGCGCCTATCTATTCTAATCTCACTTTCAAACACTTGGACTGTAGCCTTATACGCTGCGGTGTTTCAAGTGCTTATCTCAATGCTTCTTAAATGTTATGAGGGCTCCTGCCTCCTCCCCCCTTTCAGGCAGCGAGTTCCAGACTCCCACCACTCTCTGGGAGAAAAGGTTTTTCCTCGCAGGGAATGACTTCGGATATCTACAGATGCGGGACTTCCTGCGCAGGCAGGTACCACCCTTCCCACTCCTGCCACGAAGAGGGATTCAAGTTAGGGGATGGGGGGGGGGGGGGGGGAGGGGAGCGTCTCGGACATCTACAAAGAATTAATGGGGGCGGAGGAGACGCATACAGAGGAGCTGAAGCGTAAGTGGGAGGAGGAACTGGGGGGGGAGGTGAGATGGAAGACGGCCTATGGGCGGAGGCGCTGAGCAGAGTCAACGCGACCGCGACATGCGCCAGGCTCAGCTTGATCCTGTTTAAGGTGGTGCACCGGGCGCACATGACAGCGACCCGGATGAGTAGATTTTTTGGGGTGGAAGACAAGTGTGTCAGATGTGCGGGTGGAGCAGCGAACAATGTCCACATGTTCTGGGCACGCCCCAAAATTAGGTTCGCGGATGTCATGTCCAGGGTATTGAAGACAAGGGTGGAAATGAGTCCAGGGGTAGCATCTTTGGGGTGTTGGAGGACCCGGGTGTTCAGGAGGAGGGAGAGGCAGATGTTCTGGCCTTTGCCTCCTTGGTACCCCGGCGACGGGTACTACTGGCTTGGAGGGAGTCTAGGCCCCCGAAGTCAGAGGCCTGGTTAACCGATATGGCGAGCTTTCTCGGCCTGGAAAAGATCAAGTTCGCCTTCAGAGGGTCGGTGTCAGGGTTCACCCGGAGCTGGCAACCATTCATTGACTTCTTCACGGGGAATTAATCGTCAGCAGTGGGGGGGCTAGGGTAGTATAGAGTAGGGGGTTAAATAGGCGGGCCTTGGAGGGGCGGATGACGGCGACTGTTTTCTGATTACTGTTCTTTGTACTCTATTGTTTTTTGTACTGTGGTTGTTTGTTGTGCCAATAATACCTCATTAAAAATTGTTTGTTAAAAAAAAAGGTTTTCCCTCAAATCCCCTCTAAATCTTCAGCCCTTTAAAATCTCCACCCCCTGGTTATTGTTTCTTCCAGGCAATATGGAAAATTTCCCATGCATGGCCTGTCCACAAAAAGCAGGCCAAATCCAACCCAGCCAATTACCACCCTATCAGTCTACTCTCCATTATCAGTAAAGTGATGGAAGGAGTCATCGACAGTGCTATCAGGAGACTCTTACTCAGCAATAACCTGCTCACGGATGCTCAGTTTGGGTTCCGCCAGGGTCACTCAGCTCCTGACCTCATTACAGCCTTGGTTCAAACATGGACGAAAGAGATGAATGCCAGGGGTGAGGTGAGAGTGACTGCCCTTGACATCAAGGTAGCATGTGACCGAGTGTGGCATCAAGGAGCCCTAGTTAAACTGGAGTCAATGGGAATCAAGGGGGGAAACTCTCCGGCTGGTTGGAGTCATACTCGGCACAAAAGAAAATGGTTGTGGTGGTTGGAGGTCAATCATCTCAGCTCCAGGACATCACAGCAGGAGTTCCTCAGGGTAGTGTCCTAGGCCCAACCATCTTCAACTGTTTCATCAATGACCTCCCTTCCATCATAAGGTCAGAAGTGGGGATGTTTGCGGCTGACTGCACAATGTTCAGCACCATTCGTGACTCCTCAGATAATGAAGCAGTCCGTGTCCAAATGCAGCAAGACCCTGGACAATACCCAGACTTGGGCTGACAAGTGGCAAGTTACGTTCGTGCCACACAATGCCAGGCAACGACTATCTCCTACAAGAGAAAAACAAACCATAGCCCCTTGACATTCAATGGCATTACTGTTATGGGCCAGAGTTCAGAGAACCCCAAAGTGTATCATGGAGTTCACCTGACCCACAACTTTTACTAGATTGTGGTATGGGGAGCACACGGCCCACTCTACAGGTGTGGTACAGCAGAAATGGAAAAGTATTTTTTAAAGCAAAACAATGTTTATTCTATGAACTCAAGTTAACCTTTTTAAAACATAGTGAACATCTTAGCAACCATCAATTCAAATACATCCCCCAAAGAATACAACACTAAGTAATTCTTAATAACTTCCCAAACAACATCCAGAAGAAACACCTTTCAACAGAAGCACATTAGGTTCACATTCACTACTGAGAACATTTATAATTCTGAATTCACCAAATGATCAAGAGACAGTCTTTTGATGGGAGAATGATCAACAGTACACCTGCTCTGTCTGGCTTCAGCTCCACCACTGTAAACAAAACTAAAACACACCCTGCAGCAAACAGCCTAAAACGAAAGTAACTGACAGACAGCCCAGCTCCACCCACACTCTGACATCACTGATAAACACCCATTTCTTAAAGGTACATTTCTTAAACGTCCATTTCTTAAAGGTACTCTCACATGATATTACCATCACTGAATCCCCACAATATCAACATCCTGGGGGTTACCATTGACCAGAAACTGAACTGGGCTAGTCACATTAATATTGTGGCTACCAGGGCAGGTCAAATGCTTGGAATTCTGCGGAGAGTAACTCCCCTCAAGACTCCCGCCTCCCCCCAAAACACCTGTCCACCATCTGCAAGGCACAAGTGATGGGATACTCTCCACTTGCCTGGGTGGGTGCGGCCCCGACAACACTCGAGAAGCTCGACACCATCCAGGACAAAGCAGCCCCGCTTTGATCGGCATTCCACCCACAAACATTCACTCCCTCCACCACCGACGCACAGCGACAGCAGCGTGTGTACCATCTACAAGATGCACTGCGTTAACGATCTGGAAGAAGGAAGAAGAAACCGAGGGCATTGTTTGCAGATGACACAATGATATGCAGATGGACAGGTTGTGTTGAGGAAGCAGGGGGGCTGCAGAAGGACTTGGACAGGCTAGGAGAATGGGCAAAGAAGTGGCAGATGGAATACAATGTGGAAAAGTGTGAAGTTATGCACCTTGGTCGGAAGAATGGAGGAAGAGACTATTTTCTAAATGAGGAAATGCTGAGGAAATCAGAGGCACAAAGGGACCTCAGAGTCCTAGTTCATGATTCTCTTAAGGTTATGACGAACGCTTGATGACTCTGGGTCTGTACTCATTGGAGTTTAGAAGGATGAGGGGGGAATCTTATTGAAACTTACAGGATACTGCGAGGCCTGGATAGAGTGGACGAGAAGAGGAATATTAATGTGACTAGCCCAGTTCAGTTTCTGGTCAATGGTAACCCCCAGGATGTTGATATTGTGGGGATTCAGTGATGGTAGGAAAAACTAGAGCCAGAGGACACCATCTCAGACTAAAGGGACGATCCTTTAAAACAGAGATGAAAAGGAATTTCTTCAGCCAGAGGGTGGTGAATCTGTGGAACTCTTTGCCGCAGAAGGCTGTGGAGGCCAAATCACTGAGAGTTTTTAAGACAGAGATAGATAGGTTCTTGATTAATAAGGGGATCAGGGGTTACGGGGAGAAGGCAGGAGAATGGGGATGAGAAACTATCAGCCATGATTGAATGGCGGAGCAGACTCGATGGGCCGAGTGGCCTAATTCTGCTCTTATGTCTTATGGTCTCATGCAGCGACTCACCGAGGCTCCTTCGACAGCACCTTCCAAACCCACCACCTCTACCATCTAGAAGGACAAGGGGCAGCAGACACATGGGGAACTCCACCACCTGCAAGTTCCCCTCCGAGCCCCACACTCACCAACCTGACTGGGAAATATATCGTCCGTTCCTTCACTGTCGCCGGGTCACAATCCTGGACCTCCCTCCCTGACAGCACTGTGGGTGTTACCCACACCACACAGGGACTGCAGCCGGTTCAAGAAGGCAGCTCGCCCACCACCTCCTCAAGGGGCAATTAGGGACGGGCAATAAATACTGGGCCCGACCAGCGACGGCCCACATCCAGTAAAAATAAATTGCTGAAATGTCCAATTATTTCACAAATACTTCCAAGTCTTATCTTTATTTTTATATTAATGGGAATACACACTCTTACACACTCCCGCACCCACTCTCACCCATTCTCAAGCTCACCCACTCACACCCTCATCCTCTCTAATCCTCGCTCACCCTCATTTTTACACTCATGCTCACTCACACCCTCTCTCACACACTCTCGCCTTCACCCACCCTCAACCACACCCACTCCGACTCTGACCCACCCTCACCCAGGGTCCCCTCCAATAGGAATAGGCAACCCCGGTGTCTGACCCTAACTGGGTGAGAGGTGGGTGAAAGGATTAATGCCCTTTGACAAGCCATAGCAACAACGGACTGGGAATGAACAAAGGAAGCAGAGATACCCAGCAGATGGTGCTGTGTACTAACATCACATCAATTAAAACACAATTTCAGAGACAGAGCAAAGATCCCTCTACACTGTCCCCATCAAACACTCCCAGGACAGGTACACACGGGGTTAGATACAGAGTAAAGCTCCCTCTACACTGTCCCCATCAAACACTCCCAGGACAGGTACAGCACGGGGTTAGATACAGAGTAAAGCTCCCTCCACACTGTCCCCATCAAACACTCCCAGGACAGGTACACACGGGGTTAGATACAGAGTAAAGCTCCCTCTACACTGTCCCCATCAAACACTCCCAGGACAGGTACACACGGGGTTAGATACAGAGTAAAGCTCCCTCTACACTGTCCCCATCAAACACTCCCAGGACAGGTACAGCACGGGGTTAGATACAGAGTAAAGCTCCCTCTACACTGTCCCCATAAAATGCTCCCAGGACAGGTACAGCACGGGGTTAGATACAGAGTAAAGCTCCCTCTACACTGTCCCCATAAAATGCTCCCAGGACAGGTACAGCACGGGGTTAGATACAGAGTAAAGCTCCCTCTACACTGTCCCCATCCAACACTCCCGGGACAGGTACAGCACGGGGTTAGATACAGAGTAAAGCTCCCTCTACAGTGTCCCCATCCAACACTCCCGGGACAGGTACAGCACGGGGTTAGATACAGAGTAAAGCTCCCTCTACACTGTCCCTATCAAACACTCCCAGGACAGGTACAGCACGGGGTTAGATACAGAGTAAAGCTCCCTCTACACTGTCCCCATAAAATGCTCCCAGGACAGGTACAGCACGGGGTTAGATACAGAGTAAAGCTCCCTCTACACTGTCCCCATAAAATGCTCCCAGGACAGGTACAGCACGGGGTTAGATACAGAGTAAAGCTCCCTCTACAGTGTCCCCATCCAACATTCCCGGGACAGGTACAGCACGGGGTTAGATACAGAGTAAAGCTCCCTCTACACTGTCCCAAATAAACACTCCCAGGACAGGTACAGCACGGGGTTAGATACAGAGTAAAGCTCCCTCTACACTGTCCCCATAAAATGCTCCCAGGACAGGTACAGCACGGGTTAGATACAGAGTAAAGCTCCCTCTACACTGTCCCCATCCAATACTCCCGGGACAGGTACAGCACGGGGTTAGATACAGAGTAAAACTCCATCTACCTGTCCCCATCAAACACTCCCAGGACAGATACAGCACGGGGTTAGATACAGAGCAAAGCTCCTTCTACACTGTCCCCATCAAACACTCCCAGGACAGGTACAGCACGGGGTTAGATACAGAGTAAAGCTCCCTCTACACTGTCCCCCATCAAACACTCCCAGGACAGCTACAGCACGGGGTTAGATACAGAGTAAAGCTCCCTATACACTGTCCCCATCAAACACTCCCAGGACAGGTACAGCACGGGGTTAGATGCAGAGTAAAGCTCCATCTACACTGTCCCCATCAAACACTCCGAGGACAGGTACAGCACGGGGTTAGATACAGAGTAAAGCTCCCTCTACACTGTCCCCATAAAATGCTCCCAGGACAGGTACAGCACGGGGTTAGATACAGAGTAAAGCTCCCTCTACACTGTCTCCATCAAACACTCCCAGGACAGGTACAGCACGGGGTTAGATACAGAGTAAAGCTCCCTCTACACTGTCCCCATAAAATGCTCCCAGGACAGGTACAGCACGGGGTTAGATACAGAGTAAAGCTCCCTCTACACTGTCCCCATCAAACACTCCCAGGACAGGTACAGCACGGGGTTAGATACAGAGTAAAGCTCCCTCTACACTGTCCCCATAAAATGCTCCCAGGACAGGTACAGCACGGGGTTAGATACAGAGTAAAGCTCCCTCTACACTGTCCCCATAAAATGCTCCCAGGACAGGTACAGCACGGGGTTAGATACAGAGTAAAGCTCCCTCTACACTGTCCCCATCCAACACTCCCGGGACAGGTACAGCACGGGGTTAGATACAGAGTAAAGCTCCCTCTACAGTGTCCCCATCCAACACTCCCGGGACAGGTACAGCACGGGGTTAGATACAGAGTAAAGCTCCCTCTACACTGTCCCTATCAAACACTCCCAGGACAGGTACAGCACGGGGTTAGATACAGAGTAAAGCTCCCTCTACACTGTCCCCATAAAATGCTCCCAGGACAGGTACAGCACGGGGTTAGATACAGAGTAAAGCTCCCTCTACACTGTCCCCATAAAATGCTCCCAGGACAGGTACAGCACGGGGTTAGATACAGAGTAAAGCTCCCTCTACAGTGTCCCCATCCAACATTCCCGGGACAGGTACAGCACGGGGTTAGATACAGAGTAAAGCTCCCTCTACACTGTCCCAAATAAACACTCCCAGGACAGGTACAGCACGGGGTTAGATACAGAGTAAAGCTCCCTCTACACTGTCCCCATAAAATGCTCCCAGGACAGGTACAGCACGGGTTAGATACAGAGTAAAGCTCCCTCTACACTGTCCCCATCCAATACTCCCGGGACAGGTACAGCACGGGGTTAGATACAGAGTAAAACTCCATCTACCTGTCCCCATCAAACACTCCCAGGACAGATACAGCACGGGGTTAGATACAGAGCAAAGCTCCTTCTACACTGTCCCCATCAAACACTCCCAGGACAGGTACAGCACGGGGTTAGATACAGAGTAAAGCTCCCTCTACACTGTCCCCCATCAAACACTCCCAGGACAGCTACAGCACGGGGTTAGATACAGAGTAAAGCTCCCTATACACTGTCCCCATCAAACACTCCCAGGACAGGTACAGCACGGGGTTAGATGCAGAGTAAAGCTCCATCTACACTGTCCCCATCAAACACTCCCAGGACAGGTACAGCACGGGGTTAGATACAGAGTAAAGCTCCCTCTACACTGTCCCCATAAAATGCTCCCAGGACAGGTACAGCACGGGGTTAGATACAGAGTAAAGCTCCCTCTACACTGTCTCCATCAAACACTCCCAGGACAGGTACAGCACGGGTTAGATACAGAGTAAAGCTCCCTCTACACTGTCCCCATCAAACACTCCCAGGACAGGTACAGCATGGGGTTAGGTACAGAGTAAAGCTCCCTCTACACTGTCCCCATCAAACACTCCCAGGACAGGTACAGCACGGGGTTAGATACAGAGTAAAGCTACCTCTACACTGTCCCCATCAAACACTCCCAGGACAGGTACAGCACGGGGTTAGATACAGAGTAAAGCTCGCTCTACACTGTCCCCATCAAACACTCCCAGGACAGGTACAGCACGGGTTAGATACAGAGTAAAGCTCCCTCTGCACTGTCCCCAGCAAACACTCCCAGGGGAGGTACAACAGCTGGCGTGTGAGTGTCATGTAGCAGCTGTCTGGCTCCAGCTGACGTTTGCAATCATGTCCTTCCTTCCTGCAAGCAGTGGAATTTACTTAATCATGTTTGTGTTTTGTTTACTTGGATACGGGGCTGATAAAGGCAGTGCTGTGTGATGTCGCTGGAACCTGAGCCAGGCGACAGGGAGATCCCGGATCCTAGTCCGCTGAACGTTCTTGTCGTCCATTCCCGCAGCAGCGATGGATAAATCCTCCTCTATCCCATCACTAACCCCCCCTAACCCCTACACTCTGGCGTAGAATCGTGGTCAGGAGGAGGCCATTTAGAACCCCCCCCCCCGTGCCCGTGTTGGCCCTCTGCACGAGCCCGCCAGTTTGAGCTCTTCCGTTCAGATTCCTTCCCGACTCAAACGTTTTCCCACTTCCGTCCTCAAGAACTACCGCTGACTCTGTCGCCGCCAACCCCTTTGGCAGCCTGTTCCAGATCATAGAAAAACAAGGCCTCTCCTGTCACCTACATGTCTGCCCCTTTGCTTCACCGCCCTGTGACCGCTTGAGACAAAAGATTCAACCACACTGGCATATATCGGGGGTCAAACGTAGGCCCCAGGCCTGGTGTGCACGGCAGGCGCCCTCCCTCCTAAAGGGACATCAGTGTGAACTGGATGGGAATTCTTAACGCCTGTTGCCAATGCTTTTCACGGGTCACCATCAAGACATTTGATTCCTGGTTTTTTTGTTGACTTCCCATTGCTCCGCCTGCTAATGTGGGATTGGCAGCCGGGGCACTGCCCCAGGTTTCCGGATCACGAGTCCAGCTACAGTCCCCCTGTGCCGCCGACCCCCTTAATGGAACAAATCGGCAGGTTTGACCGCCGGCGGGCACCAGCAAGTCAGAGGGGCGCGAGGTTTCGCCATGACGTCGGGACACACGCCCGGCGTCTGCCCCCTGAGCCATTTCACACGCGTCCAGGTCGGGCGGGCATCCTGGACTTTGCCCGTAGGATTCTCGCCGGTGCCTTCGATACGATCGGATTGGCAGGAGTCCTGCGGCGAGCCCTTGGCAGGAGGTTGCCCTCACATTCCGCTTCAGCGTGTGTTCAGACGGCAGGATGTCAATAGATTCTTGTTAGGCAGAGGGGTCAAAGATTATCGGGGGGGGCGGGGAGGCGGCAAATGGGGAATGTGGAACTCAAAATGCAAACAGCTCAGTCAATCAGATCTTATTGAATGGTGGAGCAGGCTCAAGGGCCGAATGACTAACTTCCTGCCCCGCTAAGGAGTGACCTCGAGGTGAAGTGATGGACATAGGTGGCGTCGTCAAGGGGCGGGGCGGATGCGAAGGTGGCCATTCTGACATCTTGGGTACCTGTCTTCATTGGTTAGAAGGGGCCTTGCTGGCATTGCGTAACCGACGCCGGAACAACAATCCATGGACCCCAGGTAATGTCCTGGGGACCCGCTTTGGACGGCATGGTGGCACAGCGGTTGGCGCTGCTGAATCACAGCACCACGGACCCGGGTTCGATTCCGGCCTCGGGTGACTGTCTGTGTGGAGTTCACACTTTCTCCCTGTGTCTGCGTGGGTTTCCTCCGGGTGCTCCGGTTTCCTCCCACAGACCAAAGGTGTGCCCCTCTGCCCATGTCCACATTAACCCTTACCAACTTTTTCATGTCCGCATTAACCCTTACCCGTACCAACGTTTACAGACGCAGCATAGAAAGCATTCTATCGGGCTTCATCACAGCCTGGTATGGCAACCTGGGGCAGCACAGTAGCATTGTGGATAGCACAATTGCTTCACAGCTCCAGGGTCCCAGGTTCGATTCCGGCTTGAGTCACTATCTGTGCGGAGTCTGCACATCCTCCCCGTGTGTGCGTGGGTTTCCTCCGGGTGCTCCGGTTTCCTCCCACAGTCCAAAGATGTGCAGGTTAGGTGGATTGGCCATGATAAATTGCCCTTCGTGTCCAAAAGTGCCCTTAGTGTTGGGTGGGGTTACTGGGCTATGGGGATAGGGTAGGGTGCTCTTTCCAAGAGCCGGTGCAGGCTCGATGGGCCAAATGGCCTCCTTCTGCACAGTAAGTTCTATGAAACTGCTCGGCCCAGGACCGCAAGCAACTTCAGAGAGTCGTGAACACCGCCCAGTCCATCACACGAACCTGCCTCCCATCCATTGACTCCATCTACACCTCCCGCTGCCTGGGGAAAGCGGGCAGCATAATCAAAGACCCCTCCCACCCGGCTTACTCACTCTTCCAACTTCTTCCATCGGGCAGGAGATACAGAAGTCTGAGAACACGCACGAACAGGCTCAAAAACAGCTTCTTCCCCACTGGCACCAGACTCCTAAATGACCCTCTTATGGACTGACCTCATTAACACTACACCCTGTATGCTTCATCCGATGCCAGTGCTTATGTAGTTACATTGTATATGTTGTGTTGCCCTATTATGTATTTTCTTTTATTCCCTTTTCTTCTCATGTACTTAATGATCTGTTTGAGCTGCTCGCAGAAAAATACTTTTCACTGTACCTCGGTACACGTGACAATAAACAAATGCAATCCAATCCAATGTGCAGGATAGGTGGATTGGCCTTGCTAAATTACCCCCTTTGTGTCCAAAGTTGTGCAGGTTGGGTGGGGCTATACGGATAGGGCAGAGAGTGGGCTCGGTAGGGTGCTGTTTTGAAGAGTTGGTGCCGACACGATGGGCCGAATGGCCTCTTTCTGCACTGTAGGGATTCTGTAACCTCTATTTCCAACACTTGGCTCGCAGACCTTGCACGCTGTGGCATTTCAAGTGCTCGTCTAAATGCTTCTTAAATGTTGTGAGGGTTCCCCCCTCGATCCCCCTTTCAGGCAGCGAGTCCCAGATTCCCAACCACCCTCTCGGTGAAAAAGCTTTTCCTCAAATCCCCTCTAAACCTCCTGCCCATTACCTTAAATCTATGCCCCTGATTATTGACACTCCAATCAGGGGAATAAGTTCCTTTCTATCTACCTTATCTATGTCCCTTATACACTGTGCACCTCGATCAGGTCCCCCTCGGCCTTCTCCACTCCAGAGAAAACAACCCCAGCCCTAACCAGCCTCTCTTCATCGCTGAAACGCTCCAGCCCAGCTAACACCTCCCCTGTTTCCTGTCCATCTATCATCTTGTCCGTCTCTGTCCCCATTTCTCTGGACTGTAAGGCCACAGATTGACCGGAAATTAGGAGGGTGACATTTCCGCCTGCAAGGGTTCATTGGGGGTCAGCGACTGCCGCTGTAAAGGTCGAAAACAAGCCGCAAATGTACAAATGGTCTCAGATGCCGTTGGTCATAACTCAAGCACCGTAAAGTTGAGGTCTGCCTGCACAGTTCCAGGTCAGGGTGGTGAGTGTGGGGCTCGGGGGGGGGGAACTTGCAAGTGGTGGAGTTCCCCATGTGTCTGCTGCCCCTTGTCCTTCTAGATGGTAGAGGTGGTGGGTTTGGAAGGTGCTGTCGAAGGAGCCTTGGTGAGTCGCTGCGGTGCATCTTGTAGATGGTACACACGCTGCTGTCACTGTGCGTCGGTGGTGGAGGGAGTGAATGTTTGTGGATGGGGTGCCGATCAAAGCGGGGCTGCTTTGTCCTGGATGGTGTCGAGCTTCTCGAGTGTTGTCGGAGCCGCACTCACCCAGGCAAGTGGAGAGTATCCCATCACACTCCTGACTGGTGCCTTTTAGATGGTGGCACGGTAGCATTGTAGGGCAGCACGGTAGCATACTGGTTAGCACAATTGCTTCACAGCTCCAGGGTCCCAGGTTCGATTCCTGGCTTGGGTCACTGTCTGTGCGGAGTCTGCACATCCTCCCCGTGTGTGCGTGGGTTTCCTCCAGGTGCTCCGGTTTCCTCCCACAGCCCAAAGATGTGCAGGTTAGGTGGATTGGCCATGATAAATTGCCCATCGTGTCCAAAATTGCCCTTAGTGTTGGGTGGCGTTACTGGGTTATGGGGATAGGATGGAGGTGTGGACCTTGGGTAGGGTGCTCTTTCCAAGAGCCGGTGCAAACTCGATGGGCCGAACGGCCTCCTTTTGCACTGTAAATTCTATGATAATTCTATGACAGGCTTTGGGGAGGGAGGTGGGTGGGGAGCCTGGATATTGCACAAGTCTTGCTGCATTTGGACATGGGTTGCTTCATTTTCTGATGAGTCGTGAATGGTGCTGAACATCCACAAACATCCCCACTTCTGACCTTATTGATGAAGCAGCTGAAGATGGTTGGGTCTAGAACACCATGCTGAGGAACTCCTGCAGTGATGACCCGGAGCTGAGATGATTGACCTCCAACCACCACAACCATCTTCCTTTGTGCCAGGTAAGACTCCAACCAACAGAGAGTTTTCTCCCTGGTTCCCATTGACTCCAGTTTAGCTGGGCTCCTTGATGCCACACTCGGTCAAATGCTGCCTTGATGTCAAGGGCAGTCACTCTCACCTCACATCCGACATTCAGCTCTTTTGTCCATGTTTCAACCAAGGCTGGAATGAGGTCCAGAGCTCTCTCCTCAAATCCCTGTACCAATCCCAACTAATTCCATTGCCCCAATCTCTCCTCATAACCCTGTATCAATCCCAAATTCATCCCACTGTCCTTGACACTCCCCATAGCCCTGTATCAATCCCAAACAAATCCCACTGCCCCACTTTCTCTCCCTATAGCCCTGGATCAATACCAAACGAATCCCACTGCCCCACCCTCTCTCCCCATAGCCCTGTGTCAATCCCAAACTAATCCCACTGCCCCACTCTCTCCCCATAGCCCT
The DNA here is from genome assembly GCF_047496885.1 of Scyliorhinus torazame. Lineage (NCBI taxonomy): Eukaryota > Metazoa > Chordata > Chondrichthyes > Carcharhiniformes > Scyliorhinidae > Scyliorhinus > Scyliorhinus torazame. The sequence goes on from NC_092711.1 coordinate 135,710,341, forward strand.
GTGTCAATCCCAAACTAATCCCACTGCCCCACTCTCTCCCCATAGCCCTGTATCAATCCCAAACTAATCCCACTGCCTTGCTCTCTCCCCATAGCCCTGTATCAATCCCAAACTAATCCCACTGCCCCACTCTCTCCCCATAGCCCCGTATCAATCCCAAACTAATCCCACTGCCCCACTCTCTCTCCCCATAACCCTGTATCAATCCCAAACTAATTCCACTGCCCCACTCTCTCCCCATAGCCCTGTGTCAATCCCAAACTAATCCCACTGCCCCACTCTCTCCCCATAGCCCTGTATCAATCCCAAACTAATCCCACTGCCCCGCTCTCTCCCCATAGCCCTGTATCAATCCCAAACTAATCCCACTGCCCCACTCTCCCCCCATAGCCCTGTATCAATCCCAAACTAATCCCACTGCCCATCTCTCCCCATAGCCCTGTATCAATCCCAAACTAATCCCACTGCTCCACTCTCTCCCCATAGCCCTGTAATAATCCCAAATTAATCCCACTGTCCTTGACTCTCCCCATAGCCCTGTATCAATCCCAAACTAATCCCACTGCCCCACTCTCTCCCCATAGCCCTGTATCAATCCCAAACTAATCCCACTGTCCCACTCTCTCCCCATAGCCCTGTATCAATCCCAAACTAATCCCACTGCCCCACTCTCTCCCCATAGCCCTGTATCATTCCCAAACTAATCCCACTGCCCAGCTCTCTCCCCATAGCCCTGTATCAATCCCAAACTAATCCCACTGCCCCACTCTCTCCCCATAGCCCTGTGTCAATCCCAAACTAATCCCACTGCCCCACTCTCTCCCCATAGCCCTGTATCAATCCCAGCCTAATCCCACTGCTCCACTCCCTCCCTATAGCCCTGGATCAATCCCAAACTAATCCCACTGCCCCACTCTCTCCCCATAGCCCTGTATCAATCCCAAACTAATCCCACTGCCCCGCTCTCTCCCCATAGCCCTGTATCAATCCCAAACTAATCCCACTGCCCCACTTTCTCCCCATAGCCCTGTATCAATCCCAAACTAATCCCACTGCCTTGCTCTCTCCCCATAGCCCTGTATCAATCTCAAACTAATCCCACTGTCCCGCTCTCTCCCCATAGCCCTGCGTCAATCCCAAACTAATCCCACTGCCCATCTCTCCCCATAGCCCTGTATCAATCCCAAACTAATCCCACTGCCCCACTCTCTCCCCATAGCCCTGTAATAATCCCAAATTAATCCCACTGTCCTTGACTCTCCCCATAGCCCTGTATCAATCTCAAACTAATCCCACTGTCCCGCTCTCTCCCCATAGCCCTGCGTCAATCCCAAACTAATCCCACTGCCCATCTCTCCCCATAGCCCTGTATCAATCCCAAACTAATCCCACTGCCCCACTCTCTCCCCATAGCCCTGTAATAATCCCAAATTAATCCCACTGTCCTTGACTCTCCCCATTGCCCTGTATCAATCCCTAGCAAATCCCACAGCCCCGCTCTCCATAGCCCTTCATCAATCCCAAACTAATCCCTCTAATCCACCCTGTAACAGGCAGTAACCTGCCCAATTTGATCTCAAGCTACCTGGCCAGAAGACAGTGGATAGAGTGGATATGTGGCGGGCTAGTGGGGTGCGGGAGTATAGAGGGGCTGAGGTGAATGGTGTAGTGCAGGGTAATAGATCGTTGCATCTCAGCGAAGGATTGTCCCTTTAAGGCAGAGGTTCCACTACACATTTTTTATTTTGCATCCTGCGAGCCAAGTTGCTGATGTGATATTAAAACAAAACAATGTTGGGATTCAGGCCTTTGTTGCTACGGCGACGCACCTGGTGCCACAAATATTTACAGCCAGTGGGGAGAGAAGGCCGCAGAAACAACCCTGCTCCTCCTCGGGTGGAGAGGAATTGTTCAGTCAGCCGACCCTCACCTTTCCACTGCAGTTGCCCTGGGCGACGTGGGGTCTGTGGGTGGGGGCCCGGTGCCAAGCAAGGCCTAGGCTCCTCTGATGCAGTTTGTTGTCTTGGCGGGGAATGGGCTGGGGGAGCCCCGCGGCCTTCTGCGAACTGGTGAGGGGAACTCCAGTTACAGAATCTGAGCCAAGGTGCAGTCTGGTGTCAAATCTCACAACGCTTCAAGAACGCAGGAAGAGACTGCGGCCCATCCTTCGGCCTAACCCACCAAGTTGATTTTGAAGCTGGGGCCTGGTTTTAGGGTGGGGCTGAAGGTGTGGGGGGGGGGGGGGGGGGGTGGGGGGCTGACGACTCACGTGGCCTTGCTCTGGCCTGCTCGCCTGAAAGCTTTGGGCTCGAGGGCCCCAGAGCTCGAGCCTTGACCTCTAAGCTGGGGCTGCTCCCTATGCCAGAACTGAGAGAGTGCGGCACGGTTGGAGGAGCTCGCTTTCAGATGCCCCAGCTAAGACAGCTGGGGTATCTGAATCACAATCGCAATGGACCCAAACCCCTTCCCATTCACCCCCCACTGTACACATTCCAATAGACCCAAACCTCTTCCCATTCACTTCCACCGTACACAATCCCAATGGACACAAACCCCTTCCCATTCACCCCCACTGCACACATTCCAATAGACCCAAACCCCTTCCCAGTCACTCCCACTGTCCACAATCCCAATGAACCCAAACCCCTTCCCATTCACTCCCACTGTACACAATCCTAATGGACCCAAATCCCTTCCCATTCACTCCCACTGTACACAATCCCAATGGACACAAACCCCTTCCCATTCACCCCCACTGCACACATTCCAATAGACCCAAACCCCTTCCCAGTCACTCCCACTGTCCACAATCCCAATGAACCCAAACCCCTTCCCATTCACTCCCACTGTACACAATCCTAATGGACCCAAACCCCTTCCCATTCACTCCCACTGTACACAATCCCAATGGACACAAACCCCTTCCCATTCACCCCCACTGCACACATTCCAATAGACCCAAACCCCTTCCCAGTCACTCCCACTGTCCACAATCCCAATGAACCCAAACCCCTTCCCATTCACTCCCACTGTACACAATCCTAATGGACCCAAACCCCTTCCCATTCACTTCCACCGTACACAATCCCAATGGACACAAACCCCTTCCCATTCACCCCCACTGCACACATTCCAATAGACCCAAACCCCTTCCCAGTCACTCCCACTGTACACAATCCCAATGGACCCAAACCCCTTCCCATTCACCCCCACTGTACACATTCCAATAGACCCAAACCCCTTCCCATTCACTCCCACTGTACACAATCCCAATGGACCCAAACCCCTTCCCATTCACTCCCACTGTACACAATCCCAATGGACCCAAACCCCTTCCCATTCACTCCCACTGTACACAATCCCAATGGACCCAAGCCCCTTCCCATTCACTCCCACTGTACACAATCCCAATGGACCCAAATCCCTTCCCATTCACTCCCACTGTACACAATCCCAATGGACCCAAACCCCTTCCCATTCACTCCCACTGTACACAATCCCAATGGACCCAAACCCCTTCCCATTCACTCCCACTGTACACAATCCCAATGGACCCAAACCCCTTCCCATTCACTCCCACTGTACACAATCCCAATGGACCCGTAGCCCTTCCCATTCACTCCTTTGTAAACAGTGGCTCAGCAACAGGGTTTTCCAGGTTACTGTGGGGAAACCTGCAGCTCATTTGATGATCATTTATTTGCGCATCATTTCATCAGGATGGCCCTCAGTTCTTCCCAGCCAACACCTGCCTGTTTAAGATGCGCCTGCGGCTGTTATCCAGATGAACGCAGCGGCCAATTATTGCACAGCGAGAACTCATTGCGGTCCTACCAAAGACCAGAGGGGATGGTTTGCACAGGTCGAGAGGGCAACAAGCCCCAGTTCTAATGTCTCGGCCGGACGACAGTGCCCCCGAAAGTGCAGCACCCCCTCACTAATGGCACCGGGAGGGCCGAGCCCGATTATGGGACTCGGGTGTCTGGGGCGAGATTCGGCCCCTTTACCTTCTGTCACAGAGAGGGGTTAAAAAAGCTAAAGCCCCCCCCCCCCCCCCGCGCCTCACCCCGCATTGACCCACAACAAAAGCCAGGATATTAATTGTATATCAATGCTGTATAATTACATGCAGGGTGGCATGAATGGGGGGAGAGGTTGGTAAGTAAATGAGGATTCTCTTGTGCCCCTGTATACAGACACAGACTGAAACTGTGGTGGTTGGGTTAGGAGGCACATACTGACAATGTGCAACTCTGCAAATAAATATTTCTGAATGCATAGAAAGATTGGATCCAGTTATATCCTTCACCAGTCAGCTTTCTGGAATGTGACACAATAGCAGTGACCAGTTGGTGAATGGCAGTTATCATCTCTTTGTATATTTATATGTATATTGGCTGTGTAGCCCCCAAGGACGAGACGAGGGTTGGCCGTGGCATTGGTGTTTCCCAATAGGAAATAAAATCATTTTGTCAAAGAGATTTCATAGAAGCCCTATAGTTGCAGAAGGAGGCCATTCGGCCCATCAGACAACACTGACCCTCCAAAAGAGCACCCTACCTAAGCCCACCTAACCTGCACATCTTTGGACATCTTTGGGCAGCACGGTAGCACAGTGGTTGGCACAATTGCTTCACAGCTCCAGGGTTCCAGGTTCAATTCCTGGCTTGGGTCACTGCCTGTGCGGAGTCCGCACGTTCTCCCGTGTGTGCGTGGGTTTCCTCCGGGTGCTCTGGTTTCCTCCCACAGTCCAAAGATGTGCAGGTTAGATGGATTGGCCGCGATAAATTGCCCTTAAGTGTCCAAAATTGCCCTTAGTGTTGGGTGGGGTTACTGGGTTATGGGGATAGGGTGGAGGTGTGGATCTTGGGTAGGGTGCTCTTTCCAAGAGCCGGGGCAGACTCGATGGGCTGAATGGCCTCCTTCTGCACTGTAAATTCTATGAATCTATGATGATTCTAAGGGGCAATTTATCACGGCCAATTCACCTGACCTGCACATCTTTGGACTGTGGGAGGAAACCAGAGCACCCAGAGGGAGCCCATGCAGACACAGGGCGGCATGGTGACACAGTGGTTAGCACTACTGCCTCACAGCTCCTGGGTTCAATTCCGGCCTCGGGTGACTGTATGTGTGGAGTTTGCACTTTCCCCCTGTGTCCGTGTGGGTTTCCTCCCACAGTCCAAAGATGTACTGGTTACGTGGATTAGCCACAATAAATTGCATCTTCATGTCCAAAGGGTTATTTTGGGTTACTGGGTTACAAGGATATAGAACATAGAACATACAGTGCAGAAGGAGGACATTCAGCCCATTGAGTCTACGCCGACCCATTTAAGCCCTCACTTCCACCCTATCTCCCTAAACCGACGCAGACACGGGGAGAACGTGCAGACTCCGCACAGACAGTGACCCAGCAGGGAATTGAACCGAGGACCCCGGCACTGTGAAGCCACAGTGCTAACCACTGTGCTACCATGCTGCCCACAGGTATGGCGGAGATGTGAGCTTAAGTAGGGTGCTCTTTCCAAGGGCCGCTGCTGACCCGACAGACCGAATGGCCTCCTTCTGCACTATAAATTCTATGAAATTGCAAACTCCGCACAGACAGTCGCCTGAGACCGGAATTGAACCGGGGCCTTGGCGCTGTGAGGCGGTAGTGCTAACCACTGTGCCACCCTCTGGCAACCATTCTTTGATATTATATTCCGGAAAGCTGATTGATGGAGGATAGGTTCTGCAGGTGTGGAGCTCCAACAACATCTTCCAAACCCACCACCTCTACCACCTAGAAGGACAAGGGGCAGCAGACACATGGGGAACTCCACCACCTGCAAGTTCCCCTCCGAGCCCCACACTCACCATCCTGACTTGTGTTATGGGCCAGGGTTTAGAGAACCCCAAAGTGTATCATGGAATTTACCTGACCCACAACTTCTAATAGATTGTGGTATGGGGAGCACACGGCCCACTCTACAGGTGTGGTACAGCAGAAATGGAAAAGTATTTTTTAAAAGCAAAACAATGTTTATTCTATGAACTCGAGTTAACCTTTTTAAAACAAACAGTGAACATCTTAGCAACCGTCAATTCAAATACAACCCCCAAAGAATACAACACTAAGTAATCCTTTAAGCTTTCCTTTTAACATCCATAAGACTTAAAACACCTTTTACCAGAAGCACATCAGGTTAAAGTCACTACTGTTATTAGTTTTAAATCACCAGGATCGATTCACAGTCTTTAGATTACAGAGAGAGATTCTAACACACCTTCTGGCTGTGACTGCAGCTATCCAGCTCTGAAAACTAAACTAAAACACACCCTGCAGCAAACAGCCTAAAACGAAAGTAAAAAGCTGACAGACAACCCAGCTCCACCCACTCTCTGACATCATTGCAGTAGTAAACGGCCATTTCTTAAAGGTACTCTCACTGTAGACATTTATATACACACCTATTTATAAACGCCCATTTCTTAAAGCTACTCTCACATGACACTTGGAAATATAGCGGCCGTTCCTTCACTGTCGCCGGGACAAAATCCTGGGCCTCCCTCCCTGACAGCACTGTGGGTGCAGCGGGTTCAAGATGGTGGCTCACCCACCACCTTCTCAAGGAGCAATAAGGAATGGGCAGTAAAGGCAAGAGGCCAAGCCAGCGACGGCCCACATCCCGGGAACGAATAAATAAATGAAAATAAATAAATAAATAGGGACACTGACCTAATGGAGACAGATAGTTGGAGAGTTAATCCTGAGATAAGGGGCAACCTAGCTCTTTCACCCATATGGAGCAGTCTTTACCGGTGGGGCTTATTGAGCTACAGCAAGGCCAGTTGCTGGGGTTTTTGAAGAGAGCGATGCGGACTTTCTCACAGCTGGAATAGTCATCTGGAACATATATTCTTTTTAACAATTCAGGGAACATGTTCCCGGGAGTCCAGCCCAATCAACATAAAAGACAAAACCTTGCAGGGACCTCTCTCCGAGAGAGGCGTATCTGAGATGGGACCACCCAGAAAGAATGGAAAGGAACAAATTTGTCTATGAACGGGAAATTGCTCCCGGGATTGGATTCTGTGGGAATTGGAGCGGGCACACAGTGGTTAGCACTGTTTCTTCACAGCTCCAAGGTCTCAGGTTCGATTCCCCGCTGGGTCACTGTCTGTGCGGTGGATCATTATCTGTTTCAGACCACTGCTTAACCTGACAGCCTTCTGCAAAAGCCGCTGCTCAGCTCAAAGCCCCCAGCAAAACTAAAAGCTAAACTGCCTGCAACAGACCTGGCTCCTCCCATTAATTACGTCACCGTTATCCCACACAGATCCCCTGACCAGCTTACCTAAGTCTAAACACAGTGGGCTGGATTCTCTGCTCCCCAGTCACGTGTTTCTGGGCAGCACGCCGTTCGCTGGCAGCGGGATTCGGTCTTCCCACCGCTTATCAATGGAATTTCCCATTGAAGCATCCCCACGCCACCAGGAAACCCTTGGGCAGGGGTGCGTGGCCAGCGGGAAAAGCGAATCGCAACGGAGAGAGAATTCCAGCCAATGTCTCACATTATCTACTCCCCACAGAATCCCACTAATCCTCTCTTTTTAAATGAATGATGGTCACTCTTTTACAACACCTTAATTGTACCTACTGCTGTCACAGAGTCTGGATACCTTAACCTAGATTATTTAATGATATTACTGCAACAGATATATATAGCTGAACTCAGGCATGAAAAAAAACATTTGTACGATGGATATAAAATACAATGGGCGCGATTCTCTGAGCCCCGCGCCGGGCCGGAGAATCGCCGCAACCCCGCCTCGCCGCCCCAACGCCGCCGCGCGATTCTCCGAGGTGCGGAGGATCAGCGCCGCTGTATGAGGCCGGGTCGCCGATTCTCCGGTCCGGATGGGCCAAGTGGCCGCGCGGATACGACAGAGTCCCGCCGGCGCCGTTCACCCCTGGTCGCTGCCGGCGGGAACGCTGCGCAAAAGGTCGGGGGGCGGCCTTCACCGGGGGGGGGGGGGGGCTTCCGATGGGGTCTGGCCCACGATCGGAGTTCAGAGGGGACCTGGAGAAACAATATTTCACCCAGTTGGTGGCGGAAATATGGGATGCACTGCCTGAGAGGGTGGTGGAGGCAGGGATTCTCGCAACATTTAAGAAGCATCTGGACGAGAACTTAAATCGTCAAGGACGAGTAGGCTATGGACCAAGTGCTGGTAAATGGGATTAATGTAGATTGGCATTGATGGTCAACATAGACATGGAGGGCCGAAGGGCCTCTCTCTGTGCTGTATAACTCTATGACTCTATGACAGGGCAGCATGGTAGCACAGTGGTTAGCACAATTGCTTCACAGCTCCAGGGTCCCGGGTTCGATTCCCCGCTGGGTCACTGTCTGTGCGGAGTCTGCACATCCTCCCCGTGTGTGCGTGGGTTTCCTCCGGTTGCTCCGGTTTCCTCCCACAGTCCAAAGATGTGCAGGTTAGGTGGATTGGCCATGATAAATTGCCCTTAGTGTCCAAAATTGCCCTTAGTGTTGGGTGGGGTTACTGGGTTATGGGGATAGGGATGAGGTGTTGACCTTGGGTGGGGTGCTCTTTCCAAGAGCCGGTGCAGACTCGATGGGCCGAATGGCCTCCTTCTGCACTGTAAATTCTATGAGAAAAAAATTCTATGACTCATTGATTAATCAGGTTGTGCAGTGGAGGAGGTACGCCTAATTTTTGGTTCTTCCTCTTCTTGGATTGGGGTCTCACCTGTTGGGGCTGGGGTGATCACCCCCTTCTTCACCTCCATGTAAGCGGGGACCACACGTGGCCCCGGGATGGGGTGGGAGAGGTATGGGTTAGGCTCTGGGGGGCAAGTTTTGGGAGTGCTGGAGGCCCAGGGAGTGGAGGGGAGGGGCTATGGTTTCCTATCAGGATGTCCTGAGCTGAGCTAGGCCGCATCCGGCGCTGCGCCTCAAATCCTGTTTCCCCCCGGGAGGGGGAGGGGGGGAGGAGGGGGGGGGGCTTGTGAAGTCGAGGGTGTTTGTTGGGGGCATCCTAGGAGGTTGGGTTCCGTTTCTTTGGTGCACAGAGACCTGAGGATGAGCCAAGTCCTAAGCTTTGGTGGATATCCTGTTGTCCCTCCGGGGTGGAGCGGGGTGGGGGTGGGTGGGGGGGGGGGGGGTTTGGGGGGTAGGTGCCTTTTTGGTTAATTGAATGAGCTGTTCTCTTCTCTTCTTCATTGGTGGCTTTTCAGCATGCGCTAGGGAGATACGGAGACTGAGATGGTCTTGGATCCCTTGTTACCGCGTGGCTTCGTCCTGGTGCTTCTAGCTTATCCTTCCTTTATCCTTTTCTTCCTTCCTTGGGAGGCTCCGAAGGTTTGGTTATAATCCGGACAGGTTGCCGCCGACCCTCTCTGCACAGTCGAGCGGAATGTTGTTGGCTCTGCTTTGGGCCTGAGTTCGGAGTTAAGGTGTGTTGTGTGTTTTGTATCTAACTCCCCCTTCAAACTGGGGTTCCCACGTATTTTCTTTGCTTTTGCAGGGGTGGGTATGTCCTTGGCTCCTTACATGGGATCACGGAATCATAGAATCCCTACAGTGCAGAAGGAGGCCATTTCGCCCACCGAGTCTGCACCGACCATTGGAAAGAGCACCCTACCTAGGACCAATCCCCCCCCTATTCCTGCAAGCCCATCCTAAGGGGCAAATTTATCATGCCATTCCACCTAACCAGTGTGCTAGTCACCACTAGCTGTATTACATGTATTACGGTAAAGCACATATACTAGAGGTACAATAGTATATTGTAATCTCACGTACAATAAGGAGAAATGCGTGTTCCGCACCAACCGCTTAGCCATCCTTGGTTATGTCGTGGGAAATGGAGTTCTAGGGCCCGACCCCGACCGCATGCGCCGCCTCAAGGAACTCCCCTCCCCCACTGCCCCAAGGCCCTGAAATGATGCCTGGGGATTTTCTCCTACTACGCCCAGTGGGTCCCTAACTATGCGGACAAGGCCCGCCCACTCATTCAGTCCACAGTTTTTCCCCTGACGGCTGAGGCCCGCCAGGCCTTCAACCGCATCGAGGCAGACATCGCCAAGGCCACGTTGCACGCGGTCAACGAGTCCCTCCCCTTCCAGGTCGAGAGCGATGCATCGGACGTAGCTCTGGCCGCCGCCCTCAACCAGGCGGGCAGGCCCGTGGCCTTCTTTTCCCGCACCCTCCATGCCTCCGAAATCCGGCACTCCTCTGTCGAAAAGGAGGCCCAAGCCATTGTGGAAGCTGTGCGGCATTGGAGGCATTACCTGGCCGGCAGGTTCAATAATACACAGCGGGGCAAGATCAAAAACAATAAGGTCTTGAGGTGGAGGATCGAGCTCTCCACCTATAATTACGAGATTTTGTATCGCCCGGGGAAGCTCAACGAGCCCCTAGACGCCCTGTCCCGCGGTACATGTGCCAGCGCACAAGTGGACCGACTCCGGGCTCTCCACGTTGGCCTCTGCCACCCGGGGGTCACCCGGTTCTTCCATTTCATCAAGACCCGCAACCTGCCCTACTCCATTGAGGAGGTCAGGACCGTCACCAGAGACTGCCAGATCTGCGCGGAGGGCAAGCCGCACTTCTACCGGCCAGATCGAGCGCACCTGGTGAAGGCCTCCCGCCCCTTTGAGTGCCTCAGCGTGGACTTCAAAGGGCCCCTCCCCTCCACCGACCGCAACACGTACTTTCTGAACGTGGTCGATGAGTACTCCCAGTTCCCTTTCGCCATCCCATGCCCCGATATGACTTCTGCCACGGTCATTAAAGCCCTCCACAGCATCTTCACTCTGTTCGGTTTCCCCGCCTACGTCCACAGCGACAGGGGATCCTCATTCAGGAGCGATGAGCTGCGCCAGTACCTGCTCAGCAGGGGCATTGCCTCGAGCAGGACGACCAGCTACAACCCCCGGGGAAACGGGCAGGTGGAGCGGGAGAATGGGACGGTCTGGAGGGCCGTCCTGCTGGCCCTGCGGCCTAGAAATCTCCCGGCCTCCCGCTGGCAGGAGGTCCTCCCCGACGCGCTCCACTCCATCGCGACTAACGAAACCCCCCATGAACGTCTCTTTGCCTTCCCCAGGAAGTCCACCTCCGGGGTCTCGCTCCCAACATGGCTGGCAGTTCCTGGACCCGTCCTCCTCTGCACGCATGTGCGGACCCATAAGTCGGACCCCCTGGTCAAAAGGGTCAACCTCCTACACGCGAACCCGCAGTACGCCTACGTGGCACACCCCGGGCGCCAGGACACTGTCTCCCTCCGGGACTGGCACCTGCTGGATCCCCCTCCACGGCCCCCGACCCGACCCCCCCCCCCCCGACCCCCCCCCCCCCCCCCCCCCCCGACCCCCCTCCGGTTGCCTCATTCACCCCTGCGCCACTCACCCTCCCTCTAGCGAACCTCGCCGCAGCCCCCACCCCAGCAGGATCTGTCCTCCCACTGGATCCACGCAGGGGTGACGAAGACGAGGACAACACGCTCCCGGAGTCGCAGGTGACCAAGTTGGCGCCCGCATCACCATCGGGACCGAGGCGATCGCAGAGGAGGGTCAAGGCCCCCGACAGACTGAATGTGTAAATTTTGTTCCACCACCCCCGCCGGACTCTTTTTTTAACAGGGGGTGAATGTGGTAGTCACCACTAGCTGTATTATATGTATTACGGTAAGACACGTATACTAGAGGTACATGGGTAAATCCCTGCCTGCTGGCTCGGCCCAGTAGGCGGCGTATAAAGCCTCGATTATTCCACTACTCTCGTCTTTGTGATAATTGATAGTGCATCAACCTGCACATCTTTGGACTGGGTGCAGATAGGTCTGGCTATCCGAAGACAGGAGGCTGTGGTGGGTCGTTGGCACCTTTTGTGCTGCTAGAGTTGAGGGAGATGTGTGCGCCCAACCAAACATGGCACGGAAAACATATCCTGATTTCTTGTCGTAATTGCTGGGCTGGCGGGGCGTTTAGAAGGGATTTGAGGAATAGTATTTTCACCTGGAGGCTGGTGGGAATCTGGAATGCACTGCCCGGGAGTGCTGAAGAAGGTTATTCGGCCTATCGAGTCTGCACCAACCCCCTGAAAGAGCACCCTATCTTGGCCTAATCCCTACCCTATCCCCATAACCCAACCTAGGGGCAATTTAGCACGGCCAGTCCACCTAGCCTACATATCTTTAGACTGTGGGAGGAAACCGGAGCACCCGGAGGAAACCCACGCACACACGGGGAGAAGACGCAGACTCCATACGGACAGTGACCCAAGCCAGGAATCGAACCTGGGACCCGGGCGCTGTGAAGCCACAGTGCTAACCACTGTGCTACCGTGCCATGCTGCCCATCTTAGTTTTAGGCAGATGATGTAGATAATGGGAGGAACAAGGGGCTGAAGCAGTCAGGTATTGAATTTTTTGGTTTCGAAGCTTACTTTTAGATTGGGATGTGAACAGACTCGAAGCTGTGCTCTCAATACAGTTCCGTTAAAGATCTGTCCGTGAGCAGACCAGCAGCTTCCGTAGCAACAGTCGGTTAAAGGTTTGGCTGTGGATAGGCCAGAAGTAGCTGGTCTCAAGACAGCGAGTTAAAGATTTGCCTGTGAATAGCTTATGAGCATAAACAATAAGCTGAAGACGTATTGAATCCGCAGCTGGTTCCTGGAGCGTTGCTCTTTCTCAAAGTGGTTTATCCAGCTGCTTACAGCAAGTAGTACTACTGAGTCTGCCAACTGTATTGAACAGTGGATTGTGACCTGAGATGGGTTCTGCTTGAGTGGAGATAAAGATAGCAGTTAAGGGTTATTGTGCCATTGCACTGGAAAGCATTGTTTAACTGGTAATTGTAAGCTATTTGTCTTTCTGAGGTTAAAGTTAGTCAATAAGAAAGTTTGTTTTAATATTCCATGTCCCTATTTTGTGTGAAAGCACTCCTGGAGAGAAGTATCCTTTCCTCACAGTCTTACAAATTCAATAAAATATTGGGGATTTTGTCCAGTATCCTAGCAACTGTTGGGGGTCTGTCCGGGACTGTAATACTTGGCAAATTAATTAAATGGAGAAAGATTGCAGGTCTCTGCGATACCGAGGGATCTGGATGACCAGTGTTGACTTCTTTATTTCTATGTGAACCACAAGCTGTTTCTTATATTGACTGAATGACCACACAACCAGTATATTAGTTCAAAAGACAGTTTATTAACAAACACACTTGTTCCATATGCAATGATACATGCGGCTACGTACTAAACTAAACCTAATAACTAAGGTGACCTTTACTTAACTTCGGGGTGACCGGCTCTGTGCTGGGGGTCGGAGAATCGCCGGGGGCCAGCATAAATCCCGCCCCCGTCGGTTGCCTAATTCTCCGGCACCGGATATTCGGCGGGGGCGGGAATCGCGCCGGTTGGCGGGTCCCCCCCCCCGGTGATTCTCCGGCCCGGATGGGCCGAAGTCCCGCTGCTGGAATGCCTGTCCCACCGGCGTGGATTAAACCACCTCTCTTACCGGCGGGACAAGGCGTCGCGGGCGGGCTCCGGGGTCCTGGTGGGGGGGGGGGGGGGGGGGCGCGGGGCGATCTGGCCCCGGGGGGGTGCCCCCACAGTGGCCTGGCCCGCGATCGGGGCCCACCGATCCGCGGGCGGGCCTGTGCTGTGGGGGCACTCTTTTCCCTCCGCCTTCGCCACGGTCTCCACCATGGCGGAGGCGGAAGAGGCCCCGTCCACTGCGCATGCGCGGGGATGCCGTGAGCGGCCGCTGACGCTCCCGCGCATGCGCTGCCCGGCGAAGTCAGCTTCGCGCGCGGGGAATCAAAGGCCTTTCCCGCCAGCTGGCGGGGTGGAAATCAGCCCGGCGTGGGCCTAGCCCCTCAAGGTTAGGGCTCGGCCGCTCAAGATGCGGAGGATTCCGCACCTTTGGGGCGGCGCGATGCCGGACTGATTCGCGTCGTTTTTGGTGCCAGTCGGCGGACATCGCGCCGATTGCGGAGAATTCCTCCCAAGGTCTTCATCTGTGTCCACGTGGGTCGGCTGGAAGTCGTCAGGTTTGTCTCGGCTGGGCTTGTCCTTCAGGTAGCGATCGCGGGTCCTTGGACTTGGCTGGTCGGTATGCTGCAATTGGTTGCACGCAGGCCGGTCCAAAAGAGGCCGATCCCTAGTGCACAGGGCTTCTTATCCTGCTTCGCTTTCGCGCCCTTTTGGACGGTCCTAACTCCAGATCCAATGGATCGATAGAGTTTCGATCACCCTCATTGATCCTGGCCAATTAAGGGGCGGATGCCTCGGTGGCTGAGCGGGTCCTAGCTGTCATTGTTCCAGGCATATAGGCCTTTCCAAATAAGGGGAGGTGGCGCCGGTTAGTCTGCTACTGTTGCCGTCCCTTGATTCGAGTTCCATTGTCCTGGGGGAAATGGTGATTGACTTTTAATGGGAGCAAGTTTCGGTCAGGTCTGGCTTCTTTGCACAATCCACGGAGGCTGTGTACTTGTCTGAGCTCAAGTTGACCACAATTCCCATGGTCCTTTGCAGGTGGCCATTTTAGATGGCTACACCTGGTACAGTAATCGGAGAAAGTTAGTGATTAGAAAGGCCAATGGAATGTTGTTGTTTAGTCCGAGGGGGGTGGAATATAAAAGCAGGGATGTTTTGCTGCAGTTGCACAAGGCGTAGTCGAGACCATGGCCAGGATTCTCCGATCATACGCTGGCCATAGGGATTCTCAGAGAAGGTTCACCCGAGCAAGATCTGGAATGGAGGGGGTTATCTTACGAGGGCTGGGCCTGTGCCCTTCGGAGCTTCGAACAATGAGAGGTGATCTTATTGAATCTCTTCATTTACAGGATGTGGGACATCGCAGGCTAGACTAGTATTTATTGCCCATCCCTAATTGCCTCTTGAGGAGGTGGTGGGTGAGCCGCCTTCTCGAACCGGCTGGAGTCCCTGTGTGGTGTGGGTAACACCCACAGTGCTGTCAGGGAGGGAGGTCCAGGATTGTGACCCGGCGACAGTGAAGGAACGGCCGATATATTTCCCAGTCAGGATGGTGAGTGTGGGGCTCGGAGGGAAACTTGCAGGTGGTGGAGTTCCCCATGTGTCTGCTGCCCCTTGTCCTTCTAGATGGTAGAGGTGGTGGGTTTGGAAGGTGCTGTCGAAGGAGCCTTGGTGAGTCGCTGCGGTGCATCTTGTAGATGGTACACACGCTGCTGTCACTGTGCGTCGGTGGTGGAGGGAGTGAATGTTTGTGGATGGGGTGCCGATCAAAGCGGGGCTGCTTTGTCCTGGGTGGTGTCGAGCTTCTCGAGTGTTGTCAGAGCCGCACTCACCCAGGCAAGTGGAGAGTATCCCATCACACTCCTGACTGGTGCCTTGTAGATGGTGGACAGGCTTTGGGAAGTCAGGAGGTGAGCAACTCCACGCAGGAATCCCAGCCTCTGACCTGCTCTTGTAGCCACAGAATTAATATAATAATAATAATCTTTCATTCTCGCAAGTGTGACGTTACTGTGAAAAGCCCCTAGTCACCACATTCTGGCGCCTGTTCGGGGAGGCTGCTGGCCTTGTTCTCCATCACGAACCAGCTGCCTCGCCCACTGAGCTAATATGGCTGCTCCAATTTAGTTTCTGGTCAATTGTAACCACCCCCTTCTCTCTGTGTTGACATATACGATCCTGAGAGGGCTTGACAGGGTGGATGTTGAAAGGATGATTCCTCCTTGTGGCGGAGGCTGGAACGAGGATGGCAAAGTTTAAAATTAAGGGGCTAGGGGGGAAAGCGGCGGCATTGAATCGTTTTAATGCAGAGCTGGCTAGATTCTTGACTAACAAGGGGGGAACGATATATCACCGGTGGAGGGGTAAGCAGGGGTGTGGAGGTGAGGTTACAATCAGATCCCCTGTGATCTCATCGAATGGCTCGAGGGGGCTGAGTGGCTTAATTACCCCTGCCCCAAATTCGTATCTTGAGCTTCTGCAAGATGCTCTACGCCATACCTCCAGGAACATTATAAAATCAGCCAGTTCATCTCGCTCCTGTCAAACAGGGAGACAGCCTCATCCCATTAAGCTGTAATGTACGGCTCCTACTTAATGCTCCTCTCATTCCGTTGAGTGGCTGCATTCCCCACGGAATTGGTTGCGATCACTTAACCCTTGTCCGGAAACGATGCCTTAATGTGTTTCTCCCATGTGGGCCCGGCTCACAGCGTTCGGGGGTGGGGGGCTGCGATTTAACAGGCAGAGAGGGAGACCCCAGTCACTGGGGAAGGCCAACAAAGTAAGGAGTTGCCTCTTCGGAGAGACGGGACGGTTATGGGGAGATTGGACAATAGGTAGCTTCGCGTTGCGAGGGGGGTTTCGATGGCGTACATGGGCTGAAACCTTTTTGGTTGGCAACAGGGTTTGATAACCAGAGGCCACCATCGGACCTCGTAGCTCCTCCCGCCCAACCCTGTATTAGGGAAAGGGGTGCAATTAATTCAGGAGTCGCACACACCCACCTCATGACATGCCCCAAAGTGGCCACTGGTGCATTGCTCCACCCCCCACCTCATCCCTTCAACCTTCTAACCCCAAACTGCCTCCATCCCTACCTCTCCTTCTGTGTCTGACTAAGGGCCAGGAGTTACCGATGCGGGGCCGCCCTGCTATCACTGCTAGCGAGGACGGGGTATTGGTCACACTTTGTTCTCAGTGAAGATTCCCATTGAAGCCACCCCACTCCGCTGGGAAACCCGGGCAAGGAGTGTGCTGCCGGGAGGAACAGAGGATCTCACCGCCGACGGAAGGCGGGAGAATTCCGGCCTATATCTCTATCGCTCTCTCCCTCTCTGTCTCTCTTATTCTCTCAGTCTTTCTAGTTTCTGTCTGGCTCTCCCTCTCTGCCTAACTATATCTCTATCTCTCTTTGTCTGTCCTCTCTCTCTCCCTGTTTCTGTCGATCTCTCTCCTTCTCTGCCTCCCGCTCTGCCTCGCTTTCTATTTCACTCTGTCTCTCCTTCTCTCTTTATGTCTGTTGCTCTTTGTTTCACACTGTCTCTATCTTGCTTTCACTGTCTCTCTCTTTTTATGTCTCACACTATCTGTCTCTCTCTCTCTGTCTCTCTCTCTATCCACCTCTCTCTCCATGTCTCGCACTCTCTTTCACCCTCTGTCTCTCTCTCTCTATCCATCTCTCTCACACTCTGTTTCACTCTGTCTCTCTGTCCATCTCTCTATTTAATTCTGTTTCTCTCTCTCTATGACTTCCACTCTCATCCACTCTCTCTCGCACTCTGTTTCACTCTCTCTTCGTCTCTCTGTCCATCTCTCAATTTTACTCTGTTTCTCTCTCTCTATGTCTCGCACTCTCTTTCGCTCTCTCTTTCAATCCATCTCTCTCCTCTGTCACACTCTCTATTTCTCTCTCTCTCTCTCTCTATATATATATATATATATGTGTCGCTCTTTGTCATTCTGTCCCTCTCTCCTCTCTGCCTTTCTCCTTCTATCCACCGCTCTCATTTTCTGTCACATTCTCTATTTCTCTCTCTCTCTCTCTCTCTCTCTATATATATATATAATGAGGCGGAGATGCCGGCGTTGGACTGGGGTGAGCACAGTAAGGAGTCTTACAACACCAGGTTAAAGTCCAACAGGTTTGTTTCGATGTCACTAGCTTTCGGAGCGCTGCTTCGGAGCATTCACCTGAGGAAGGAGCAGCGCTCCGAAATCTATTGTTTGAAACAAACCTGTTGGACTTTAACCTGGTGTTGGAAGACTTCATAGAATCATAGAATTTACAGTGCAGAAGGAGGCCATTCGGCCCATCGAGTCTGCACCGAGCTCTTAGAAAGAGCACCCTACCCAAGATCAACACCTCCACCCTATCCCCATAACCCAGTAACCCCACCCAACACTAAGGGCAATTTTGGACACTAAGGGGCAATTTATCATGGCCAATCCACCTAACCTGCACATCTTTGGACTGTGGGAGGAAACCAGAGCACCCGGAGGAAACCCACGCAGACACGGGGAGGATGTGCAGACTCCACACAGACAGTGACCCAAGCCGGAATCGAACCTGGGACTCTGGAGCTGTGAAGCCACAGTGCTAACCACAATGCTACCGTGCTGCCTGACTTCTCTCTCTCTCTTATATATATATATGTCGCTCTTTGTTTCACTCTGTTATTCTCTGTCTCTCTCCCTCTCTGTCTTTCTCTATTTATCCATCTCTCCCTATCTGTCTTGCTCTTTATTTCACACTCTCTCCCTCCCTTTATCCATCTCTCTCCCTCCCTCCCTGTGTCTTTCTCACTCTGTCTCCTCCATCTCTGTCTGTCTGCCTCTCCTTCTGCCTGACTCCCCCCCCCCCCCCCCCCTCTGTCTCTCCCTTTCTCTCACATTCTCTCTTTCACTCCCTCTCTGTGTCTGTCGCCCTCTGTATTTCTCTGCCTCTATCTCGCCCTCTCTCCATCTCTGTCTCTCTCTCTCCATCTCTTGGGAATGCTATCGAAAAGGCGAGAGCCTACCAGAAAGGCAGTCGACAAGGAAACCAGACCACACAGATGGTCTCATTGTTAAACTGAGGGAGTGGGGGGGGGGGGGGGGCTCAGACTCAATACAGGGTGGGTAGGATGGGCTGCAGGGGGGGAGGCCGGAGAGGAAGGTTCCTCCTGTTCAACAACATTTCTAGGGAATATTCCCCCTGAAGTGGTTTGATAACGTAACCCGGCCAGGCTGGGACAGCTCCTGTCTCTGTAATAGGCTGTGACACCAGGAGAGACGCCTCCCTCCTTGTTCCTTGCAGCCAGCTATGAGCTAAGTGCTTGACAGTGTCAGCCTCGTCCTCTCATCCATCAACAAGGAATCGCTTTAAGTCGATGCCAAAAACCCACGGCACCAGATGCCAGCACTGATTCCAGGGGAGACACTTCACTGAGAGGACTGGGATTTGTCACGGTTGCACGGTAAGGTGCAGAGGAATTGTGTGTGGCTGGACGCTGACTCCCTCCAGCTTTCATTCATTCTCATGCCTTTTAAAACACTTGCATCCCTGCCCCTGTGTCTCATTCCGCCTCTCCCTCTGTCTCTCTCCCTGTCTTCTGTCTCTCCCTCTGTCTCTCTGTGCCTCTGTGCCTGCCGCTGGTTCTCTGCCTGTTATCATGAGGCGTGCATCTCTCACTGGCTCTCAAATGATTAACCACCGCCCTGCGTCTCTCTTTCATCTCTTCACCTCCGCTCTCTCTATCTCACTGTCAGCCTCTGTCTAATGCAGTCACTCAGTGCCTTCAACTCACATTGCGAGTCTGACTGTGTCTGTGTGATCCATCTTTATTATAGAAGTGTGTGTGTGTGTTATGCACAATTGTGTTCTGCATGATTATGTGTGTTATGCATGTGTCTTCAGAATATGTGTTGTAAATGTGTATTATGCATGTGTTGTTATGCACGTATGTTGTGCAAGTGTGTTATGCATGTGGGTAATATGCAGGTTTGTGTGTTGTGAATATGTGTTACACACGTTTGTGTCTTGTGCATGTGTGTTACGCATGTGTGTTATTTGGGGCAGTGTGGAGTTTGCACATTCTCCCCGTTTCTGCGTGGAACTCTAACTTGTTTTTAAAGCATGTGTGTTATGCACGTTTGGGTTATGCACACATGTGTGTTATGCACATGTGGATTATGCACCCGTGTTATGCACATGTGTGTTACGCATGTGAGTTGTGCACATTTGTGTCTTCTGCATGTGTGTTATGAATGTGTGTTATGCATGTGTATGTGTTATGCATGTGTATGCATTATGCATCTGTGTTATGTATGGGCATATTCTGCACATGTGTGTTATGCACATGTGTGTTATGCACATGTGTGTTATGCACACGAGAGTATTATGCACATGTGTGTTATGCACATGTGTGTTATGCACATGTGTTATGTGCATTTGTGTACGTAATGCATATGTATGTTATGTAAGTGCATATTTTATGCATGTATGTGTTACACATCTTTGTGCATGATGCACACTTCAGTGTGTTATGCACCATTCTGTGTGTTATACACGCCTGTGTTATGAAGGTGTTATTCATGTGTTACGCATGTGTGTGTTCATACATCAGTGTGTGTGATGCGCGTGTGTGTGATGCACGTGGGTGTGATTCACGTGTGTGTTATGTGTGTTATGCACATGTGTGTGTTATGCATGTGTGTCTATTATGCACGTGTACTAACATATTTGGAAAGAGTACCCTACCCAAGATCCACATCTCCACCCTATCCCCATAACCCAGTAACCCCACCCAACACTAAGGGCAATTTTGGACACTAAGGGCAATTTAGCATGGCCAATCCACCTAACCTGCACATCTTTGGACTGTGGGAGGAAACCGGAGCCCCCGGAGGAAACCCACGCAGACACGGGGAGGATGTGCAGACTCCGCACAGACAGTGACCCAAGCCGGGAATCGAACCTGGGACCCTGGAGCTGTGAAGCAATTGTGCTATCCACAATGCTACCATGCTGCCCTTGAAAATGAAAATCGCTTATTGCCACAAGTAGGCTTCAAGTTACTGTGAAAAGCCCCTAGTCGCCACATTCCGGCGCCTGTTCGGGGATTGAACCATGCTGCTGGCCTGCCTTGGTCTGCTTTCAAAGTCAGCGATTTAGCCCAGTGTGCTAAACAGCCCATGTGTGTTATGTATATATGTGTATTATGCATTTGCGTGTGTTATGCATGTATATGTTATGAATGTATGTTATGCATGTATGTGTGTGATGCACATTTGTGTGTGTTATGTGTTATGCATGTGTGGTATTCATGTTTGTGTATTATTCACATGTGTGTGTGTTATGAATGCACATCATGCATGTGTGTTATGTGTGTGATGCACATTTGTGTATGTTAGATGTGTTATGCACGTGTGTGCTATGCATATTTGTATGTGTTGTGTTATGCACGTGCATGTGTTACACAAGTTATGCACATGTGTGTGCATATGTGTGGTGTGCATGCACAAGTTATGAATGTGTGGTACTCACATGTGTGATGCATGTTTGTGTGTGTCGTGCACATGTGTGTTATGTTATGCACATCTGTATTATGCACATGTGTGTTATGCAGAAGTGTGTTATGCACGTGTATTATGTTTGGAATGCATATTAGTGTGTTTTACCTATGTGTGTGTTATGCATGTGCTTGTTATGAATGTGCACTTTGCATGTGTGTGTTATGCATACATGTGTGTTATGCATACATGTGTGTTATGCATACATGTGTGTTTTGCATATGTGTGTGCTATGCATATGTGTGTGCTATGCATATGTGTGTTATGCATATGTATGTGGTATGCATATGTGTGTGTTATGCATACGTGTGGTTTATGCATACGTGTGTGTTATGCACACTTGTGTGTTATGCATATGTGTGTGTTATGCATGTGTGTGTTATGCATGCGTGCGTGTTATGCAGGCATGTGTGTTATGCATGTGTGGGTATTATGCATACATGTGTTATGCATGTGTGTTATGCATGTGTGTGTTGTGCATGCATGTGTGTTGTGCATGCATGTGTGTCATGCATGCATGTGTGTTATGCTTGCGTGTGTATTATGTATGCATGTGTGTTATGCATATGCCTGTTACACATGTGTGTCTCTTGCACATTGGTGTTATGCACATGTATGTGTTTTGCATGTGTATGTGTTATACATGTGTATGTTATGAATATGTGTTATGCATGCAAGTGTGTTATCCATGCATGTGCATGATCCATGTGTGTGTTATGGATGTGTGCATTATGCATGCATATGTCTCATGCATGATTTTGTGTTATGCACATTTGTGTGTTATGCATGCAGGTGTTGTGCATGTTTGTGTGTTTTGCACATGTTATGAACATTTGTGTTATGCACCTATGTTATGAACATACGTGTGTTAGGAACACATGCATAACACACATAACACATTTCTAACATGCATATGGATAATACACACATGCATATGTGTGTACTATATGCTTGTGTGAGTGTTGCATGCATACATGTGTTCTGCGTGTGTGTGTGCTATCACGGATGTGATGCAGTGGACTTGAGTTGAACGTCCCACTAATCAACAGCACTTTGCCGTTCCTTTTACCTCAGGGAGCTTCTCCCCCGCTGAGGCTCCTTGCAGATCGGGGCGCCAACAGGAAAGGCTCCTTGCAGATCGGGGTGCCAATTTTTCTGGCTGCCCCAATCTTGCTGCCCCGCCCTCCCCCTTTAGAGCCCCCCCTTCCCACCCCACCCCCTTTTTGTGACTCTCACTCACCCCTCCAACCTTGGGGAGGTGGGTACATTCTCCCCGTGTCTGCGTGGGTCTCACCCCCCACAACCCAAAGATGTGCAGGGTAGGTGGATTGTCCACGCTAAATGGCCCCGAAATTTAAAAAACGTTTTTAAATTTTAGAAACCTTGGGGAGGTCCCTGGGAAACCCCCTCACCCCCTCCCCCCATCCATAACCTGGCAGTGCCAAGTTTGCCAGGGATAGAACCAAGCTGTCACCCGGTGGGTCTCCAATTGCCTGGGAGAGCCCTCCAGGTGCCATTAGGACGGGTCCACGTTTGTGTGGATCAGTACTAAACGGCGCCCTGCTCAGGGTCCCCCAGGCACGGCCGTTGAGTCCTGGGCGCCGGGTGAATCCGGCGGACGTCCATTTACATTAGCCGTACGGCTCATTTAAATATGCTGATGTGGATCACGCCCGGTGAGGGCGAGGTCCTGATCGTCACGTCTCGCCAGTTACGATTGAATCCCGCGAGATGTTTCGAGCCGGCGAATCTCACAAGAGGCCTCTCACGCGATTCGACGGCCTCGTCCCGTCACCAAGTCGGGCGCGACGAGACCGCTGAATCAGGCCCCACGTTTGTGTAAGTTATGGATGTGTGCGTACGTGTGTCTGTGTGTGCGTCGCGCTCGGTCTCTCAATGATGTATCTCCCTGCCTCTCTCCTTGTGTCTGCCTCTGTGTGCACGTACGTGTGTGTGCGTGCACACTTGTGTGTGTGTTTGTGTGCACTTGTGTATGCGTATGCACTTTGTGTGTGTGTGTGTGCGCATGTGCACATATGTGTGTCCGTGCACATGTGTGTGTGTTCGTGTGCACTTGTGTATGCGTGTGCACTTGTGTGTGTGTGTACGCATGTGTGTGTGTGCGCATGTGTGTGTGTGCGATTATCTCCTACTGCTCTGCTCCTTCATTTGCTATCGTGCACCTCCATCCTTTTCTTCTGTCTTACACCTGCCTGCCCGATCCTGACACCTTGGCTCTCCCTGTCTCTATCTCTCATACTCAGGCACCTGCCCTCCCTCTCCTGCCCCCACTCTCCTCTCACCCTTCTTCCAACTAGCCATCGTCTTGCCCTCAGGGATAGTACACTGACTGGTGTCTCTCAGTCCCCTCTCCCTCAGGGAGATATCTGTACACTGACTGGTGTCTCTCAATCCCCTCTCTCTCAGGGAGATATCTGTACACTGACTGGTGTCTCTCAGTCCCCCCTCTCTCTCAGGGAGATATCTGTACACTGACTGGTGTCTCTCAGTCCCCTCCCCTCAGGGAGATATCTGCACACTGTTATGGGAGAGGCGTTTTCAGAATGTATCATGGAGTTCAACCAACCTCCCCTTTAATGTATTTGTTGCTTTTCCGAGCACACGGCTTGTTCTCCAGGGGTGGGATTACAATTATGGACACGTGGGTTTTTAAACATAAAACAATGTTTATTCCATGAACTCAACTTAACCTCTTAAATAAACATTTGATCTCTTAACACCCCTTACTTCAAAGATAACCCCGAAAATATTACAACACTAAATAATCCTTCAGTTATTTCTTTCAACAGCCAAGAGAGTTAACACCTTTAAACAGAAACACATCAGGTTAAAGGCTTTACTATTATGAGTTTAAATCACCCAAATGATCCAGAGATAGTCTTTCATGGCCGAGATCACAGCAGATCCAGCTCACTGCAAACACAGACATAAACCCAAGCTCTTTTCCTCAAAACTGAAAACTAAACTGCAAAATGACTGATCTAAAACCCAGCTCCACCCACACTCTGACATCACTGCATTTCTTAAAGGTACATTGCTTAAACATCCATTTCTTAAAGACACTCTCACATGACACCTCCCCCCAAGAAAAAAAAACCCATCAACTTTAAGATGGTTTCATTTTTCACCATCCACTGAGAAATGTACACAGTAAATATACCTTTTTGGTTTAAAAAAAACCAACAACTAGCACACGTAAACAGGTATAATAATATAATCCATTTTTCTTTGTTCTTCTTCCTCCAACCAAAATCCTTCTCGATTGACAGTCTCTTTGAACAAAGTCTCTGCACGATCCATCCATTCCTCTACTCCCCGGCATTTCTCTTTAGAATCAGATACTTTAGTTCAATCTGACCACAGAGTCCCTTGCAATTCCCCAATACAGGAACATTGGTGATCACAGCTTTCAGGCAGTCAAACGCCTGTCGAAAGTCCGCTGTCCACTGAAATCTTTTACGTTTCTTTAGCAAGTCCATCAGTGGAGTAATCACGCTACAAATCTTTTGCACAAAGGTTCGATCAAATTCATTCATGCTAGGAGATTGCATTATTTCCCTTCATCTTGAGGGTATCGGAAACTCCTCAAGGAAAGTGATCCAGGCTTCTCCAAATTCACTTTCGGCTAGGTTCATCACCAAACCCGCCTCCTGAAGTCGATCGAAGAACTCCATGCGATGTTTTACATGTTCTTTCCATGTCTGGAAGTTGGAAATAAAAGCAGATTGTCCCACTTTCGCAATGCAATCCTTCAAACGTGGGATAGGATAAGAGTCCGTTCTTGTAACTGCATTCACCTTCCAATAGTCCACACACACCCGTTGGGTACCGTCTGGTTTAGGTACTATCATTATGCTTTACCTGCTCTTTACCTGCTCCTCCTGATACACATGAGCAAACTTTACCCACACAAGTAAATTCTTTAAAGACATCAGGCACCTTCTTAACAATTACTTCTTGAACAGGCTGTACAATCGTTTGCACCTCCTTCGCTTCCCTTGGGCTTTCCTTTACCACTCTAACAAATCCCACTGTTTTTGTGAGGGCCACGAAGAATCCAGCACGAGTTTTAAGGATACAAAGTAATAACATTTATTTACTATAACATATATACATAACAGTAGCAGTAACTTCCCTTGCTACACACTCCTTCCTGCTGGTTCCTGAACTGGCCAGCTTTATTTATACTAGGAGTTTACTAGTGGTTTCTCCACCCCCCTCATTGGGGAAGCTCATACTCCCACAGGATTGTGGGATAGTCATTAGTCCTCAGCCAATGGTAAGTAGGCAGGTTATAACATCCCTCCCCCCCCCAAAGTCCAAGGAATCCACCGAAGACCCTGGCGAAGGAGGGCGTCGGACTCGTTTTGCCGCAGGCCGGACACCATTTGCACGCGGTGCTGGATCAGGCGGCGTGTAACGAGATGGAGACCGGCGCTTCCGTGATGAACGGCACAACGGTTGTACATCCACGGCCCGTGGACCCGAGGATTCCCCCTCTGATGCATCCTGTGTCTCCATCTCGGAGTCAGAGTCTGCTGCCTCCGTCATGTCAGCGTCTCTATCTCCATTCGGTTCTGTAACGACCTGCGCAGGCTTCGAGTGAGGCACCAGTGGAGGATTGTGAGGACTACCTTCCCTTGTCTCTGGTCTCTGCGGCTGTAGAAATGAGCTCTGGGGGCGGGGAATCTTTTGAGGGGATGGTCTTCTGGACCGAACGTGGTCTACATGTTTGCGCTGGAGATGACCCTGGGCTTGCACTTGGTAAGATATAGGGCCCGTTTGGCGAAAGATTACGCCAGGAACCCACTGGGCACCACCAGCAAAATTCCGAACGAACACTGGGTCACCGGGCGCAAACTGCCGAATCGGCCGATGCCGAGAAAATCCCTGTCCCTGCCGTTCTTGTGTGCGGCGTACTTTTGCGCCAATGTCCGGGAAAACCGTACTAAGGCGGGTGCGAAGTCTCCGGCCCATTAGGAGTTCTGCGGGAGCTACCCCAGTCACTGCATGGGGGGTGGTCCTGTACGTAAACAAAAAGCGAGCCAGTCTCGTGTCCATTGATCCGGAAGACTGCTTCTTTAGGCCTCTTTTGAATGTCTGCACTGCGCGCTCTGCCAACCCATTTGAAGCCGGGTGGTAAGGGGCAGTGCGGATATGGCGGATGCCGTTCATCTTCGTGAACCTCGCAAACTCCTCACTTGTGAATGGAGTGCCGTTATCCGTGACCAGCACCTCGGGGAGGCCATGCGTACTAAACGATAAACGCATCTTTTCAATTGTTGCGCAGGACGTTGTCCCCTGCATCTTATGCACCTCTAGCCATTTGGACTGGGCGTCAATTAGTAGAAGGAACATGGATCCCTGAAAAGGGCCTGCGAAATCTGCATGCAAGCGTGCCCAAGGCCGCCCTGGCCATTCCCAGTGATGTAGGGGCGCGGCCGGCGGAAGCTTCAGATGCTCCTGGCAAATGGAGCAGTTTTGGGCCACCTTCTCAATGTCGGTGTCGAGGCCTGGCCACCAGACATAACTCCGGGCCAACATTTTCATTTTGGTCACGCCTGGATGCCCATTGTGCAAGTCTGTTAGTATCAGCTCCTGGCCTTTTTCCAGGACAATCACACGCGTCCCCCACAAGAGGATGCCGTCTTCCACGCTGAACTCTGACAGCTTGGAGGAAAATGCCCGCAACTCGCCTGGGAGCTGTCTATGCTGCCCACCATACAGGACTATGTGCCAAACCTTTGACAGGACTGGCTCCGTCTGGGTCCACTCACGGATCTGTGATGCCATGACAGGCAAGGTGTCCATAAAATTTAGGGTTGCAACCACCTCACCGGTCGTGGGGGTCGACATGGGGCCGGTCGATAAAGGCAATCGGCTCAGTGCGTCGGCATTCGCTATCTGCGTTCCTGGTTTGTGCTCCAGAGAATACTCATATGCAGCAAGCAACAAAGCCCAGCGCTGGATCCGTGCAGAAGCTATGGGCGGTATTGGCTTATCCTCTCTGAAAAGTCCCAGCAGGGGCTTATGATCAGTCACGATGGTGAAATGGCGGCCGTACACGTACTGGTGGAAGTGTTTCACTGCAAAATTCACTGCCAGGCCCTCCTTCTCGATCTGCGCGTACTTTTTCTCCGCTGCAGTCAATGTGCGGGAGGCGCAAGCTATCGGTCGCTCGGCCCCGTTCTCCATCTTGTGGGACAGGACGGCCCCAATACCATACGAGGATGCATCACATGTGACGAGCAAAGGCTTTCCAGGAACACAGTGGGTTAGTAACCCAGACAACGACAATTGTTGCTTTACCCGCCGGAAAGCGGTTTCTTGCAGCTGACCCCAAACCCAGGTGTGATTTTTCTTTAGCAGAAGGTGCAACGGGGTCAGCGTAGTTGCCAGATTGGGGAGGAACTTCCCGTAATAGTTTACGAGACCGAGAAAA
Source organism: Scyliorhinus torazame (assembly GCF_047496885.1). Taxonomy (NCBI): domain Eukaryota; kingdom Metazoa; phylum Chordata; class Chondrichthyes; order Carcharhiniformes; family Scyliorhinidae; genus Scyliorhinus; species Scyliorhinus torazame. The sequence continues at coordinate 135,737,866 of NC_092711.1, forward strand.
GAACAAAGATGCGGGGCGAAATTCTCCCCAAACGGCGCGATGTCCGCCGACTGGCGCCCAAAACGCGCCAATCAGACGGGCATCGCGCCGCCCCAAAGGTGCGGAATGCTCCGCATCTTTGGGGGCCGAGCCCCAACATTGAGGGGCTAGGCCGACGCCAGAGGGATTTCCGCCCCGCCAGCTGGCGGAAACGGCCTTTGTTGCCCCGCCAGCTGGCGCGGAAATGACATGTCGGGGCGGCGCATGCGCGGGAGCGTCAGCGGCCGCTGACAGTTTCCCGCGCATGCGCAGTGGGGAGAGTCTCTTCCGCCTCCGCCATGGTGGAGACCATTGTGGAGGCGGAAGGGAAAGAGTGCCCCCACGGCACAGGCCCGCCCGTGGATCGGTGAGCCCCGATCGCGGGCCAGGCCACCGTGGGGGCACCCCCCGGGGCCAGATCGCCCCGCGCCCCCCCCAGGACCCCGGAGCCCGCCCACGCCGCCTTGTCCCGCCTGTAAATAGGTACTTTAATTTACGCCGGCGGGACAGGCAATTTATCGGTGGGACTTCGGCCCATCCGGGCCGGAGAATCCAGCGGGGGGGCCCGCCAACCGGCGAGGCCCGATTCCCGCCCCCGCCGAATATCCGGTACCGGAGACTTCGGCAACCGGCGGGGGCGGGATTCACGGCGGCCAACGGCCATTCTCCGACCCGCTGGGGGGTCGGAGAATGACGCCCGCGAAGTGTCAGTCGGGGTTGGGGCATGTTGAATTGCACGCACCTTCTCTGCGACGGGGTGCAGACCTTCACGGTCCATCTGATAACCTAGGTAGACTACTTCCTTTGCCTGAAATACGCACTTTGTGCGACGTAAACGGACTCCAGCCTCCGAAAGGCGTCTAAGGACAGCCTCCAGATTTTTCAAATGTTCCTGCTCCGACGTCTCTGTAATCAAAATGACAGCAACACGTGGTAAGCCTCTCAAAATGCCCTCCATAACACGTTGAAAAATTGCGCAGGCAGAGGATACTCCAAAGGGCAACCGTGTATATTCATACAGGCCCCGGTGTGTATTAATCGTTACATATGGTCGGGAGGCAGGATCCAGCTCCAACTGCAGGTAGGCGTGACTCATATCTAATTTTGTGAACGAGAGTCCACCTGCAAGCTTCGCGTACAGATCCTCTCTGCGAGGCATTGGATATCGGTCGAGTCGGGAAACCGTATTCACTGTAAGTTTATAGTCGCCACACAAGCGAACTGTGGCATCTGGCTTCATTACAGGTACAATTGGTGCTGCCCAGTCAGCAAAACGGACGGGCCTGATAATACCCAAACTCTCCAAATGAGTGAGCTCCCCTTCTACCTTCTCAAGCAAGGCGTAAGGCACTGGGCGCGCCCGGAAATAGCGCGGCGTGGCTCCTGGTTCAACTTGGATACGGGCTACGGCCCCTTTTATTTTCCCCAAACCAGGCTGGAATACATCTGGGTATCGTCCTAGCACCTCAGTCAACCCTTCAGAAACTGTTTGGAGGATGTGCTGCCATTGCAACCGCAAATGGCGCAACCAGTCCCGACCCAACAGGCTGGGCCCATGGCCGCGCACCACGATAAGTGGGAAACGCCCCTCCTGGCGTCCATAGACAACAGGGGTCATTGTAGGTCCTGCAATGTCCAGTGGTTCCCCCGTGTAGGTGGCCAACCTGGCCTGTGAGTCGGTTAATGTAAGGGTCTGTATACCCTGCTTGATGCGGTCGAATGTCCTCTGGGCGATCACGGAGACCGCTGCGCCAGTATCCAACTCCATCTCAAGCGGGTGGCCATTGACCCGTACTGTCACCTTAATGGGGACACACAGGGAGCTGCCACACAATGCAGCTGCAGGCAGTCGTCCTCCGTCTCCACGTCCTCATGAGTAGTCGCCGCAGGTTCATCCACATGGAAGGTACGGCCTCTGGGCTGGTCCCAGTTACGGCCCCTGGGCTGGTCCCAGTTTCGGTCGGAACGACGGCAGCCCCCAGGACCGCCGTCCGCGACGGGGTCAGCGCCTACAAGTCTGACACGGACATGGCTCCTCATCCATTGGTTCTGGAGAAGGCTCCCTTCGGGGAGGAATGTCCGACGGCCACTGGCGTCAGTCCGGACATTGCCTCGCCCAAGGTACCGCAGGAGTGCGGGGAGATGTTTTCGGACGGAAGGGGTTGCGCACCAAGGCATGCACTTCCATTCCCTGTAGCTCCTGTGCTCCTCGCTCTGCGCTCTCTCGGGATAATACTATTTGAATGGCCTGTTGAAAAGTCAATGTTGGCTCCGCTAACAACGTTCTCTGGGTGGCCGCATTGTTAATACCGCAAACCAAACGGTCGCGTAACATTTCTGACAAGGTCTCACCATAGTCACAGTACTCCGCAATCCTGCGTAGCCTGGATAGAAAACCGGCAAGGGATTCTCCAGGGGTCCTCTCAGCGGTATTAAACCGGTAACGCTGGACTATCGTGGACGGGGTTGGGTTAAAGTGTTGCCCCACTATATTCACAAGTTCGTCAAACGTTTTGGTGTCCAGCGCAGCTGGGTACGTAAGGCTCCTAATCACCCCAAATGTATGCGGCCCGCAGGCGGTGAGCAATATGACCACCTGGCGCTCGTTTTCGGTGATATTGTTTGCCCGGAAATAGTAACGCATCCGTTGTGTGTACTGGTTCCAGCTTTCCAGCGCAGCATCAAAAACATCCAAACGTCCGTACAGAGGCATGGTATAATAGAAAACAACTTCCAACCTGTATCCAACAAAATTGCAGGGAGGTGGCTTCAGCAGGGTAGACAGCTATCCACTTTTACCTTCGTCGCCAGTTTTGTGAGGGCCACGAAGAATCCAGCACGAGTTTTAAGGATAAAAAGTAATAACATTTATTTACTATAACATATATACATAACAGTAGCAGTAACTTCCCTTGCTACATACTCCTTCCTGCTGGTTCCTGAACTGGCCAGCTTTATTTATACTAGGAGTTTACTAATGGTTTCTCCGCCCCCCTCATTGGGGAAGCTCATACTCCCACAGGATTGTGGGATAGTCATTAGTCCCCAGCCAATGGTAAGTAGGCAGGTTATAACATCCCATCCTCGTCGCCAGTTTTGTAAGGGCCACGAAGAATCCAGCACGAGTTTTAAGGATACAAAGTAATAACATTTATTTACTATAACATATATACATAACAGTAGCAGTAACTTCCCTTGCTACATACTCCTTCCTGCTGGTTCCTGAACTGGCCAGCTTTATTTATACTTGGAGGTTACTAATGGTTTCTCCGCCCCCCTCATTGGGGAAGCTCATACTCCCACAGGATTGTGGGATAGTCATTAGTCCCCAGCCAATGGTAAGTAGGCAGGTTATAACAACTGTCTTATCCTGTTTTACCACATCATCCTTCCCAGTGCTTTTCTTCAACCACCAACACTGTGACTTTACATGGCCTAGTTTATTACAGTGAAAACATTTGAAACTATTCATCTCTTTTCCACCCTCCTGGATTTCTTTTTTAATCTGAGGTACAATGGGCGGGATTCTCCACTCCCACGCCGAAGTGGCCGAGCCGTCGTGAACGCCGTCGAGGTTCACGACGGCGCGGAACGACCCTGGTCCCGACCGATTCAGGCCCTGACACCGGGTCAGGATCGGGGCCGCGTCATCCACACATGCCAGGCCTGGTCGCCCGCGTAAAAGCGGCGCCGCATAGATGACGCGGCCGGCGCCGCATAACGGGCGTCATCCGCGCATGCATGGTTGTCGTCCTCTCTAAATCCGCCCCGCAAGAAGATGGGGGACGGACCTTGCGGGGCCGTGGAAGGAAGGAGGTCCTCCTTCAGAGAGGACGGCCTGACGATCGGTGGGCACCGATCGCGGGCCACCCCACATTCCAGGTGAAGCCCGGTGCAGGATCCCCCCTCGCCCCCCCCACAGGCCACCCCCCCAGCGTTCACGCACCGCCCACGACTGCAGCGACCAGGTGTGGACAGCGCCGGGGGGAACCCGCCATTTTGGCCTGGCCGCTTGGCCCATCCGGGCCTCAGAATAGCGGGGGTGCCGGAGAATCGCCATTTTGGGTGTCTCCGGCGATTCTCCGGCCTGCGAAACTCGACCGGGCCGTTCCCGCCGCTTGGGAGAATCGCGGGAGGGCGTCGGACCGGCGTCCCAGGAAATTTTGGCGGCCCAGGCGATTTCCCCCAACCGGCGTGGGGGTGGAGAATCGCGCCCACTCTCTTTATTGTCTCCCATCAGATCACCTTTACCTTTACCACTTGAGTATTTCTCATGTCCCCATTTTCTGTCCCTCACCGGCTGAAACTGATGTTGGAAACCAATCTTTGATTTATGAACTAATTCATAATCATCTGCCATTTCTGCTGCTAATCTCGCAGTTTTAACCCTTTGTTCTTCCACATGAGTTCTCACTACATCAGGAATTGAATTTTTAAACTCCTCCAAAAGTATAATTTCTCTGAGAGCTTCATACGTTTGGTCTATTTTCAAAGCCCTTATCCACCTATCAAAATTACTCTGTTTGAGCCTTTCAAACTCCATGTATGTTTGACCAAATTCTTTCCTTAAATTTCTAAACCTTTGTCTGTAAGCTTCAGGCACTAGCTCATATGCACTTAAGATGGATTTCTTCGCCTCCTCACACGTTCCAGATACCTCCTCCGGTCGTGATGCAAACACTTCACTAGCTCTACCTACCAGCTTTGTTTGAATCAGTAACACCCACATGTCCTCTGGCCATTTCATTTGTTTAGCTACCTTCTCAAATGAAATGAAAAAGGCTTCCACTTCCTTCTCGTCAAACCTTGGCAATGCTTGGACACATTTAAATAGATTCCCACCAAGCCTTCGACTATGACGCTCTTTCTCACGATCCTCATCACCATCCTCCAACTGTACGTTTCCCTTTACGTCTGCCAATTTTAACTGACTGTCATGTTTCATGGCCATTTTCTGAAGTTCAAACTCCCTCTCTATCTTTTTCCCTGATCTGTATCTCCCTTTCTTTTTCTTTTTGTTCTGCTCGGGCTATTCTTTCTTTTCTCCTTTCTTCTCTCTCCTTTTCTTTTTCCTCTTTCTCTTTTTCTCTTTCTTTTTCCGTCTCTCTCTTTCATATTCCAGCCGCTTTAATTCTTTCTCATGTTCCATTTGTTCAATTTGCAACTGAATTTTTGCCATTTCCAATGAGTCAAACTGTAGCTCAGGCAACTTTAAATGCTTAACCACCGCCATAATTACCTCATCTTTTCGCATTTTGTCAGGTAATGTTAACTGCAATGTTTTTGCCAAATCTAACAGTCTGCATTTAGTCTCCATCCGTAAGGTACTGCGTGTGACAGTTTCCACTCCCTCTCTTCTGAGCCTCTGAAAGAGCCATTGTTCACACACTCCCCACTTAAACTAAAATACCACACCGGAAAAGCAACAATCCTTCACTGTCTTTAAGTTCACAAAATCCAATCCCTCTCTATCAGGGAGATATCTGTATACTGACCGACGTCCCTGATTATCTTATGCTGACTTTGGTACATAGATACACAGAAGATAGGAGCAGAATGAGGCCTTTTGGCCCTTCGAGCCTGCTCCGCCATTCATCACGATCATGGCTGGTCATCCAACTCAATCGCCTAATCCTGCTTTCTCCCCATAGCCTTTGATCCCATTCTGCCCAAGTGTTATATCCAGCCGCCTCTTGAATATATTCAATGTTTTAGCATCAACTACTTCCTGTGGTAGTGAATTCCACAGGCTCGCCACTCTATGTGTGAAGAAATGTCTCCTTATCTCTGTCCGAAATGGTTTACCCTGAATCCTCAGACTGTGATCCCTGGTTCTGGACACACCCACCATCGGGAACATCCTCCCTGCATCTACCCTGTCTTGTCCTGTTAGAATTTTATAAGTCTCTATGAGATTCCCCCTCATTCTTCTGAACTCCAGCGAGAACAATCCCAACCTAGTCAATCTCTCCTCATATGACAGTCCCGCCATCCCTGGAATCAGTCTGGTAAACCTTCGCTGCACTCCCTCAAGAGCAAGAACATCCTTCCTCAGGAAAGGAGACCAAAACTGCACGCAATACTCCAGGTGTGGCCTCACTAAGGCCCTGTATAACTGCAGCAACACATCCCTGCTTCTGTACTCGAAACCTCTCGCAATGAAGGCCAACATACCTTTAGCCTTCTTTACCGCCTGCTGCACCTGCATGCTGACCTTCAGCGACTGGTGTACGAGGACACCCAGGTCCCGCTGCACACTCCCCTCTCCCAATTTACAACCATTCGAGTAGCAATCTGCCTTCCTGTTTTTGCTTCCAAAGTGAATAACCTCACACTTATCCAAATTATATTGCATCTGCCATTGATTTGCCCACTCGCCCAACCTGTCCAGATCATGCTGGAGGATCCCTGCATTCTCGTCACAGTTCACCCTCCCACTTAACTTGGTATCATCTGCAAACTTTGAGATGTTACATTTTGTTCCCTCATCCAAATCATTAATATAGATTGTGAATAGTTACTGTCTGCCAATTTGAAAATGACCTGTTAATTCCTACCCTTGTTTCCTCTCTGCCAACCAGTTTTCTATCCACCTCAATACATTTCCCCCAATCCCATGCACTTTAATCTTACGCAATAATCTCTTATGCGGGACTTTGTCAAACACCTTCTGAAAGTCCAAATATACCACATCGACTGACTCCCCCTTGTCAACTGTACTAGTCACATCTTCAAAGAATTCCAACAGATTTGTCAAACATGATTTTCCCTTCATAGATCCATGCTGACTCTGACTGATCCTGCCACTGCTTTCTAAATGTTCCACTATAAAGTACTTGAGAATGGATTCAAGAATTTTCCCCACTACCGATGTTAGGCATACTGGTCTATAATTCCCTGCTTTCTCTCCACCTCTCTTTTTGAATATTGGAGTGACATTAGCCACTCTCCAATCTGCAGGGACAGTTCCGGAGTCTATAGCATCCCAGAAGATGACCACCAATGCATCCACTAACTCCAAAGCCATCTCCTTAAGCTCTCTCGGATGCAGATTATCAGGCCCTGGGAATTTATCTGCCTTCAATCCCATCAATTTTCCCAGCACCATTTCTCTACTGATATTAACTTCCCTCAGTGTTTGATGGGGACAGTGTAGAGGGAGTTTTTCTCTATATCTAACGCTGTGCTGTACCTGTCCTGGGAGTGTTTGATGGGGACAGTGTAGAGGGAGCTTTACTCTGTATCTAAACCCGTGCTGTACCTGTCCTGGGAGTGTTTGATGGGGACAGTGTAGAGGGAGCTTTACTCTGTATCTAACCCCGTGCTGTACCTGTCCTGGGAGTGTTTGATGAGGACAATGTAGAGGGAGCTTTACTCTGTATCTAACCCCGTGCTGTACCTGTCCTGGCAGTGTTTGATGGGGACAGTGTAGAGGGAGTTTTACACTGTATCTAACCCCGTGCTGTACCTGTCCTGGCAGTGTTTGATGGGGACAGTGTAGAGGGAGTTTTACACTGTATCTAACCCCGTGCTGTACCTGTACTGGGACTGTTTGATGGGGGCACTGTCAAGGGAACTTTACTCTGTATCTAACCCCGTGCTGTACCTGTCCTGGGAGTGTTTGATGGGGACAGTGTAGAGGGAGCTTTACTCTGTATCTAAACCCGTGCTGTACCTGTCCTGGGAGTGTTTGATGGGGACAGTGTAGAGGGAGCTTTACTCTGTATCTAACCCCGTGCTGTACCTGTCCTGGGAGTGTTTGATGAGGACAGTGTAGAGGGAGCTTTACTCTGTATCTAACCCCGTGCTGTACCTGTCCTGGCAGTGTTTGATGGGGACAGTGCAGAGGGAGTTTTACACTGTATCTAACCCCGTGCTGTACCTGTACTGGGACTGTATGATGGGGGCACTGTCAAGGGAGCTTTACTCTGTATCTAACCCCGTGCTGTACCTGTCCTGGGAGTGTTTGATGGGGACAGTGTAGAGGGAGCTTTACTCTGTATCTAACCCCGTGCTGTACCTGTCCTGGGAGTGTTTGACGGGGACTGTGTAGAGGGAGCTTTACTCTGTATCTAAACCCGTGCAGTACCTATCCTGGGAGTGTTTGATGGGGACAGTGTAGAGGGAGCTTTTCTCTGTATCTAACCCCGTGCTGTACCTGTCCTGGGAGTTTTTGATTGGGACAGTGCAGAGGGAGCTTTACTCTGTATCTAACCCATGCTGTACCTGTCCTGGGAGTGTTTGATGGGGACAGTGTACAGGGAGCTTTACTCTGTATATTACCCTGTGTAGTAACTGCCCTGGGAGTGTTTGATGGGGACAGTGTAGAGGGAGCTTTACTCTGTATCTAAACATGTGCTGTACCAATCCTGGGAGTGTTTGATGGGGACAGTGTATAGGGAGCATTTCTCTGTTTCTAACCCCGTGCTGTACCTGTCCTGGGAGTGTTTGATGGGGACAGTGTCGAGGGAGCTTTACTCTGTATCTAACCCCATGCTGTTTCTGTCCTGGGAGTGTTTGATGGGGACAGTGTCGAGGGAGCTTTACTCTGTATCTAACCCCATGCTGTTTCTGTCCTGGGAGTGTTTGATGGGGACAGTGTGGAGGGAGCTTTACTCAGTATCTAACCCCGTGCTGTACCTGTCCTGGGAGTGTTTGATGGGGACAGTGTCGAGGGAGCTTTACTCTGCATCTAACCCCGTGCTGTACCTGTCCTGGGAGTGTGTGATGGGGACAGTGTCGAGGTAGCTTTACTCTGTATTTAGCCCCGTGCTTTACCTGTCCTGGGACTGTTTGATGGGGACAGTGTAGAGGAAGCTTTACTCTGTATCTAACTCCGTGCTGGACCTGTCCTGGGAGTGTTTGATGGGGACAGTGTAGAGGTAGCTTTGCTCTGTATCTCACCCCGTGATGTACCTGTCCTGGGAGTGTTTGATGGGGACAGTGTAGAGGGAGCTTTACTCTGTATCAAACCCTGTGCTGTACCTGTCCTGGGAGTGTTTGATGGGGACAGTGTAGAGGGAGCTATACTCTGTATTTAACCCCATGCTATACCTGTCCTGGGAGTGTTTGATGGGGACAGTGTAGAGGGAGCTTTTCTCTGTATCTAACCCCGTGCTGTACCTGTCCTGGGAGTGTTTGATTGGGACAGTGCAGAGGGAGCTTTACTCTGTATCTAACCCATGCTGTACCTGTCCTGGGAGTGTTTGACGGGGACAGTGCCGAGGGAGCTTTTCTCTGTATCTAACCCCGTGCTGTTCCTGTCCTGGGAGTGTTTCATGGGGAGAGTGTGGAGGGAGCTTTACTCTGTATCAAACCCGTGCTGTACCTGTCCTGGGAGTGTTTGATGGGGACAGTGTCGAGGGAGCTTTACTCTGTATCTAACCCTGTGCTGTACCTGTCCTGGGAGTGTTTGATGGGGACAGTGTAGAGGGAGCTTTACTCTGTATCTAAACATGTGCGGTACCTATCCTGGGAGTGTTTGATGGGGACAGTGTAGAGGGAGCTTTTCTCTGTATCTAACCCCGTGCTGTACCTGTCCTGGGAGTGTTTGATTGGGACAGTGTCGAGGGAGCTTTACTCTGTATCTAACCCCGTGCTGTACCTGTCCTGGGAGTGTTTGATGGGGACAGTGTAGAGGGAGCTTTACTCTGTATCTAACCCCGTGCTGTACTTGTCCTGGGAGTGTTTGATGGGGACAGTGTCGAGGGAGCTTTACTCTGTATCTAACCCCGTGCTGTTCCTGTCCTGGGAGTGTTTCATGGGGACAGTGTGGAGGGAGCTTTACTCAGTATCTAACACCGTGCTGTACCTGTCCTGGGAGTGTTTGATGGGGACAGTGTCGAGGGAGCTTTACTCTGCATCTAACCCCGTGCTGTACCTGTCCTGGGAGTGTGTGATGGGGACAGTGTCGAGGTAGCTTTACTCTGTATTTAACCCCGTGCTTTAACTGTACTGGGACTGTTTGATGGGGACAGTGTAGAGGGAGCTTTACTCTGTATCTAACATCCGTGCTGGACCTGTCCTGGGAGTGTTTGATGGGGACAGTGTGGAGGGAGCTTTGCTCTGTATCTCACCCCGTGATGTACCTGTCCTGGGAGTGTTTGATGGGGACAGTGTAGAGGGAGCTTTACTCTGTATCAAACCCCGTGCTGTACCTGTCCTGGGAGTGTTTGATGGGGACAGTGTAGAGGGAGCTTTACTCTGTATCTAACCCTGTGCTGTACCTGTCCTGGGAGTGTTTGATGGCGACAGTGTAGAGGGAGCTTTACTCTGTATCTAACCCCGTGCTGTACCTGTCCTGGGAGTGGTTGACGGGGACAGTGTAGAGGGAGCTTTACTCTGTATCTAAACCCGTGCAGTACCTATCCTGGGAGTGTTTGATGGGGACAGTATAGAGGGAGCTTTTCTCTGTATCTAACCCCGTGCTGTACCTGTCCTGGGAGTGTTTGATTGGGACAGTGCAGAGGGAGCTTTACTCTGTATCTAACCCATGCTGTACCTGTCCTGGGAGTGTTTCATGGGGACAGTGTGGAGGGAGCTTTACTCAGTATCTAACCCCGTGCTGTACCTGTGCTGGGTGTGTTTGATGGGGACAGTGTCGAGGGAGCTTTACTCTGCATCTAACCCCGTGCTGTACCTGTCCTGGGAGTGTGTGATGCGGACAGTGTCGAGGTAGCTTTACTCTGTATTTAAACCCGTGCTCTACCTGTCCTGGGACTGTTTGATGGGGACAGTGTAGAGGGAGCTTTACTCTGTATCTAACTCCGTGCTGGACCGTCCTGGGAGTGTTTGATGGGGACAGTGTAGAGGGAGCTTTGCTCTGTATCTCACCCCGTGATGGACCTTTCCTGGGAGTGTTTGATGGGGACAGTGTAGAGGGAACTTTACTCTGTATCTAACCCCGTGCTGTACCTGTCCTGGGAGTGTTTGATGGGGACAGTGTAGAGGGAGCATTACTGTGTATTCAACCCCATGCTGTACCTGTCCTGGGAGTGTTTGATGGGGACAGTGTAGAGGGAGCTTTACTCTGTATCTAACCCCGTGCTGTACCTTTCCTGGGAGTGTTTGACGGGGACAGTGTAGAGGGAGCTTTACTCTGTATCAAACCCCGTGCTGTACCTGTCCTGGGAGTGTTTGATGGGGACAGTGTAGAGGGAGCTTTACTCTGTATCTAACCCTGTGCTGTACCTGTCCTGGGAGTGTTTGATGGGGATAGTGTAGAGGGAGCTTTACTCTGTATCAAACCCCGTGCTGTACCTGTCCTGGGAGTGTTTGATGGGGACAGTGTAGAGGGAGCTTTACTCTGTATCTAACCCTGTGCTGTACCTGTCCTTGGAGTGTTTGATGGGGACTGTGTAGAGGGAGCTTTACTCTGTATCTAACCCTGTGCTGTACCTGTCCTGTGACTGTTTGATGGGGGCAGTGTAGAGCGAGCTTTACTCTGTATCAAACCCGGTGCTGTACCTGTCCTGGGAGTGTGTGATGTGGTCAGTGTAGAGGGAGCTTTACTCTGTATCAAACCCCGTGCTGTACCTGTCCTCTGAGTGTTTGATGGGGTCAGTGTAGAGGGAGCTTTACTCTGTATCTAAACCCATGCTGTACCTGTCCTGGGAATGTTTGATGGGATCAGTGTGGATGGAACTTTACTCTGTATCTAACCCCATGCTGTACCTGTCCTGGGAGTGTTTGATGGGGACAGTGTGGAGGGAGCTTTACTCAGTACCTAACCCCGTGCTGTACCTGTCCTGGGAGTGTTTGATGGGGACAGTGTCGAGGGAGCTTTACTCTGCATCTAACCCCGTGCTGTACCTGTCTTGGGAGTGTGTGATGGGGACAGTGTCGAGGTAGCTTTACTCTGTATTTAGCCCCGTGCTTTACCTGTCCTGGGACTGTTTGATGGGGACAGTGTAGAGGAAGCTTTACTCTGTATCTAACTCCGTGCTGGACCTGTCCTGGGAGTGTTTGATGGGGACAGTGTAGAGGTAGCTTTGCTCTGTATCTCACCCCGTGATGTACCTGTCCTGGGAGTGTTTGATGGGGACAGTGTAGAGGGAGCTTTACTCTGTATCAAACCCTGTGCTGTACCTGTCCTGGGAGTGTTTGATGGGGACAGTGTAGAGGGAGCTTTACTCTGTATTTAACCCCATGCTATACCTGTCCTGGGAGTGTTTGATGGGGACAGTGTAGAGGGAGCTTTTCTCTGTATCTAACCCCGTGCTGTACCTGTCCTGGGAGTGTTTGATTGGGACAGTGCAGAGGGAGCTTTACTCTGTATCTAACCCATGCTGTACCTGTCCTGGGAGTGTTTGACGGGGACAGTGCCGAGGGAGCTTTTCTCTGTATCTAACCCCGTGCTGTTCCTGTCCTGGGAGTGTTTCATGGGGAGAGTGTGGAGGGAGCTTTACTCTGTATCAAACCCGTGCTGTACCTGTCCTGGGAGTGTTTGATGGGGACAGTGTCGAGGGAGCTTTACTCTGTATCTAACCCTGTGCTGTACCTGTCCTGGGAGTGTTTGATGGGGACAGTGTAGAGGGAGCTTTACTCTGTATCTAAACATGTGCGGTACCTATCCTGGGAGTGTTTGATGGGGACAGTGTAGAGGGAGCTTTTCTCTGTATCTAACCCCGTGCTGTACCTGTCCTGGGAGTGTTTGATTGGGACAGTGTCGAGGGAGCTTTACTCTGTATCTAACCCCGTGCTGTACCTGTCCTGGGAGTGTTTGATGGGGACAGTGTAGAGGGAGCTTTACTCTGTATCTAACCCCGTGCTGTACTTGTCCTGGGAGTGTTTGATGGGGACAGTGTCGAGGGAGCTTTACTCTGTATCTAACCCCGTGCTGTTCCTGTCCTGGGAGTGTTTCATGGGGACAGTGTGGAGGGAGCTTTACTCAGTATCTAACACCGTGCTGTACCTGTCCTGGGAGTGTTTGATGGGGACAGTGTCGAGGGAGCTTTACTCTGCATCTAACCCCGTGCTGTACCTGTCCTGGGAGTGTGTGATGGGGACAGTGTCGAGGTAGCTTTACTCTGTATTTAACCCCGTGCTTTAACTGTACTGGGACTGTTTGATGGGGACAGTGTAGAGGGAGCTTTACTCTGTATCTAACATCCGTGCTGGACCTGTCCTGGGAGTGTTTGATGGGGACAGTGTGGAGGGAGCTTTGCTCTGTATCTCACCCCGTGATGTACCTGTCCTGGGAGTGTTTGATGGGGACAGTGTAGAGGGAGCTTTACTCTGTATCAAACCCCGTGCTGTACCTGTCCTGGGAGTGTTTGATGGGGACAGTGTAGAGGGAGCTTTACTCTGTATCTAACCCTGTGCTGTACCTGTCCTGGGAGTGTTTGATGGCGACAGTGTAGAGGGAGCTTTACTCTGTATCTAACCCCGTGCTGTACCTGTCCTGGGAGTGGTTGACGGGGACAGTGTAGAGGGAGCTTTACTCTGTATCTAAACCCGTGCAGTACCTATCCTGGGAGTGTTTGATGGGGACAGTATAGAGGGAGCTTTTCTCTGTATCTAACCCCGTGCTGTACCTGTCCTGGGAGTGTTTGATTGGGACAGTGCAGAGGGAGCTTTACTCTGTATCTAACCCATGCTGTACCTGTCCTGGGAGTGTTTCATGGGGACAGTGTGGAGGGAGCTTTACTCAGTATCTAACCCCGTGCTGTACCTGTGCTGGGTGTGTTTGATGGGGACAGTGTCGAGGGAGCTTTACTCTGCATCTAACCCCGTGCTGTACCTGTCCTGGGAGTGTGTGATGCGGACAGTGTCGAGGTAGCTTTACTCTGTATTTAAACCCGTGCTCTACCTGTCCTGGGACTGTTTAATGGGGACAGTGTAGAGGGAGCTTTACTCTGTATCTAACTCCGTGCTGGACCGTCCTGGGAGTGTTTGATGGGGACAGTGTAGAGGGAGCTTTGCTCTGTATCTCACCCCGTGATGGACCTTTCCTGGGAGTGTTTGATGGGGACAGTGTAGAGGGAACTTTACTCTGTATCTAACCCCGTGCTGTACCTGTCCTGGGAGTGTTTGATGGGGACAGTGTAGAGGGAGCTTTACTGTGTATTCAACCCCATGCTGTACCTGTCCTGGGAGTGTTTGATGGGGACAGTGTAGAGGGAGCTTTACTCTGTATCTAACTCCGTGCTGGACCTGTCCTGGGAGTGTTTGATGGGGACAGTGTAGAGGGAGCTTTGCTCTGTATCTCACCCCGTAATACAAAGAACAAAGAACAAAGAAATGTACAGCACAGGAACAGGCCCTTCGGCCCTCCAAGCTCCTGCCGACCATGCTGCCCGATTAAACTACAATCTTCTACACTTCCTGGGTCCGTATCCCTCTATTCCCATCCTATTCATATATTTGTCAAGATGCCCCTTAAATGTCCCTATCGTCCCTGCTTCCACTACCTCCTCCGATAGCGAGTTCCAGGCACCCACTACCCTCTGCGTAAAAAACTTGCCTCGTACATCTACTCTAAACCTTGCCCCTCTCACCTTAAACCTATGCCTCCTAGTAATTGACCCCTCTACCCTGGGGAAAAGCCTCTGACTATCCACTCTGTCTATGCCCCTCATAATTTTATATACCTCTATCAGGTCTCCCCTCAACCTCCGTCGTTCCAGTGAGAACAAACCGTGTTTATTCAATCGCTCCTCATAGCTAATGCCCTCCATACCAGGCAACATTCTGGTAAATCTCTTCTGCACCCTCTCTAAAGCCTCCACATCCTTCTGGTAGTGTGGCGACCAGAATTGAACACTATACTCTAAGTGTGGCCTAACTAAGGTTCTATACAGCTGCAACATGACTTGCCAATTCTTATACTCAATGCCCCGGCCAATGAAGGCAAGCATGCCGTATGCCTTCTTGACTACCTTCTCCACCTGTGTTGCCCCTTTCAATGACCTGTGGACCTGTACTCCTAGATCTCTTTGACTTTCAATACTCTTGAGGGTTCTACCATTCACTGTATATTTCCTACCTGCATTAGACCTTCCAAAATGCATTACCTCACATTTGTCCGGATTAAACTTCATCTGCCATCTCTCCGCCCAAGTCTCCAGACAATCTAAATCCTGCTGTATCCTCCGACAGTCCTCTCGCTATCCGCAATTCCACCAACCTTTGTGTCGTCTGCAAACTTACTAATCAGACCAGTTACATTTTCCTCCAAATCATTTATATATACTACAAAGAGCAAAGGTCCCAGCACTGATCCCTGTGGAACACCACTGGTCACAGCCCTCCAATTAGAAAAGCATCCCTCCATTGCTACTCTCTGCCTTCTATGGCCTAGCCAGTTCTGTATCCACCTTGCCAGCTCACCCCTGATCCCGTGTGACTTCACCTTTTGTACTAGTCTACCATGAGGGACCTTGTCAAAGGCCTTACTGAAGTCCATATAGACAACATCTACTGCCCTTCCTGCATCAATCATCTTAGTGACCTCCTCGAAAAACTCTATCAAGTTAGTGAGACACGACCTCCCCTTCACAAAACCGTGCTGCCTCTCACTAATACGTCCATTTGCTTCCAAATGGGAGTAGATCCTGTCTCGAAGAATTCTCTCCAGTAATTTCCCTACCACTGAAGTAAGGCTCACCGGCCTGTAGTTCCCGAGATTATACTTGCTACCCTTCTTAAACAGAGGAACAACATTGGCTATTCTCCAGTCCTCCGGGACATCCCCTGAAGACAGCGAGGATCCAAAGATTTCTGTCAAGGCCTCAGCAATTTCTTCTCCAGCCTCCTTCAGTATTCTGGGGTAGATCCCATCAGGCCCTGGGGACTTATCTACCTTAATATTTTTTAAGACACCCAACACCTCGTCTTTTTGGATCACAATGTGACCCAGGCTATCTACACCCCCTTCTCCAGACTCAACATCTACCAATTCCTTCTCTTTGGTGAATACTGATGCAAAGGCTGTACCTTTGATGTACCTGTCCTGGGAGTGTTTGATGGGGACAGTGTTGAGGGAGCTTTACTCTGTATCTAACCCCGTGCTGTACCTGTCCTGGGAGTGTTTGATGGGGACAGTGTAGAGTGAGCTTTACTCTGTATCTAATCCCGTGCTGCACCTGTCCTGGGAGTGTTTGATCGGTCAATGTAGAGGGAGCTTTACTCAGTATCAAACCCCGTGCTGTACCTATCCTGGGAGTGTTTGATGGGGACAGTGGAGAGGGAGCTTTTCTCTGTATCTAACCCCGTGCTGTACCTGTCCTGGGAGTGTTTGATTGGGACAGTGCAGAGGGAGCTTTACTCTGTATCTAACCCATGCTGTACCTGTCCTGGGAGTGTTTGATGGGGTCAGTGTAGAGGGAGCTTTACTCTGTATCTAACCCCGTGCTGTAGCTGTCCTGGAGTGTTTGATGGGGGCAGTGTCGAGGGAGCTTTACTCTGAATCTAACCCCGTGCGGTACCTGTCCTGGGAGTATTTGATGGGGACAGTGTAGAGGGAGCTTTACTCTGTATCTAACCCCATGCTGTCGCTGTCCTGGGAGTGTTTGATGGGCTCAGTGTAGAGGGAGCTTTACTCTGTATCTAACCCCGTGCTGTAGCTGTCCTGGAGTGTTTGATGGGGGCAGTGTCGAGGGAGCTTTACTCTGAATCTAACCCCGTGCTGTACCTGTCCTGGGAGTGTTTGATGGGGACAGTGTAGAGGGAGCTTTACTCTGTATCCGACCCCGTGCTGTACCTGTCCTGGGAGTGTTTGATGGGGACAGTGTAGAGGGAGCTTTACTCTGTATTCAACCCCATGCTGTACCTGTCCTGGGAGTGTTTGATGGGGACAGTGTGTGGTAGTATGTATTGGGGGTCATGTGGGACTGGAAGCCATAATGTCATTGGCTGACAGATCCCGGGTCCTGATTGGCCCTTGACCTCATACTCCGCCCTGAAGGCGAAGTATAAGAAGCCGGTGCCTTCCCCCGCAGGCCAGTTTACTATCGGGCTGCTGGGGAACAGACACGCTTAATAGAGCCTCATCGACTTCACTCTATTCGTCTCATGGAGTCTTTGTGCGCTACACAGTGTAGAGGGAGCTTTACTCTGTATCTAACCCCGTGCTGTACCTCTCCTGGGAATGTTTGACGGGGACAGTGTAGAGGGAGCTTTACTCTGTATCAAACCCCGTGCTGTACCTGTCCTGGGAGTGTTTGATGGGGACAGTGTAGAGGGAGCTTTACTCTGTATCTAACCCTGTTCTGTACCTGTCCTGGGAGAGTTTGATGGGGACAGTGTAGAGCGAGCTTTACTCTGTATCTAACCCCGTGCTGTCCCTGTCCTGGGAGTGTTTGATGTGGACAGTGTAGAGGGAGCTTTACTCTGCATCTAACCCTGTGTTGTACCTGTCCTGGGAGTGTTTGATGGGGTCAGTGCAGAGGGAGCTTTACTCTGTATCTAACCCCGTGCTGTACCTGACCTGGGAGTGTTTGATGGGGTCAGTGCAGAGGGAGCTTTACTCTGTATCTAAACCCGTGCTGTACCTGTCGTGGGAGTGTTTGAATGGGACAGTGTAAAGGGAGCTTTACTGTGTATCTAACCCCGTGCTGTACCTGTCCTGGGAGTGGTTGATGGGGACAGTGTAGAGGGAGCTTTACTCTGTATCTAACCCCATGCTGTCACTGTCCTGGGAGTGTTTGATGGGGTCAGTGTAGAGGGAGCTTTACTCTGTATCTAACCCCGTGCTGTAGCTGTCCTGTAGTGTTTGATGGGGGCAGTGTAGAGGGAGCTTTACTCTGTATCTAATCCCGTGCTGCACCTGTCCTGGGAGTGTTTGATCGGTCAATGTAGAGGGAGCTTTACTCAGTATCAAACCCCATGCTGTACCTGTCCTGGGAGTGTTTGATGGGGACAGTGTAGAGGGAGCTTTACTCTGTATCTAACCCCATGCTGTACCTGTCCTGGGAGTGTTTGATGGGGACAGAGTAGAGGGAGCTTTACTCTGTATCAACCCCGTGCTGTACCTGTCCTCGGAGTGTTTGATGGGGTCAGTGTAGAGGGAGCTTTACTCTGTATCTAAACCCGTGCTGTACCTGTCCTGGGAGTGTTTGATGGGGACAGTGTAAAGGGAGCTTTACTATGTATCTAACCCCGTGCTGTACCTGTCCTGGGAGTGTTTGATGGGGACAGTGTAAAGGGAGCTTTACTCTGTATCAACCCCGTGCTGTACCTGTCCTGGGAGTGTTTGATGGGGACAGTGTAAAGGGAGCTTTACTATGTATCTAAACCCGTGCTGTACCTGTCCTGGGAGTGTTTGATGGGGACAGTGTAGAGGGAGTTTTACTCTGTATCTAACCCCGTGCTGAACCTGCCCTGGGAGTGCTTGATGGGGACAGTGTAGAGCGAGCTTTACTCTGTATCTAACCCCGTGCTGTCCCTGTCCTGGGAATGTTTGATGTGGACAGTGTAGATGGAGCTTTACTCTGCATCTAAATCCGTGCTGTACCTGTCCTGGGAGTGTTTGATGGGGACAGTGTAGGGGGAGCTTTACTCTGTATCTAATCCCGTGCTGCACCTGTCCTGGGAGTGTTTGATCGGTCACTGTAGAGGGAGCTTTACTCTGTATCAAACCCCGTGCTGGACCTGTCCTCGGAGTGTTTGATGGGGTCAGTGTAGAGGGAGGTTTACTCTGTATCTAAATCCGTGCTGTACCTGTCCTGGGAGTGTTTGATGGGGACAGTGTAAAGGGAGCTTTACTATGTATCTAACCCCGTGCTGTACCTGTCCTGGGAATGTATGATGGGGTCAGTGTGGATGAAGCTTTACTCTGTATCTAACCCCGTGCTGTACCTGTTCTGGGAGTGTTTGATGGGGACAGTGTAGAGGGAGCTTTACCCTGTATCTCACCCTGTGCTGTACCTGTCCTGGGAGTGTTTGATGGGGACAGAGGAGAGGGAGCTTTACTCTGTATCTAACCCTGTGTTGTACCTGTCCTGGGAGTGTTTGCTGGGGTCAGTGTAGAGGGAGCGTTACTCTGTATCAAACCCCGTGCTGAACCTGTCCTGGGAGTGTTTGATGGGGACAGTGTAGAGGGAGCTTTACTCTGTATCTAACCCCGTGCTGTACCTGTCCTGGGAGTGTTTGATGGGGACAGTGTAGAGGGAGCTTACTCTGTATCTAACCCCGTGCTGTACCTGTCCTGGGAGTGTTTGATGGGGACAGTGTAGAGGGAGCTTTACTCTGTATCTAACCCCGTGCTGTATCTGTCCTGGGAGTGTTTGATGGGGACAGTGGAGAGGGAGCTTTTCTCTGTATCTAACCCCGTGCTGTACCTGTCCTGGGAGTGTTTGATTGGGACAGTGCAGAGGGAGCTTTACTCTGTATCTAACCCATGCTGTACCTGTCCTGGGAGTGTTTGATGGGGTCAGTGTAGAGGGAGCTTTACTCTGTATCTAACCCCGTGCTGTAGCTGTCCTGGAGTGTTTGATGGGGGCAGTGTCGAGGGAGCTTTACTCTGAATCTAACCCCGTGCGGTACCTGTCCTGGGAGTATTTGATGGGGACAGTGTAGAGGGAGCTTTACTCTGTATCTAACCCCATGCTGTCGCTGTCCTGGGAGTGTTTGATGGGCTCAGTGTAGAGGGAGCTTTACTCTGTATCTAACCCCGTGCTGTAGCTGTCCTGGAGTGTTTGATGGGGGCAGTGTCGAGGGAGCTTTACTCTGTATCTAACCCCGTGCTGTACCTGTCCTGGGAGTGTTTGATGGGGACAGTGTCGAGGGAGCTTTACTCTGTATCCGACCCCGTGCTGTCCCTGTCCTGGGAGTGTTTGATGTGGACAGTGTAGAGGGAGCTTTACTCTGTATTCAACCCCATGCTGTACCTGTCCTGGGAGTGTTTGATGGGGACAGTGTGTGGTAGTATGTATTGGGGGTCATGTGGGACTGGAAGCCATAATGTCATTGGCTGACAGATCCCGGGTCCTGATTGGCCCTTGACCTCATACTCGGCCCTGAAGGCGAAGTATAAGAAGCCGGTGCCTTCCCCCGCAGGCCAGTTTACTATCGGGCTGCTGGGGAACAGACACGCTTAATAGAGCCTCATCGACTTCACTCTATTCGTCTCATGGAGTCTTTGTGCGCTACACAGTGTAGAGGGAGCTTTACTCTGTATCTAACCCCGTGCTGTACCTCTCCTGGGAATGTTTGACGGGGACAGTGTAGAGGGAGCTTTACTCTGTATCAAACCCCGTGCTGTACCTGTCCTGGGAGTGTTTGATGGGGACAGTGTAGAGGGAGCTTTACTCTGTATCTAACCCTGTGCTGTACCTGTCCTGGGAGAGTTTGATGGGGACAGTGTAGAGGGAGCTTTACTCTGTATCAAACCCCGTGCTGTACCTTTCCTGGGAGTGTTTGATGGGGACAGTGTAGAACGAGCTTTACTCTGTATCTAACCCCGTGCTGTCCCTGTCCTGGGAGTGTTTGATGGGGACAGTGTCGAGGGAGCTTTACTCTGCATCTAACCCCATGCTGTACCTGTCCTGGGAGTGTTTGATGGGGACAGAGTAGAGGGAGCTTTACTCTGTATCAACCCCGTGCTGTACCTGTCCTCGGAGTGTTTGATGGGGTCAGTGTAGAGGGAGCTTTACTCTGTATCTAAACCCGTGCTGTACCTGTCCTGGGAGTGTTTGATGGGGACAGTGTAAAGGGAGCTTTACTATGTATCTAACCCCGTGCTGTACCTGTCCTGGGAGTGTTTGATGGGGACAGAGTAGAGGGAGCTTTACTCTGTATCAACCCCGTGCTGTACCTGTCCTCGGAGTGTTTGATGGGGTCAGTGTAGAGGGAGCTTTACTCTGTATCTAAACCCGTGCTGTACCTGTCCTGGGAGTGTTTGATGGGGACAGTGTAAAGGGAGCTTTACTCTGTATCAACCCCGTGCTGTACCTGTCCTGGGAGTGTTTGATGGGGACAGTGTAAAGGGAGCTTTACTATGTATCTAAACCCGTGCTGTACCTGTCCTGGGAGTGTTTGATGGGGACAGTGTAGAGGGAGTTTTACTCTGTATCTAACCCCGTGCTGAACCTGCCCTGGGAGTGCTTGATGGGGACAGTGTAGAGCGAGCTTTACTCTGTATCTAACCCCGTGCTGTCCGTGTCCTGGGAATGTTTGATGTGGACAGTGTAGATGGAGCTTTACTCTGCATCTAAATCCGTGCTGTACCTGTCCTGGGAGTGTTTGATGGGGACAGTGTAGGGGGAGCTTTACTCTGTATCTAATCCCGTGCTGCACCTGTCCTGGGAGTGTTTGATCGGTCACTGTAGAGGGAGCTTTACTCTGTATCAAACCCCGTGCTGGACCTGTCCTCGGAGTGTTTGATGGGGTCAGTGTAGAGGGAGGTTTACTCTGTATCTAAACCCGTGCTGTACCTGTCCTGGGAGTGTTTGATGGGGACAGTGTAAAGGGAGCTTTACTATGTATCTAACCCCGTGCTGTACCTGTCCTGGGAATGTATGATGGGGTCAGTGTGGATGAAGCTTTACTCTGTATCTAACCCCGTGCTGTACCTGTTCTGGGAGTGTTTGATGGGGACAGTGTAGAGGGAGCTTTACCCTGTATCTAACCCTGTGCTGTACCTGTCCTGGGAGTGTTTGATGGGGACAGAGGAGAGGGAGCTTTACTCTGTATCTAACCCTGTGTTGTACCTGTCCTGGGAGTGTTTGCTGGGGTCAGTGTAGAGGGAGCGTTACTCTGTATCAAACCCCGTGCTGAACCTGTCCTGGGAGTGTTTGATGGGGACAGTGTAGAGGGAGCTTTACTCTGTATCTAACCCCGTGCTGTACCTGTCCTGGGAGTGTTTGATGGGGACAGTGTAGAGGGAGCTTTACTCTGTATCTAACACCGTGTGTACCTGTCCTGGGAGTGTTTGATGGGGACAGTGTAGAGGGAGCTTTACTCTGTATCTAACCCCGTGCTGTATCTGTCCTGGGAGTGTTTGATGGGGACAGTGTAGAGGGAGCTTTACTCTGTATCTAAACCCGTGCTGTACCTGTCCTGGGTGTGTTTGATGGGGACAGTGTCGACGGAGCTTTACTCGGTATCTAACCCTGTGCTGTACCTGTCCTGGCAGCGTTTGCTGGGGACAGTGTAGAGGGAGCTTTACTCTGTATCTAACCCCGTGCTGTATCTGTCCTGGGAGTGTTTGATGGGGACAGTGTGGAGGGAGCTTTACTCTGTATCTAACCCTGTGCTGCACCTGTCCAGGGACTGTTTGATGGGGACAGTGTAGAGTGAGCTTTACTCTGTATCTAACCCCGTGCTGTCCCTGTCCTGGAAGTGTTTGATGTGGACAGTTTAGAGGGAGCTTTACTCTGCATCTAACTCCGTGCTGTACCTGTCCTGGGAGTGTTTGATGGGGACAGAGTAGAGGGAGCTTTACTCTGTATCAAACCCCGTGCTGTACCTGTCCTCGGAGTGTTTGATGGGGTCAGTGTAGAGGGAGCTTTACTCTGTATCTAATCCCGTGCTGCACCTGTCCTGGGAGTGTTTGATCGGTCAATGTAGAGGGAGCTTTACTCTGTATCAAACCCCGTGCTGTACCTAACCTGGGAATGTTTGATGGGGACAGTGTAGAGAGAGCTTTTCTCTGTATCTAAACCCGTGATGTACCTGTCCTGGGAGTGTTTGATTGGGACAGTGCAGAGGGAGCTTTACTCTGTATCTAACCCATGCTGTACCTGTCCTGGGAGTGTTTCATGGGGACAGTGTGGAGGGAGCTTTACTCAGTATCTAACCCCGTGCTGTACCTGTCCTCGGAGTGTTTGATGGGGTCAGTCTAGAGGGAGCTTTACTCTGTATCTAAACCCGTGCTGTACCTGTCCTGGGAGTGTTTGATGGGTACAGTGTAGAGGGAGCTTTACTCTGTATCTAACCCCGTGCTGTACCTGTCCTGGGAGTGTTTGATGGGGACAGTGTAGAGGGAGCTTTACTCTGTATCTAATCCCGTGCTGCACCTGTCCTGGGAGTGTTTGATCGGTCAATGTAGAGGGAGCTTTACTCTGTATCAAACCCCGTGCTGTACCTATCCTGGGAGTGTTTGATGGGGACAGTGTAGAGAGAGCTTTTCTCTGTATCTAAACCCGTGATGTACCTGTCCTGGGAGTGTTTGATTGGGACAGTGCAGAGGGAGCTTTACTCTGTATCTAACCCATGTTGTACCTGTCCTGGGAGTGTTTGATGGGGACAGTGTAAAGGGAGCTTTACTATGTATCTAACCCCATGCTGTACCTGTCCTGGGACTGTTTGATGGGGACAGTGTAGAGGGAGCTTTACTCTGTATGAAACCCGGTGCTGTACCTGTCCTTGGAGTGTTTGATGCGGACAGTGTAGAGTGAGCTTTACTCTGTATCTAACCCCGTGCTGCACCTGTCCTGGGAGTGTTTGATCGGTCAATGTAGAGGGAGCTTTACTCAGTATCAAACCCCGTGCTGTACCTATCCTGGGAGTGTTTGATGGGGACAGTGGAGAGGGAGCTTTTCTCTGTATCTAACCCCGTGCTGTACCTGTCCTGGGAGTGTTTGATTGGGACAGTGTAGAGCGAGCTTTACTCTGTATCTAACCCCGTGCTGTACCTGTCCTGGGAGAGTTTGATGGGGACAGTGCAGAGGGAGCTTTACTCTGTATCTAACCCATGCTGTACCTGTCCTGGGAGTGTTTCCTGGGGACAGTGTGGAGGGAGCTTTACTCAGTATCTAACCCCGTGCTGTACCTGTCCTGGGAGTGTGTGATGGGGACAGTGTCGAGGGAGCTTTGCTCTGTATCTCACCCCGTGATGTACCTGTCCTGGGAGTGTTTGATGGGGACAGTGCAGAGGGAGCTTTACTCTGTATCTAAACCCGTGATGTACCTGTCCTGGGAGTGTTTGATTGGGACAGTGCAGAGGGAGCTTTACTCTGTATCTAACCCATGCTGTACCTGTCCTGGGAGTGTTTCATGGGGACAGTGTGGAGGGAGCTTTACTCAGTATCTAACCCCGTGCTGTACCTGTCCTCGGAGTGTTTGATGGGGTCAGTGTAGAGGGAGCTTTACTCTGTATCTAAACCCGTGCTGTACCTGTCCTGGGAGTGTTTGATGGGTACAGTGTAGAGGGAGCTTTACTCTGTATCTAATCCCGTGCTGTACCTGTCCTGGGAGTGTTTGATGGGGACAGTTTAGAGGGAGCTTTACTCTGTATCTAATCCCGTGCTGCACCTGTCCTGGGAGTGTTTGATCGGTCAATGTAGAGGGAGCTTTACTCTGTATCAAACCCCGTGCTGTACCTATCCTGGGAGTGTTTGATGGGGACAGTGTAGAGAGAGCTTTTCTCTGTATCTAAACCCGTGATGTACCTGTCCTGGGAGTGTTTGATTGGGACAGTGCAGAGGGAGCTTTACTCTGTATCTAACCCATGTTGTACCTGTCCTGGGAGTGTTTGATGGGGACAGTGTAAAGGGAGCTTTACTATGTATCTAACCCCATGCTGTACCTGTCCTGGGACTGTTTGATGGGGACAGTGTAGAGCGAGCTTTTCTCTGCATCTAACTCCGTGCTGTACCTGTCCTGGGAGTGTTTGATGGGGACAGAGTAGAGGGAGCTTTACTCTGTATGAAACCTGGTGCTGTACCTGTCCTTGGAGTGTTTGATGCGGACAGTGTAGAGTGAGCTTTACTCTGTATCTAATCCCGTGCTGCACCTGTCCTGGGAGTGTTTGATCGGTCAATGTAGAGGGAGCTTTACTCAGTATCAAACCCCGTGCTGTACCTATCCTGGGAGTGTTTGATGGGGACAGTGGAGAGGGAGCTTTTCTCTGTATCTAACCCCGTGCTGTACCTGTCCTGGGAGTGTTTGATTGGGACAGTGTAGAGCGAGCTTTACTCTGTATCTAACCCCGTGCTGTACCTGTCCTGGGAGTGTTTGATGGGGACAGTGCAGAGGGAGCTTTACTCTGTATCTAACCCATGCTGTACCTGTCCTGGGAGTGTTTCCTGGGGACAGTGTGGAGGGAGCTTTACTCAGTATCTAACCCCGTGCTGTACCTGTCCTGGGAGTGTGTGATGGGGACAGTGTCGAGGGAGCTTTGCTCTGTATCTCACCCCGTGATGTACCTGTCCTGGGAGTGTTTGATGGGGACAGTGTAGAGGGAGCTTTACTCTGTATCTAACCCCGTGCTGTCCCTGTCCTGGGAGTGTTTGATGTGGACAGTGTAGAGGGAGCTTTACTCTGCATCTAACTCCGTGCTGTACCTGTCCTGGGAGTGTTTGATGGGGAAAGAGTAGAGGGAGCTTTACTCTGTATCAAACCCGGTGCTGTACCTGTCCTGGGAGTGTTTGATGGGGACTGTGTAGAGGGAGCTTTACTCTGTATCTAACCCTGTGTTGTACCTGTCCTGGGAGTGTTTGATGGGGACAGTGTAGAGGGAGCTTTACTCTGTATCTAAACCTGTGCTGTACCTGACCTGGGAGTGTTTGATGGGGACAGTGTAGAGGGAGCTGTACTCTGTATCTAACCATGTGCTGTACATGTCCTGGGAGTGTTTGATGGGGACAGTGTAGAGGGAGCTTTACTCTGTATCTAACCCCGTGCTGTACCTGTCCTGGGAGTGTTTGATAGGGACAGTGTAGATGGAGCTTTACTCTGTATCTAACCCCGTGCTGTACCTGTCCTGGGAGTGTTTGATGGTGACAGTGTAGAACGAGCTTTACTCTGTATCTAACCCGGTGCTGTCCCTGTCCTGGGAGTGTTTGATGTGGACATTGTAGAGGGAGCTTTACTCTGCATCTAACTCCCTGCTGTACCTGTCCTGGGAGTGTTTGATGGGGACAGAGTAGAGGGAGCTTTACTCTGTAGCAAACCCGGTGCTGTACCTGTCCTGGGAGTGTTTGATGGGGACAGTGTAGAGGGAGCTTTACTCTGTATCTAACCCTATGTTGTACCTGTCCTGGGAGTGTTTGATGGGGTCAGTGTAGAGGGAGCTTTACTCTGTATCAAACCCCATGCTGTACCTGTCCTGGGAGTATTTGATGGGGACAGTGTCGAGGGAGCTTTACTCTGCATCTAACCCCATGCTGTACCTGTCCTGGGAGTGTTTGATGGGGACAGAGTAGAGGGAGCTTTACTCTGTATCAACCCCGTGCTGTACCTGTCCTCGGAGTGTTTGATGGGGTCAGTGTAGAGGGAGCTTTACTCTGTATCTAAACCCGTGCTGTACCTGTCCTGGGAGTGTTTGATGGGGACAGTGTAAAGGGAGCTTTACTATGTATCTAACCCCGTGCTGTACCTGTCCTGGGAGTGTTTGATGGGGACAGAGTAGAGGGAGCTTTACTCTGTATCAACCCCGTGCTGTACCTGTCCTCGGAGTGTTTGATGGGGTCAGTGTAGAGGGAGCTTTACTCTGTATCTAAACCCGTGCTGTACCTGTCCTGGGAGTGTTTGATGGGGACAGTGTAAAGGGAGCTTTACTCTGTATCAACCCCGTGCTGTACCTGTCCTGGGAGTGTTTGATGGGGACAGTGTAAAGGGAGCTTTACTATGTATCTAAACCCGTGCTGTACCTGTCCTGGGAGTGTTTGATGGGGACAGTGTAGAGGGAGTTTTACTCTGTATCTAACCCCGTGCTGAACCTGCCCTGGGAGTGCTTGATGGGGACAGTGTCGAGCGAGCTTTACTCTGTATCTAACCCCGTGCTGTCCCTGTCCTGGGAATGTTTGATGTGGACAGTGTAGATGGAGCTTTACTCTGCATCTAAATCCGTGCTGTACCTGTCCTGGGAGTGTTTGATGGGGACAGTGTAGGGGGAGCTTTACTCTGTATCTAATCCCGTGCTGCACCTGTCCTGGGAGTGTTTGATCGGTCACTGTAGAGGGAGCTTTACTCTGTATCAAACCCCGTGCTGGACCTGTCCTCGGAGTGTTTGATGGGGTCAGTGTAGAGGGAGGTTTACTCTGTATCTAAACCCGTGCTGTACCTGTCCTGGGAGTGTTTGATGGGGACAGTGTAAAGGGAGCTTTACTATGTATCTAACCCCGTGCTGTACCTGTCCTGGGAATGTATGATGGGGTCAGTGTGGATGAAGCTTTACTCTGTATCTAACCCCGTGCTGTACCTGTTCTGGGAGTGTTTGATGGGGACAGTGTAGAGGGAGCTTTACCCTGTATCTAACCCTGTGCTGTACCTGTCCTGGGAGTGTTTGATGGGGACAGAGGAGAGGGAGCTTTACTCTGTATCTAACCCTGTGTTGTACCTGTCCTGGGAGTGTTTGCTGGGGTCAGTGTAGAGGGAGCGTTACTCTGTATCAAACCCCGTGCTGAACCTGTCCTGGGAGTGTTTGATGGGGACAGTGTAGAGGGAGCTTTACTCTGTATCTAACCCCGTGCTGTACCTGTCCTGGGAGTGTTTGATGGGGACAGTGTAGAGGGAGCTTTACTCTGTATCTAACCCCGTGCTGTACCTGTCCTGGGAGTGTTTGATGGGGACAGTGTAGAGGGAGCTTTACTCTGTATCTAACCCCGTGCTGTATCTGTCCTGGGAGTGTTTGATGGGGACAGTGTAGAGGGAGCTTTACTCTGTATCTAAACCCGTGCTGTACCTGTCCTGGGTGTGTTTGATGGGGACAGTGTCGACGGAGCTTTACTCGGTATCTAACCCTGTGCTGTACCTGTCCTGGCAGCGTTTGCTGGGGACAGTGTAGAGGGAGCTTTACTCTGTATCTAACCCCGTGCTGTATCTGTCCTGGGAGTGTTTGATGGGGACAGTGTGGAGGGAGCTTTACTCTGTATCTAACCCCGTGCTGTACCTGTCCTGGGAATGTTTGATAGGGATAGTGTAGAGGGAGCTTTACTCCATATCTAACCTCGTGCTGTACCTGTCCTGTAAGTGTTTGATGGGGACAGTGTAGAGGGAGATTTACTCTGTATCTAACCCTGTGCTGCACCTGTCCAGGGACTGTTTGATGGGGACAGTGTAGAGTGAGCTTTACTCTGTATCTAACCCCGTGCTGTCCCTGTCCTGGAAGTGTTTGATGTGGACAGTTTAGAGGGAGCTTTACTCTGCATCTAACTCCGTGCTGTACCTGTCCTGGGAGTGTTTGATGGGGACAGAGTAGAGGGAGCTTTACTCTGTATCAAACCCCGTGCTGTACCTGTCCTCGGAGTGTTTGATGGGGTCAGTGTAGAGGGAGCTTTACTCTGTATCTAATCCCGTGCTGCACCTGTCCTGGGAGTGTTTGATCGGTCAATGTAGAGGGAGCTTTACTCTGTATCAAACCCCGTGCTGTACCTAACCTGGGAATTTTTGATGGGGACAGTGTAGAGAGAGCTTTTCTCTGTATCTAAACCCGTGATGTACCTGTCCTGGGAGTGTTTGATTGGGACAGTGCAGAGGGAGCTTTACTCTGTATCTAACCCATGCTGTACCTGTCCTGGGAGTGTTTCATGGGGACAGTGTGGAGGGAGCTTTACTCAGTATCTAACCCCGTGCTGTACCTGTCCTCGGAGTGTTTGATGGGGTCAGTGTAGAGGGAGCTTTACTCTGTATCTAAACCCGTGCTGTACCTGTCCTGGGAGTGTTTGATGGGTACACTGTAGAGGGAGCTTTACTCTGTATCTAACCCCGTGCTGTACCTGTCCTGGGAGTGTTTGATGGGGACAGTGTAGAGGGAGCTTTACTCTGTATCTAATCCCGTGCTGCACCTGTCCTGGAAGTGTTTGATCGGTCAATGTAGAGGGAGCTTTACTCTGTATCAAACCCCGTGCTGTACCTATCCTGGGAGTGTTTGATGGGGACAGTGTAGAGAGAGCTTTTCTCTGTATCTAAACCCGTGATGTACCTGTCCTGGGAGTGTTTGATTGGGACAGTGCAGAGGGAGCTTTACTCTGTATCTAACCCATGTTGTACCTGTCCTGGGAGTGTTTGATGGGGACAGTGTAAAGGGAGCTTTACTATGTATCTAACCCCATGCTGTACCTGTCCTGGGACTGTTTGATGGGGACAGTGTAGAGGGAGCTTTACTCTGTATGAAACCCGGTGCTGTACCTGTCCTTGGAGTGTTTGATGCGGACAGTGTAGAGTGAGCTTTACTCTGTATCTAACCCCGTGCTGCACCTGTCCTGGGAGTGTTTGATCGGTCAATGTAGAGGGAGCTTTACTCAGTATCAAACCCCTTGCTGTACCTATCCTGGGAGTGTTTGATGGGGACAGTGGAGAGGGAGCTTTTCTCTGTATCTAACCCCGTGCTGTACCTGTCCTGGGAGTGTTTGATTGGGACAGTGTAGAGCGAGCTTTACTCTGTATCTAACCCCGTGCTGTACCTGTCCTGGGAGAGTTTGATGGGGACAGTGCAGAGGGAGCTTTACTCTGTATCTAACCCATGCTGTACCTGTCCTGGGAGTGTTTCCTGGGGACAGTGTGGAGGGAGCTTTACTCAGTATCTAACCCCGTGCTGTACCTGTCCTGGGAGTGTGTGATGGGGACAGTGTCGAGGGAGCTTTGCTCTGTATCTCACCCCGTGATGTACCTGTCCTGGGAGTGTTTGATGGGGACAGTGCAGAGGGAGCTTTACTCTGTATCTAAACCCGTGATGTACCTGTCCTGGGAGTGTTTGATTGGGACAGTGCAGAGGGAGCTTTACTCTGTATCTAACCCATGCTGTACCTGTCCTGGGAGTGTTTCATGGGGACAGTGTGGAGGGAGCTTTACTCAGTATCTAACCCCGTGCTGTACCTGTCCTCGGAGTGTTTGATGGGGTCAGTGTAGAGGGAGCTTTACTCTGTATCTAAACCCGTGCTGTACCTGTCCTGGGAGTGTTTGATGGGTACAGTGTAGAGGGAGCTTTACTCTGTATCTAACCCCGTGCTGTACCTGTCCTGGGAGTGTTTGATGGGGACAGTTTAGAGGGAGCTTTACTCTGTATCTAATCCCGTGCTGCACCTGTCCTGGGAGTGTTTGATCGGTCAATGTAGAGGGAGCTTTACTCTGTATCAAACCCCGTGCTGTACCTATCCTGGGAGTGTTTGATGGGGACAGTGTAGAGAGAGCTTTTCTCTGTATCTAAACCCGTGATGTACCTGTCCTGGGAGTGTTTGATTGGGACAGTGCAGAGGGAGCTTTACTCTGTATCTAACCCATGTTGTACCTGTCCTGGGAGTGTTTGATGGGGACAGTGTAAAGGGAGCTTTACTATGTATCTAACCCCATGCTGTACCTGTCCTGGGACTGTTTGATGGGGACAGTGTAGAGCGAGCTTTTCTCTGCATCTAACTCCGTGCTGTACCTGTCCTGGGAGTGTTTGATGGGGACAGAGTAGAGGGAGCTTTACTCTGTATGAAACCTGGTGCTGTACCTGTCCTTGGAGTGTTTGATGCGGACAGTGTAGAGTGAGCTTTACTCTGTATCTAATCCCGTGCTGCACCTGTCCTGGGAGTGTTTGATCGGTCAATGTAGAGGGAGCTTTACTCAGTATCAAACCCCGTGCTGTACCTATCCTGGGAGTGTTTGATGGGGACAGTGGAGAGGGAGCTTTTCTCTGTATCTAACCCCGTGCTGTACCTGTCCTGGGAGTGTTTGATTGGGACAGTGTAGAGCGAGCTTTACTCTGTATCTAACCCCGTGCTGTACCTGTCCTGGGAGTGTTTGATGGGGACAGTGCAGAGGGAGCTTTACTCTGTATCTAACCCATGCTGTACCTGTCCTGGGAGTGTTTCCTGGGGACAGTGTGGAGGGAGCTTTACTCAGTATCTAACCCCGTGCTGTACCTGTCCTGGGAGTGTGTGATGGGGACAGTGTCGAGGGAGCTTTGCTCTGTATCTCACCCCGTGATGTACCTGTCCTGGGAGTGTTTGATGGGGACAGTGTAGAGGGAGCTTTACTCTGTATCTAACCCCGTGCTGTACCTATCCTGGGAGTGTTTGATGGGGACAGTGTAGAGGGAACTTTACTCTGTATCTAACCCCGTGCTGTACCTGTCCTGGGAGTGTTTGATGGGGACAGTGTAGAGGGAGCTTTACTCTGTATCTAACCCCGTGCTGTACCTGTCCTGGGAGTGTTTGATGGGGACAGTGTAGAGGGAGCTTTACTCTGTATCGAACCCCGTGCTGTACCTGTCCTGGGAGTGTTTGATGGGGACAGTGTAGAGGGAGCTTTATTCTGTATCCGACCCCGTGCTGTACCTGTCCTGGGAGTGTTTGATGGGGACAGTGTAGAGGGAGCTTTACTCTGTATTCAACCCCATGCTGTACCTGTCCTGGGAGTGTTTGATGGGGACAGTGTGTGGTAGTATGTATTGGGGGTCATGTGGGACTGGAAGCCATAATGTCATTGGCTGACAGATCCCGGGTCCTGATTGGCCCTTGACCTCATACTCCGCCCTGAAGGCGAAGTATAAGAAGCCGGTGCCTTCCCCCGCAGGCCAGTTTACTATCGGGCTGCTGGGGAACAGACACGCTTAATAGAGCCTCATCGACTTCACTCTATTCGTCTCATGGAGTCTTTGTGCGCTACACAGTGTAGAGGGAGCTTTACTCTGTATCCAACCCCGTGCTGTACCTATCCTGGGAATGTTTGACGGGGACAGTGTAGAGGGAGCTTTACTCTGTATCAAACCCCGTGCTGTACCTGTCCTGGGAGTGTTTGATGGGGACAGTGTAGAGGGAGCTTTACTCTGTATCTAACCCTGTGCTGTACCTGTCCTGGGAGTGTTTTATGGGGACAGTGTAGAGGGAGCTTTACTCTGTATCAAACCCCGTGCTGTACCTGTCCTCGGAGTGTTTGATGGGGTCAGTGTAGAGGGAGCTTTACTCTGTATCTAATACCGTGCTGCACCTGTCCTGGGAGTGTTTGATCGGTCAATGTAGAGGGAGCTTTACTCTGTATCAAACCCCGTGCTGTACCTATCCTGGGAGTGTTTGATGGGGACAGTGTAGAGAGAGCTTTTCTCTGTATCTAAACCCGTGCTGTACCTGTCCTGGGAGTGTTTGATTGGGACAGTGCAGAGGGAGCTTTACTCTGTATCTAACCCATGCTGTACCTGTCCTGGGAGTGTTTCATGGGGACAGTGTGGAGGGAGCTTTACTCAATATCTAACCCCGTGCTGTACCTGTCCTCGGAGTGTTTGATGGGGTCAGTGTAGAGGGAGCTTTACTCTGTATCTAAACCCGTGCTGTACCTGTCCTGGGAGTGTTTGATGGGTACAGTGTAGAGGGAGCTTTACTCTGTATCTAACCCCGTGCTGTACCTGTCCTGGGAGTGTTTGATGGGGACAGTGTAGAGGGAGCTTTACTCTGTATCTAAACCCGTGCTGCACCTGTCCTGGGAGTGTTTGATCGGTCAATGTAGAGGGAGCTTTACTCTGTATCAAACCCCGTGCTGTACCTATCCTGGGAGTGTTTGATGGGGACAGTGTAGAGAGAGCTTTTCTCTGTATCTAAACCCGTGATGTACCTGTACTGGGAGTGTTTGATTGGGACAGTGCAGAGGGAACTTTACTCTGTATCTAACCCATGCTGTACCTGTCCTGGGAGTGTTTGATGGGGACAGTGTAAAGGGAGCTTTACTATGTATCTAACCCCATGCTGTACCTGTCCTGGAACTGTTTGATGGGGACAGTGTAGAGCGAGCTTTACTCTGCATCTAACTCCGTGCTGTACCTGTCCTGGGAGTGTTTGATGGGGACAGAGTAGAGGGAGCTTTACTCTGTATGAAACCCGGTGCTGTACCTGTCCTTGGAGTGTTTGATGCGGACAGTGTAGAGTGAGCTTTACTCTGTATCTAATCCCGTGCTGCACCTGTCCTGGGAGTGTTTGATCGGTCAATGTAGAGGGAGCTTTACTCAGTATCAAAACCCGTGCTGTACCTATCCTGGGAGTGTTTGATGGGGACAGTGGAGAGGGAGCTTTTCTCTGTATCTAACCCCGTGCTGTACCTGTCCTGGGAGTGTTTGATTGGGACAGTGTGGAGGGGGCTTTACTCTGTATCTAACCCCGTGCTGTACCTGTCCTGGGACTGTTTGATGGGGACAGTGCAGAGGGAGCTTTACTCTGTATCTAACCCCGTGCTGTACCTGTCCTGGGACTGTTTGATGGGGGCAGTGTCGAGGGAGCTTTACTCTGAATCTAACCCCGTGCGGTACCTGTCCTGGGAGTATTTGATGGGGACAGTGTAGAGGGAGCTTTACTCTGTATCTAACCCCATGCTGTCGCTGTCCTGGGAGTGTTTGATGGGCTCAGTGTAGAGGGAGCTTTACTCTGTATCTAACCCCGTGCTGTAGCTGTCCTGGAGTGTTTGATGGGGGCAGTGTCGAGGGAGCTTTACTCTGTATCTAACCCCGTGCTGTACCTGTCCTGGGAGTGTTTGATGGGGACAGTGTAGAGGGAGCTTTACTCTGTATCCGACCCCGTGCTGTACCTGTCCTGGGAGTGTTTGATGGGGACAGTGTAGTGGGAGCTTTACTCTGTATTCAACCCCATGCTGTACCTGTCCTGGGAGTGTTTGATGGGGACAGTGTGTGGTAGTATGTATTGGGGGTCATGTGGGACTGGAAGCCATAATGTCATTGGCTGACAGATCCCGGGTCCTGATTGGCCCTTGACCTCATACTCCGCCCTGAAGGCGAAGTATAAGAAGCCGGTGCCTTCCCCCGCAGGCCAGTTTACTATCGGGCTGCTGGGGAACAGACACGCTTAATAGAGCCTCATCGACTTCACTCTATTTGTCTCATGGAGTCTTTGTGCGCTACACAGTGTAGAGGGAGCTTTACTCTGTATCTAACCCCGTGCTGTACCTCTCCTGGGAATGTTTGACGAGGACAGTGTAGAGGGAGCTTTACTCTGTATCAAACCCCGTGCTGTACCTGTCCTGGGAGTGTTTGATGGGGACAGTGTAGAGGGAGCTTTACTCTGTATCTAACCCTTTGCTGTACCTGTCCTGGGAGAGTTTGATGGGGACAGTGTAGAGCGAGCTTTACTCTGTATCTAACCCCGTGCTGTCCCTGTCCTGGGAGTGTTTGATGTGGACAGTGTAGAGGGAGCTTTACTCTGCATCTAACTCCGTGCTGTACCTGTCCTGGGAGTGTTTGATGGGGAAAGAGTAGAGGGAGCTTTACTCTGTATCAAACCCGGTGCTGTACCTGTCCTGGGAGTGTTTGATGGGGACTGTGTAGAGGGAGCTTTACTCTGTATCTAACCCTGTGTTGTACCTGTCCTGGGAGTGTTTGATGGGGTCAGTGCAGAGGGAGCTTTACTCTGTATCTAAACCCGTGCTGTACCTGTCGTGGGAGTGTTTGAATGGGACAGTGTAGAGGGAGCTTTACTCTGTATCTAACCCCGTGCTGTAGCTGTCCTGTAGTGTTTGATGGGGGCAGTGTCGAGGGAGCTTTACTCTGAATCTAACCCCGTGCGGTACCTGTCCTGGGAGTATTTGATGCGGACAGTGTAGAGGGAGCTTTACTCTGTATCTAACCCCATGCTGTCGCTGTCCTGGGAGTGTTTGATGGGCTCAGTGTAGAGGGAGCTTTACTCTGTATCTAACCCCGTGCTGTAGCTGTCCTGGAGTGTTTGATGGGGGCAGTGTCGAGGGAGCTTTACTCTGTATCTAACCCCGTGCGGTACCTGTTCTGGGATTATTTGATGGGGACATTGCAGAGGGAGCTTTACTCTGTATCTAACCCCGTGCTGTACCTGTCCTGGGAGTGTTTGATGGGGACTGTGTAGAGGGAGCTTTACTCTGTATCTAACCCCGTGCTGTATCTGTCCTGTGAGTGTTTGATGGGGACAGTGTGGAGGGAGCTTTACTCTGTATCTAACCCCGTGCTGTACCTGTCCTGGGAATGTTTGATGGGTGTGGTGTTGGGTGTTCTGACACACAGATGAGCCAACACAGTTGCATATGGTACAACACTTCTTTATTTAAACTCACTATTTACAACTTGGTCTTTGCACTCTGCACGTGGGGGGCTCCCTGCTTGTGGTGTTTCATCAGCTCTTTCTGTTCCCTTCTCCCCAGACCTCCTGACCTCCAGGTGTCGTGCTCGTGCTTTTTATGTGGTTGGTGTTCTTGTCTGTGATTGGTTGTGGTGTTGTGTACTCTGATTTGCCTGTTAGTGTGTCCATCATGATGTGTGTGTTTGAATATCATGACATCCCCCCTTTTTACAAAGATATGTGCCTACGTGGTAATAAATATGATCGTGACGTGAGTGCATCTAAGAGTGTGTGTGTGTCGTGTGCAGCATGTGTCTATGACGGAACTATGTACATGGGGCGATGTCGAGTGCGTCACATGAATCCAGTTGTACCATAACATAACAGAAATGCGAACGAGAGAAGAAGAAAAAAAAATTTGATCAGTTGTCCAGTCAGACGACATCTGGAACGATAAACAACAACAGGTTATCATGTAAAATTGTCCAACTTATTAAACATATGAACTGTATTATAAGTCCATTCTAATGGGTTTGCGACGAATTCGGGTTGACCGCCTTAAGGGTGGATCAAGAACCACCGGCTGCTGTGCAGGCATGGCCATGGGTGGCGATGGAAAGGGCGTGATGTGCGGCAGCTCCACAAAGTCATCCTCGGAAGCCTGTTGAGGATCTGGCGTGTTGTGTGGCTGTGAGCGTGGAAGTCGGCGAAGGGCGCGCCGATTGCGGCGACGCACGGAACCATCCGGCATGCGAACCAGGAACGAGCGGGGAGCCACTTGTCGGAGGACTTCGGCCGGTGCTGACCAGCCACCATACGGTTGATGGACGCGTACTTTGTCTCCGGAGGACAGGGGGGGCAGGTCCGTCGCTCGTGTGTCGTACCGACCTTTCTGGCGATCACGCTGCAGTTGTGCCTTGAGGCGGTCTTTGAGAGGCGCAGGAACCCTGCGAGGTGCGTGAACGACAGGGATGGCGTCCGGTCTGAGTCGAATCTTGTACGTGTGTGGCAATGTCCCCATGCCTTCAAAAACCTCCTGGTTGTGAGCGAGGAGGGAATGGAGATTCGCGTGGAACTCAGCATCCGGGAAGTCGGATATCTCATCTGGAGAGAGAGACATGATGCGCTGTACCAGGTGAAGGACCTTACACGCTTGTGCGCCCAGTAACGAGTCCTTTGATGAGCCCACAACTTCGAAGGGGAGTGTGGCCGTGTACCTCTTGTGAGTCACCTGTAGCTGGCAAGATCCTATGGACGGGATAACGTTCCCGTTATAGTCAACCATCTTAAGCCGGGATGGTGTGATGGGTGGTTTGACCTTCATGGCCTGGACTGCAGAGTAAGCAATCAGGTTGGCGGATGCGCCGGTGTCCAGACGGAAGGCGACGCGCGATCGGTTGACCGTCAGGGTGGCACACCACTCATCGTCTGGATTGATGGCATTGACCTTGTTGACATCAATGACGGCAACTCGGAAGTCATCCTGGTCATCTGCATCACTTAATTGGAAGTCTTGATGCGTGGGCTGGACGGTCCTGACTCGTGTGCGAGGTTGTCGAGGATGCGCCGGATCCATGGGTTGAGCCGCACGACAGCGGGCTGCGTAGTGGCCTATCATGGCACATCTGTTGCACTGTCGGTATTTTGCAGGACATTGCCCTTTTAAGTGTAGACCTCCACAATTTCTGCACGTCATGACGTCACGGCGTTCGTTGCGCCACTGCGCATGCGCAGTGCGATCTTGCGGTGGGCGCGCCTGCGCAGTGCGTCCCTCGTTGTGGCCGTTATTTTTGGCGCGCACCTGCGCGGGAGACCGCGAAAAGCGCGGGAAGCGGCCGCTGTCGTCCGGGCCGTGGGGCGGGAAGAAATCGACGGCCTGGATGCGTTCAACGTCGTGGGCGGCCTGGCTTGCCGATTCGACGGCTGGGGACCCCCTCCGTGCCAACTCGGACGCCTGAAATCGGGCAAAACGGCAGGTAGCATTTTCATGGAGGACACAGGCTTCCACAGCAGACGCTAAGGTGAGGCTCTTTATTTTAAGAAGCTGCTGGCGTAGGCCACTAGAGGCAACGCCAAAAACAATCTGGTCCCTGATCATGGACTCTGTAGTGGTGCCGTAACCGCAGGACTGCGCTAGAATCCGGAGGTGCGTCAAAAAGGGTTGAAAAAGCTCCTCCTTACCTTGCAGGCGTTGCTGAAAGATGTATCTTTCAAAAGTTTCGTTTACTTCAGTTTGAAAGTGCTGGTCCATTTTGAGGATGACCGTGTCATATTTGGCCTGGTTTTCGCCTTCTTCGAACACCAGTGAATTAAAGACATCGTTCGGGTGGGGGCCTGCGTAGAAGAGGAGCATTGCAATCTTCGAATCATCCGAGGCATTCTGTTTTTCGGTGGCACGGATGTACAGGTCAAATCGCTGCCTGTAGAGCTTCCAGTTGGTGCCTAGGTTCCCCGTGACTTGCATCGGCTGCGGTTTGCCGGTGTGGTCCATGTCCAGAATGGCAGGTTAGTAGGCAGGTATCGATCCACTCCTGTACCATGTGGTGTTGGGTGTTCTGACACACAGATGAGCCAACACAGTTGCATATGGTACAACACTTCTTTATTTAAACTCACTATTTACAACTTGGTCTTTGCACTCTGCACGTGGGGGGCTCCCTGCTTGTGGTGTTTCATCAGCTCTTTCTGTTCCCTTCTCCCCAGACCTCCTGACCTCCAGGTGTCGTGCTCGTGCTTTTTATGTGGTTGGTGTTCTTGTCTGTGATTGGTTGTGGTGTTGTGTACTCTGATTTGCCTGTTAGTGTGTCCATCATGATGTGTGTGTTTGAATATCATGACAATGGGGATAGTGTAGAGGGAGCTTTACTCCATATCTAACCTCGTGCTGTACCTGTCCTGTAAGTGTTTGATTGGGACTGTGTAGAGGGAGCTTTACTCTGTATCTAACCCTGTGCTGCACCTGTCCTGGGAGTGTTTGATGGGGACAGTGTAGAGGGAGCTTTACTCCGTATCTAACCCTGTGCTGCACCTGTCCTGGGACTGGTTGATGGGGACAGTGTAGAGCGAGCTTTACTCTGTATCTAACGCCGTGCTGTCCCTGTCCTGGGAGTGTTTGATGTGGACAGTGTAGAGGGAGCTTTACTCTGCATCTAATTCCATGCTGTACCTGTCCTGTGAGTGTTTGATGGGGACAGTGTAGAGGGAGCTTTACTCTGTATCTATCCCCGTGCTGTACCTATCCTGGGAATGTTTGACGGGGACAGTGTAGAGGGAGCTTTACTCTGTATCTAACCCTGTGCTGTACCTGTCCTGGGAGAGTTTGATGGGGACAGTGTAGAGCGAGCTTTACTCTGTATCTAACCCCGTGCTGTCCCTGTCCTGGGAGTGTTTGATGTGGACAGTGTAGAGGGAGCTTTACTCTGCATCTAACTCCGTGCTGTACCTGTCCTGGGAGTGTTTGATGGGGACAGGGTAGAGGGAGCTATACTCTGTATCGAACCCGGTGCTGTACCTGTCCTGGGAGTGTTTGATGGGGACTGTGTAGAGGGAGCTTTACTCTGTATCTAACCCTGTGTTATACCTGTCCTGGGAGTGTTTGATGGGTTCAGTGTAGAGGGAGCTTTACTCTGTATCTAACCCTGTGCTGTACCTGTCCTGGGAATGTTTGATGGGGACAGTGTAGAGCGAGCTTTACTCTGTATCTAACCCCGTGCTGTCCCTCTCCTGGGAGTGTTTGATGGGTTCGGTGGAGAGGGAGCTTTACTCTGTATCTAACCCTGTGCTGTACCTGTCCTGGGAATGTTTGATGGGGACAGTGTAGAGCGAGCTTTACTCTGTATCTGACCCCGTGATGTCCCTGTCCTGGGAGTGTTTGATGTGGACAGTGTAGAGGGAGCTTTACTCTGCATCTAACTCCGTGCTGTACCTGTCCTGGGAGTGTTTGATGGGGACAGAGTAGAGGGAGCTTTACTCTGTATCAAACCCGGTGCTGTACCTGTCCTGGGAGTGTTTGATGGGGACTGTGTAGAGGGAGCTTTACTCTGTATCTAACCCTGTGTTGTACCTGTCCTGGGAGTGTTTGATGGGTTCAGTTTGGAGGGAGCTTTACTCTGTATCTAAACCTGTGCTCTACCTGTCCTGGGAATGTTTGATGGGATCAGTGTGGATGGAACTTTACTCTGTGTCTAACCCCGTGCTGTACCTGTCCTGGGAGTGTTTGATGGGGACAGTGTAGACGGAGATTTACTCTGTATCTAACCCTGTGCTGTACCTGTCCTGGCAGTGTTTGATGGGGACAATGCAGAGGGAGCTTTACTCTGTATCTCAGCCGTGCTGTACCTGTCCTGGGAGAGTTTGATGGGGACAGTGTAGAGGGAGCTTAACTCTGTATCTAACCCCGTGCTGTATCTGTCCTGGGAGTGTTTGATGGGGACAGTGTGGAGGGAGCTTTACTCTGTATCTAACACCGTGCTGTACCTGTCCTGGGAATGTTTGATGGGGATAGTGTAGAGGGAGATTTACTCTGTATCTAACCCTGTGCTGCACCTGTCCTGGGAGTGTTTGATGGGGACAGTGTAGAGGGAGCTTTACTCTGTATCTAATCCCGTGCTGCACCTGTCCTGGGAGTGTTTGATACGTCAGTGTAGAGGGAGCTTTACTCTGTATCAAACCCGTGCTGTACCTGTCCTCTGAGTGTTTGATGGGGTCAGTGTAGAGGGAGCTTTACTCTGTATGAAACCCGGTGCTGTACCTGTCCTGGGAGTGTTTGATGGGGACAGTGTAGAGGGAGCTTTACTCTGTATCTAATCCCGTGCTGCACCTGTCCTGGGAGTGTTTGATACGTCAGTGTAGAGGGAGCTTTACTCTGTATCTAACCCCATGCTGTACCTGTCCTTTGAGTGTTTGATGGGGACAGTGTAGAGGGAGCTTTACTCTGTATCTAACCCCATGCTGTCACTGTCCTGGGAGTGTTTGATGGGGTCAGTGTAGAGGGAGCTTTACTCTGTATCTAACCCCGTGCTGTAGCTGTCCTGGGAGTGTTTGATCGGCTCAGTGTAGAGGGAGCTTTACTCTGTATCTAACCCCGTGCTGTAGCTGTCCTGGAGTGTTTGATGGGGGCAGTGTCGAGGGAGCTTTACTCTGTATCTAACCCCGTGCGGTACCTGTCCTGGGATTATTTGCTGGGGACATTGCAGAGGGAGCTTTACTCTGTCTCTAACCCCGTGCTGTACCTGTCCTGGGAGTGTTTGATGGGGACTGTGTAGAGGGAGCTTTACTCTGTATCTAACCCTGTGTTGTACCTGTCCTCGGAGTGTTTGATGGGGTCAGTTTGGAGGGAGCTTTACTCTGTATCTAAACCCGTGCTGTACCTGTCCTGGGAATGTTTGATGGGATCAGTGTGGATGGAACTTTACTCTGTGTCTAACCCCGTGCTGTACCTGTCCTGGGAGTGTTTGATGGGGACAGTGTCGACGGAGATTTACTCTGTATCTAACCCTGTGCTGTACCTGTCCTGGCAGTGTTTGATGGGGACAGTGCAGAGGGAGCTTTACTCTGTATCTCAGCCGTGCTGTACCTGTCCTGGGAGAGTTTGATGGGGACAGTGTAGAGGGAGCTTAACTCTGTATCTAACTCCGTGCTGTATATGTCCTGGGAGTGTTTGATGGGGACAGTGTGGAGGGAGCTTTACTCTGTATCTAACCCCGTGCTGTACCTGTCCTGGGAACGTTTGATGGGGATAGTGTAGAGGGAGATTTACTCTGTATCTAATCCTGTGCTGCACCTGTCCTGGGAGTGTTTGATGGGGACAGTGTAGAGGGAGCTTTACTCTGTATCTAACCCTGTGCTGCACCTGTCCTGGGACTGTTTGATGGGGACAGTGTAGAGCGAGCTTTACTCTGTATCTAACCCCGTGCTGTCCCTCTCCTGGGAGTGTTTGATGGGTTCAGTGTAGAGGGAGCTTTACTCTGTATCTAACCCTGTGCTGTACCTGTCGTGGGAATGTTTGATGGGGACAGTGTAGAGCGAGCTTTACTCTGTATCTAACCCCGTGCTGTCCCTGTCCTGGGAGTGTTTGACGTGGACAGTGTAGAGGGAGCTTTACTCTGCATCTAACTCCGTGCTGTACCTGTCCTGGGAGTGTTTGATGGGGACAGAGTAGAGGGAGCTTTACTCTGTATCAAACCCGGTGCTGTACCTATCCTGGGAGTGTTTGATGGGGACTGTGTAGAGGGAGCTTTACTCTGTATCTAACCCTGTGTTGTACCTGTCCTGGGAGTGTTTGATGGGTTCAGTTTGGAGGGAGCTTTACTCTGTATCTAAACCCGTGCTGTACCTGTCCTGGGAATGTTTGATGGGATCAGTGTGGATGGAACTTTACTCTGTGTCTAACCCCGTGCTGTACCTGTCCTGGGAGTGTTTGATGGGGACAGTGTAGACGGGGATTTACTCTGTATCTAACCCTGTGCTGTACCTGTCCTGGCAGTGTTTGATGGGGACAGTGTAGAGGGAGCTTTACTCTGTATCTAACCCCGTGCTGTACCTGTCCTGGGAGAGTTTGATGGGGACAGTGTAGAGGGAGCTTAACTCTGTATCTAACCCCGTGCTGTATCTGTCCTGGGAGTGTTTGATGGGGACAGTGTGGAGGGAGCTTTACTCTGTATCTAACCCCGTGCTGTACCTGTCCTGGGAATGTTTGATGGGGATAGTGTAGAGGGAGATTTACTCTGTATCTAACCCTGTGCTGCACCTGTCCTGGGAGTGTTTGATGGGGACAGTGTAGAGCGAGCTTTACTCTGTATCTAACCCCGTGCTGTACCTGTCCTGGGAGTGTTTGATGGGGACAGTGTAGAGGGAGCTTTACTCTGTATCTAACCCCGTGCTGTACCTGTCCTGGGAGTGTTTGATGGGGACAGTGTAGAGGGAGCTTTACTCTGTATCTAACCCCGTGCTGTCCCAGTCCTGGGAATGTTTGATGTGGACAGTGTAGAGGGAGCTTTACTCTGCATCTAACTCCGTGCTGTACCTGTCCTGGGAGTGTTTGATGGGGACAGTGTAGAGGGAGCTTTACTCTGTATCTAACCCTGTGCTGTACCTGTCCTGGGAGTGTTTGATGGGGACAGTGTAGAGGGAGCTTTACTCTGTACCTAATCCCGTGCTGCACCTGTCCTGGGAGTGTTTGATCCGTCAGTGTAGAGGGAGCTTTACTCTGTATCAAACCCGTGCTGTACCTGCACTCGGAGTGTTTGATGGGGTCAGTGTAGAGCGAGCTTTACTCTGTATCTAAACCCGTGCTGTACCTGTCCTGGGAGTGTTTGATGGGGACAGTGTAAAGGGAGCTTTACTATGTATCTAACCCCGTGCTGTACCTGTCCTGGGAATGTTTGTTAGGGGCAGTGTCGAGGGAGCTTTACTCTGTATCTAACCTCGTGCTGGATCAGTCATCGGAGTGTTTGATGGGGTCAGTGCAGAGGGAGCTTTACTCTGTATCTAACCCCGTGCTGTACCTGTCATCGGAGTGTTTGATGGGGTCAGTGCAGAGGGAGCTTTACTCTGTATCTAAACCCGTGCTGTACCTGTCCTGGGAGTGGTTGATGGGGACAGTGTAGAGGGAGCTTTACTCTGTATCTAACCCCATGCTGTCACTGTCCTGGGAGTGTTTGATGGGGGCAGTGTCGAGGGAGCTTTACTCTGAATCTAACCCCGTGCGGTACCTGTCCTGGGAGTATTTGATGGGGACAGTGTAGAGGGAGCTTTACTCTGTATCTAACCCTGTGTTGTACCTGTCCTGGGAGTGTTTGATGGGTTCAGTGTAGAGGGAGCTTTACTCTGTATCAAACCCCGTGCTGTACCTGTCCTCGAAGTGTTTGATGGGGTCAGTTTGGAGGGAGCTTTACTCTGTATCTAAACCCGTGCTGTACCTGTCCTGGGAATGTTTGATGGGATCAGTGTGGATGGAACTTTACTCTGTGTCTAACCCCGTGCTGTACCTGTCCTGGGAGTGTTTGATGGGGACAGTGTAGACGGAGATTTACTCTGTATCTAACCCTGTGCTGTACCTGTCCTGGCAGTGTTTGATGGGGACAGTGCAGAGGGAGCTTTACTCTGTATCTCACACGTGCTGTACCTGTCCTGGGAGAGTTTGATGGGGACAGTGTAGACGGAGCTTAACTCTGTATCTAACCCCGTGCTGTCCCTTCCTGGGAAAGTTTGATGTGGACAGTGTAGAGGGAGCTTTACTCTGCATCTAACTCCGTGCTGTACCTGTCCTGGGAGTGTTTGATGGGGACAGTGTAGAGGGAGCTTTACTCTGTATCTAACCCCGTGCTGTACCTGTCCTGGGAGTGTTTGATGGGGACAGTGTAGAGGGAGCTTTACTCTGTATCTAATCCCGTGCTGCACCTGTCCTGGGAGTGTTTGCTCCGTCAGTGTAGAGGGAGCTTTACTCTGTCTCAAACCCGTGCTGTACCTGTCCTCGGAGTGTTTGATGGGGTCAGTGTAGAGGGAGCTTTACTCTGTATCTAAACCCGTGCTGTACCTGTCCTGGGAGTGTTTGATGGGGACAGTGTAAAGGGAGCTTTACTATGTATCTAACCCCGTGCTGTACCTGTCCTGGGAATGTTTGTTAGGGGCAGTGTCGAGGGAGCTTTACTCTGTATCTAACCCCGTGCTGTACCTGTCCTGGGAGTGGTTGATCGGTCAGTGTAGAGGGAGCTTTACTCTGTATCAAACCCCGTGCTGCACCTGTCATCGGAGTGTTTGATGGGGTCAGTGCAGAGGGAGCTTTACTCTGTATCTAACCCCGTGCTGTACCTGTCGTGGGAGTGTTTGAATGGGACAGTGTAAAGGGAGCTTTACTGTGTATCTAACCCCGTGATGTACCTGTCCTGGGTGTGGTTGATGGGGACAGTGTAGAGGGAGCTTTACTCTGTATCTAACCCCGTGCTGTAGCTGTCCTGGAGTGTTTGATGGAGGCAGTGTCGAGGGAGCTTTGCTCTGAATCTAACCCCGTGCGGTACCTGTCCTGGGAGTATTTTATGGGGACAGTGTAGAGGTAGCTTTACTCTGTATCTAACCCCATGCTGTCGCTGTCCTGGGAGTGTTTGATGGGCTCAGTGTAGAGGGAGCTTTACTCTGTATCTAACCCCGTGCTGTACCTGTCCTGGGAGTGTTTGATGGGGACAGTGTAGAGGGAGCTTTACTCTGTATCTAACCCCGTGCTGTACCTGTCCTGGGAGTGTTTGATGTGGACAGTGTAGAGGGAGCTTTACTCTGTATCTAACACCGTGCTGTACCTGTCCAGGGAGTGTTTGATGGGGGCAGTGTAGAGGGAGCTTTACTCTGTATCTAACCCCGTGCTGTACCTGTCCTGGGAGTGTGTGATGGGGACAGTGTAGAGGGAGCTTTACTCTGTATCTAACCCCGTGCTGTACCTGTCCTGGGAGTGTTTGATGGGGACAGTGTAGCGGGACCTTTACTCTGTATCTAACCCTGTGTTGTACCTGTCCTGGGAGTGTTTGATGGGGTCAGTGTAGAGGGAGCTTTACTCTGTATCTAAACCCGTGC
Organism: Scyliorhinus torazame; assembly: GCF_047496885.1. Taxonomy (NCBI): domain Eukaryota; kingdom Metazoa; phylum Chordata; class Chondrichthyes; order Carcharhiniformes; family Scyliorhinidae; genus Scyliorhinus; species Scyliorhinus torazame. Next base: position 135,782,340 of record NC_092711.1, read on the forward strand.
TGTACCTGTCCTGGGAATGTTTGATGGGATCAGTGTGGATGGAACTTTACTCTGTGTCTAACCCCGTGCTGTACCTGTCCTGGGAGTGTTTGATGGGGACAGTGTCGACGGAGATTTACTCTGTATCTAACCCTGTGCTGTACCTGTCCTGGCAGTGTTTGATGGGGACAGTGCAGAGGGAGCTTTACTCTGTATCTCAGCCGTGCTGTACCTGTCCTGGGAGAGTTTGATGGGGACAGTGTAGAGGGAGCTTAACTCTGTATCTAACTCCGTGCTGTATATGTCCTGGGAGTGTTTGATGGGGACAGTGTGGAGGGAGCTTTACCCTGTATCTAACCCCGTGCTGTACCTGTCCTGGGAACGTTTGATGGGGATAGTGTAGAGGGAGATTTACTCTGTATCTAATCCTGTGCTGCACCTGTCCTGGGAGTGTTTGATGGGGACAGTGTAGAGGGAGCTTTACTCTGTATCTAACCCTGTGCTGCACCTGTCCTGGGACTGTTTGATGGGGACAGTGTAGAGCGAGCTTTACTCTGTATCTAACCCCGTGCTGTCCCTCTCCTGGGAGTGTTTGATGGGTTCAGTGTAGAGGGAGCTTTACTCTGTATCTAACCCTGTGCTGTACTTGTCGTGGGAATGTTTGATGGGGACAGTGTAGAGCGAGCTTTACTCTGTATCTAACCCCGTGCTGTCCCTGTCCTGGGAGTGTTTGACGTGGACAGTGTAGAGGGAGCTTTACTCTGCATCTAACTCCGTGCTGTACCTGTCCTGGGAGTGTTTGATGGGGACAGAGTAGAGGGAGCTTTACTCTGTATCAAACCCGGTGCTGTACCTATCCTGGGAGTGTTTGATGGGGACTGTGTAGAGGGAGCTTTACTCTGTATCTAACCCTGTGTTGTACCTGTCCTGGGAGTGTTTGATGGGTTCAGTTTGGGGGAGCTTTACTCTGTATCTAAACCCGTGCTGTACCTGTCCTGGGAATGTTTGATGGGATCAGTGTGGATGGAACTTTACTCTGTGTCTAACCCCGTGCTGTACCTGTCCTGGGAGTGTTTGATGGGGACAGTGTAGACGGGGATTTACTCTGTATCTAACCCTGTGCTGTACCTGTCCTGGCAGTGTTTGATGGGGACAGTGTAGAGGGAGCTTTACTCTGTATCTAACCCCGTGCTGTACCTGTCCTGGGAGAGTTTGATGGGGACAGTGTAGAGGGAGCTTAACTCTGTATCTAACCCCGTGCTGTATCTGTCCTGGGAATGTTTGATGGGGACAGTGTGGAGGGAGCTTTACTCTGTATCTAACCCCGTGCTGTACCTGTCCTGGGAATGTTTGATGGGGATAGTGTAGAGGGAGATTTACTCTGTATCTAACCCTGTGCTGCACCTGTCCTGGGAGTGTTTGATGGGGACAGTGTAGAGCGAGCTTTACTCTGTATCTAACCCCGTGCTGTACCTGTCCTGGGAGTGTTTGATGGGGACAGTGTAGAGGGAGCTTTACTCTGTATCTAACCCCGTGCTGTACCTGTCCTGGTAGTGTTTGATGGGGACAGTGTAGAGGGAGCTTTACTCTGTATCTAACCCCGTGCTGTCCCAGTCCTGGGAATGTTTGATGTGGACAGTGTAGAGGGAGCTTTACTCTGCATCTAACTCCGTGCTGTACCTGTCCTGGGAGTGTTTGATGGGGACAGTGTAGAGGGAGCTTTACTCTGTACCTAATCCCGTGCTGCACCTGTCCTGGGAGTGTTTGATCCGTCAGTGTCGAGGGAGCTTTACTCTGTATCAAACCCGTGCTGTACCTGCACTCGGAGTGTTTGATGGGGTCAGTGTAGAGCGAGCTTTACTCTGTATCTAAACCCGTGCTGTACCTGTCCTGGGAGTGTTTGATGGGGACAGTGTAAAGGGAGCTTTACTATGTATCTAACCCCGTGCTGTACCTGTCCTGGGAATGTTTGTTAGGGGCAGTGTCGAGGGAGCTTTACTCTGTATCTAACCCCGTGCTGGATCAGTCATCGGAGTGTTTGATGGGGTCAGTGCAGAGGGAGCTTTACTCTGTATCTAACCCCGTGCTGTACCTGTCATCGGAGTGTTTGATGGGGTCAGTGCAGAGGGAGCTTTACTCTGTATCTAACCCCGTGCTGTACCTGTCATCGGAGTGTTTGATGGGGTCAGTGCAGAGGGAGCTTTACTCTGTATCTAAACCCGTGCTGTACCTGTCGTGGGAGTGTTTGAATGGGACAGTGTAAAGGGAGCTTTACTGTGTATCTAACCCCGTGCTGTACCTGTCCTGGGAGTGGTTGATGGGGACAGTGTAGAGGGAGCTTTACTCTGTATCTAACCCCATGCTGTCACTGTCCTGGGAGTGTTTGATGGGGTCAGTGTAGAGGGAGCTTTACTCTGTATCTAACCCCGTGCTGTAGCTGTCCTGGAGTGTTTGATGGGGGCAGTGTCGAGGGAGCTTTACTCTGAATCTAACCCCGTGCGGTACCTGTCCTGGGAGTATTTGATGGGGACAGTGTAGAGGGAGCTTTACTCTGTATCTTACCCCATGCTGTCGCTGTCCTGGGAGTGTTTGATGGGCTCAGTGTAGAGGGAGCTTTACTCTGTATCTAACCCCGTGCTGTAGCTGTCCTGGAGTGTTTGATGGGGGCAGTGTCGAGGGAGCTTTACTCTGTATCTAACCCCGTGCGGTACCTGTCCTGGGATTATTTGATGGGGACATTGCAGAGGGAGCTTTACTCTGTATCTAACCCCGTGCTGTACCTGTCCTGGGAGTGTTTGATGGCGACTGTGTAGAGGGAGCTTTACTCTGTATCTAACCCTGTGTTGTACCTGTCCTGGGAGTGTTTGATGGGTTCAGTGTAGAGGGAGCTTTACTCTGTATCAAACCCCGTGCTGTACCTGTCCTCGAAGTGTTTGATGGGGTCAGTTTGGAGGGAGCTTTACTCTGTATCTAAACCCGTGCTGTACCTGTCCTGGGAATGTTTGATGGGATCAGTGTGGATGGAACTTTACTCTGTGTCTAACCCCGTGCTGTACCTGTCCTGGGAGTGTTTGATGGGGACAGTGTAGACGGAGATTTACTCTGTATCTAACCCTGTGCTGTACCTGTCCTGGCAGTGTTTGATGGGGACAGTGCAGAGGGAGCTTTACTCTGTATCTCACACGTGCTGTACCTGTCCTAGGAGAGTTTGATGGGGACAGTGTAGACGGAGCTTAACTCTGTATCTAACCCCGTGCTGTCCCTTCCTGGGAAAGTTTGATGTGGACAGTGTAGAGGGAGCTTTACTCTGCATCTAACTCCGTGCTGTACCTGTCCTGGGAGTGTTTGATGGGGACAGTGTAGACGGAGCTTTACTCTGTATCTAACCCTGTGCTGTACCTGTCCTGGGAGTGTTTGATGGGGACAGTGTAGAGGGAGCTTTACTCTGTATCTAATCCCGTGCTGCACCTGTCCTGGGAGTGTTTGCTCCGTCAGTGTAGAGGGAGCTTTACTCTGTCTCAAACCCGTGCTGTACCTGTCCTCGGAGTGTTTGATGGGGTCAGTGCAGAGGGAGCTTTACTCTGTATCTAACCCCGTGCTGTACCTGTCCTGGGTGTGGTTGATGGGGACAGTGTAGAGGGAGCTTTACTCTGTATCTAACCCCGTGCTGTAGCTGTCCTGGAGTGTTTGATGGGGGCAGTGTCGAGGGAGCTTTGCTCTGAATCTAACCCCGTGCGGTACCTGTCCTGGGAGTATTTTATGGGGACAGTGTAGAGGTAGCTTTACTCTGTATCTAACCCCATGCTGTCGCTGTCCTGGGAGTGTTTGATGGGCTCAGTGTAGAGGGAGCTTTACTCTGTATCTAACCCCGTGCTGTACCTGTCCTGGGAGTGTTTGATGGGGACAGTGTAGAGGGAGCTTTACTCTGTATCTAACCCCGTGCTGTACCTGTCCTGGGAGTGTTTGATGTGGACAGTGTAGAGGGAGCTTTACTCTGTATCTAACACCGTGCTGTACCTGTCCTGGGAGTGTTTGATGGGGGCAGTGTAGAGGGAGCTTTACTCTGTATCTAACCCCGTGCTGTACCTGTCCTGGGAGTGTGTGATGGGGACAGTGTAGAGGGAGCTTTACTCTGTATCTAACCCCGTGCTGTACCTGTCCTGGGAGTGTTTGATGGGGACAGTGTAGCGGGACCTTTACTCTGTATCTAACCCTGTGTTGTACCTGTCCTGGGAGTGTTTGATGGGGTCAGTGTAGAGGGAGCTTTACTCTGTATCTAACCCCGTGCTGTACCTGTCCTGGGAGTGTTTGATGGGGTCAGTGTAGACGGAGCTTTACTCTGTATCTAACTCCATGCTGTACCTGTCCTGGGAGTGTTTGATGGGGACAGTGTAGAGGGAGCTTTCCTCTGTATCTAACCCTGTGCTGTACCTGTCCTGGGAGTGTTTGATGCGGACAGTGTAGAGGGAGCTTTACCATGTATCTAACCCCGTGCTGTACCTGTCCTGGGAGTGTTTGATGGGGACAGTGTCGAGGGAACTTTACTCTGTATCTAACCCCGTGCTGTACCTGTCCTGGGAGTGTTTGATGGGGACAGTGTAGACGGAGATTTACTCTGTATCTAACCCCGTGCTGTACCTGTCCTGGGAGTGTTTGATGGGGACAGTGTAGACAGAGATTTACTCTGTATCGAACCCCGTGCTGTACCTGTCTTGGGAGTGTTTGATGGGGACAGTGTAGAGGGAGCTTTACTCTGTATCTAACCCCGTGCTGTACCTGTCCTGGGAGTGTTTGATGGGGACAGTGCAGAGGGAGCTTTACTCTGCACCTAACCCCGTGCTGTACCTGTCCTGGGAGTGTTTGATGGGGACAGTGTAGAGGGAGCTTTACTCTGTATCTAACCCTGTGCTGTACCTGTCCTGGGAGTGTTTGATGGGGGCAGTGTAGAGGGAGCTTTACTCTGTGTCTAACCCCGTGCTGTGCCTGTCCTGGGAATGTTTGATGGGGATCGTGTAGAGGAAGCTTTACTCTGTATCTAACCTCGTGCTGTACCTGTCCTAGGAGTGTTAGATGGGGACAGTGTAGAGGGAGCTTTACTCTGTATCTAACTCTGTGCTGCACCTGTCCTGGGTGTGTTTGATGGGGACAGTGTAGAGGGAGCTTTACTCTGTATCTAACCCCGTGCTGTACCTGTCCTGCGAGTGTTAGATGGGGACCGTGTAGAGGGAGCTTTACTCTGTATCTAACCCCGTGCTGTACATGTCCTGGGAATGTTTGATGGGGATAGTGTAGAGGGAGCTTTACTCTGTATCTAACCCCGTGCTGTACCTGTCCTGGGAGTGTTTGATGGGGACAGTGTAGAGGAAGCTTTACTCTGTATCTAACCCCGTGCTGTACCTGTCCTGGGAGTGTTAGATGGGGACAGTGTAGAGGGAGCTTTACTCTGTATCTAACCCCGTGCTGTAGCTGTCCTGGGAGTGTTTGATGGGGACAGTGTAGAGGAAGCTTTACTCTGTATCTAACCCCGTGCTGTACCTGTCCTGGGAGTGTTAGATGGGGACAGTGTAGAGGGAGCTTTACTCTGTATCTAACCCCGTACTGTACCTGTCCTGGGAGTGTTTGATTGGGACAGTGTAGAGGGAGCTTTACTCTGTATCTAACCCCGTACTGTACCTGTCCTGGGAGTGTTTAACGGGAAAGTGTAGAGGGAGCTTTACTCTGTATCTAACCCCGTGCTGTACCTGTCCTGGGAGTGTTTGACTGGGACAGTGTAGAGGGAGCTTTACTCTGTATGTAACCCCGTACTGTACCTGTCCTGGGAGTGTTTGATTGGGACAGTGTAGAGGGAGCTTTACTCTGTATCTAACCCCGTGCTGTACCTGTCCTGGGAGTGTTTGACGGGGACAGTGTAGAGGGAGCTTTACTCTGTGTCTAACCCCGTGCTGTACCTGTCCTGGGAGTGTTTGACGGGGACAGTGTAGAGGGAGCTTTACTCTGTATCCAATCCCGTGCTGTACCTGTCCTGGGAGTGTTTGATGGGGACAGTGTGGAGGGAACTTTCCTCTGTATCTAACCCCGTGCTGTATCTGTCCTGGGAATGTTTGATGGGGACAGTGGAGAGGGAGCTTTACTCTGTATCTAACCCATTGCTGTACCTGTCCTGGGAGTGTTTGATGGGGACAGTGTAGAGGGAGCTTTACTCTGTATCTAACCCCGTCCTGTACCTGTCCTGGGAGTGTTTGATGGGGACAGCGTAGAGGGAGCTTTACTGTGTATCTAACCCCGTGCTGTGCCTGTCCTGGGAGTGATTGATGGGGACAGTGTAGAGGGAGCTTTACTCTGTATCTAACCCCGTGCTGTATCTGTCCTGGGAATGTTTGATGGGGACAGTGGAGAGGGAGCTTTACTCTGTATCTAACCCCGTGCTGTACCTGTCCTGGGAGTGATTGATGGGGACAGTGTAGAGGGAGCTTTACTCTGTATCTTACCCCATGCTGTCGCTGTCCTGGGAGTGTTTGATGGGCTCAGTGTAGAGGGAGCTTTACTCTGTATCTAACCCCGTGCTGTAGCTGTCCTGGAGTGTTTGATGGGGGCAGTGTCGAGGGAGCTTTACTCTGTATCTAACCCCGTGCGGTACCTGTCCTGGGATTATTTGATGGGGACATTGCAGAGGGAGCTTTACTCTGTATCTAACCCCGTGCTGTACCTGTCCTGGGAGTGTTTGATGGGGACTGTGTAGAGGGAGCTTTACTCTGTATCTAACCCTGTGTTGTACCTGTCCTGGGAGTGTTTGATGGGTTCAGTGTAGAGGGAGCTTTACTCTGTATCAAACCCCGTGCTGTACCTGTCCTCGAAGTGTTTGATGGGGTCAGTTTGGAGGGAGCTTTACTCTGTATCTAAACCCGTGCTGTACCTGTCCTGGGAATGTTTGATGGGATCAGTGTGGATGGAACTTTACTCTGTGTCTAACCCCGTGCTGTACCTGTCCTGGGAGTGTTTGATGGGGACAGTGTAGACGGAGATTTACTCTGTATCTAACCCTGTGCTGTACCTGTCCTGGCAGTGTTTGATGGGGACAGTGCAGAGGGAGCTTTACTCTGTATCTCACACGTGCTGTACCTGTCCTAGGAGAGTTTGATGGGGACAGTGTAGACGGAGCTTAACTCTGTATCTAACCCCGTGCTGTCCCTTCCTGGGAAAGTTTGATGTGGACAGTGTAGAGGGAGCTTTACTCTGCATCTAACTCCGTGCTGTACCTGTCCTGGGAGTGTTTGATGGGGACAGTGTAGACGGAGCTTTACTCTGTATCTAACCCTGTGCTGTACCTGTCCTGGGAGTGTTTGATGGGGACAGTGTAGAGGGAGCTTTACTCTGTATCTAATCCCGTGCTGCACCTGTCCTGGGAGTGTTTGCTCCGTCAGTGTAGAGGGAGCTTTACTCTGTCTCAAACCCGTGCTGTACCTGTCCTCGGAGTGTTTGATGGGGTCAGTGCAGAGGGAGCTTTACTCTGTATCTAACCCCGTGCTGTACCTGTCCTGGGTGTGGTTGATGGGGACAGTGTAGAGGGAGCTTTACTCTGTATCTAACCCCGTGCTGTAGCTGTCCTGGAGTGTTTGATGGGGGCAGTGTCGAGGGAGCTTTGCTCTGAATCTAACCCCGTGCGGTACCTGTCCTGGGAGTATTTTATGGGGACAGTGTAGAGGTAGCTTTACTCTGTATCTAACCCCATGCTGTCGCTGTCCTGGGAGTGTTTGATGGGCTCAGTGTAGAGGGAGCTTTACTCTGTATCTAACCCCGTGCTGTACCTGTCCTGGGAGTGTTTGATGGGGACAGTGTAGAGGGAGCTTTACTCTGTATCTAACCCCGTGCTGTACCTGTCCTGGGAGTGTTTGATGTGGACAGTGTAGAGGGAGCTTTACTCTGTATCTAACACCGTGCTGTACCTGTCCTGGGAGTGTTTGATGGGGGCAGTGTAGAGGGAGCTTTACTCTGTATCTAACCCCGTGCTGTACCTGTCCTGGGAGTGTGTGATGGGGACAGTGTAGAGGGAGCTTTACTCTGTATCTAACCCCGTGCTGTACCTGTCCTGGGAGTGTTTGATGGGGACAGTGTAGCGGGACCTTTACTCTGTATCTAACCCTGTGTTGTACCTGTCCTGGGAGTGTTTGATGGGGTCAGTGTAGAGGGAGCTTTACTCTGTATCTAACCCCGTGCTGTACCTGTCCTGGGAGTGTTTGATGGGGTCAGTGTAGACGGAGCTTTACTCTGTATCTAACCCCATGCTGTACCTGTCCTGGGAGTGTTTGATGGGGACAGTGTAGAGGGAGCTTTCCTCTGTATCTAACCCTGTGCTGTACCTGTCCTGGGAGTGTTTGATGCGGACAGTGTAGAGGGAGCTTTACCATGTATCTAACCCCGTGCTGTACCTGTCCTGGGAGTGTTTGATGGGGACAGTGTCGAGGGAACTTTACTCTGTATCTAACCCCGTGCTGTACCTGTCCTGGGAGTGTTTGATGGGGACAGTGTAGACGGAGATTTACTCTGTATCTAACCCCGTGCTGTACCTGTCCTGGGAGTGTTTGATGGGGACAGTGTAGACAGAGATTTACTCTGTATCTAACCCCGTGCTGTACCTGTCTTGGGAGTGTTTGATGGGGACAGTGTAGAGGGAGCTTTACTCTGTATCTAACCCCGTGCTGTACCTGTCCTGGGAGTGTTTGATGGGGACAGTGCAGAGGGAGCTTTACTCTGCACCTAACCCCGTGCTGTACCTGTCCTGGGAGTGTTTGATGGGGACAGTGTAGAGGGAGCTTTACTCTGTATCTAACCCTGTGCTGTACCTGTCCTGGGAGTGTTTGATGGGGGCAGTGTAGAGGGAGCTTTACTCTGTGTCTAACCCCGTGCTGTGCCTGTCCTGGGAATGTTTGATGGGGATCGTGTAGAGGAAGCTTTACTCTGTATCTAACCTCGTGCTGTACCTGTCCTAGGAGTGTTAGATGGGGACAGTGTAGAGGGAGCTTTACTCTGTATCTAACTCTGTGCTGCACCTGTCCTGGGTGTGTTTGATGGGGACAGTGTAGAGGGAGCTTTACTCTGTATCTAACCCCGTGCTGTACCTGTCCTGCGAGTGTTAGATGGGGACCGTGTAGAGGGAGCTTTACTCTGTATCTAACCCCGTGCTGTACATGTCCTGGGAATGTTTGATGGGGATAGTGTAGAGGGAGCTTTACTCTGTATCTAACCCCGTGCTGTACCTGTCCTGGGAGTGTTTGATGGGGACAGTGTAGAGGAAGCTTTACTCTGTATCTAACCCCGTGCTGTACCTGTCCTGGGAGTGTTAGATGGGGACAGTGTAGAGGGAGCTTTACTCTGTATCTAACCCCGTGCTGTAGCTGTCCTGGGAGTGTTTGATGGGGACAGTGTAGAGGAAGCTTTACTCTGTATCTAACCCCGTGCTGTACCTGTCCTGGGAGTGTTAGATGGGGACAGTGTAGAGGGAGCTTTACTCTGTATCTAACCCCGTACTGTACCTGTCCTGGGAGTGTTTGATTGGGACAGTGTAGAGGGAGCTTTACTCTGTATCTAACCCCGTACTGTACCTGTCCTGGGAGTGTTTAACGGGAAAGTGTAGAGGGAGCTTTACTCTGTATCTAACCCCGTGCTGTACCTGTCCTGGGAGTGTTTGACTGGGACAGTGTAGAGGGAGCTTTACTCTGTATGTAACCCCGTACTGTACCTGTCCTGGGAGTGTTTGATTGGGACAGTGTAGAGGGAGCTTTACTCTGTATCTAACCCCGTGCTGTACCTGTCCTGGGAGTGTTTGACGGGGACAGTGTAGAGGGAGCTTTACTCTGTGTCTAACCCCGTGCTGTACCTGTCCTGGGAGTGTTTGACGGGGACAGTGTAGAGGGAGCTTTACTCTGTATCCAATCCCGTGCTGTACCTGTCCTGGGAGTGTTTGATAGGGACAGTGTGGAGGGAACTTTCCTCTGTATCTAACCCCGTGCTGTATCTGTCCTGGGAATGTTTGATGGGGACAGTGGAGAGGGAGCTTTACTCTGTATCTAACCCATTGCTGTACCTGTCCTGGGAGTGTTTGATGGGGACAGTGTAGAGGGAGCTTTACTCTGTATCTAACCCCGTCCTGTACCTGTCCTGGGAGTGTTTGATGGGGACAGCGTAGAGGGAGCTTTACTGTGTATCTAACCCCGTGCTGTGCCTGTCCTGGGAGTGATTGATGGGGACAGTGTAGAGGGAGCTTTACTCTGTATCTAACCCCGTGCTGTATCTGTCCTGGGAATGTTTGATGGGGACAGTGGAGAGGGAGCTTTACTCTGTATCTAACCCCGTGCTGTACCTGTCCTGGGAGTGATTGATGGGGACAGTGTAGAGGGAGCTTTACTCTGTATCGAATCCCGTGCTGTACCTGTCCTGGGAGTGTTTGATGGGGACAGTGGAGAGGGAGCTTTACTCTGTATCTAACCCCGTGCTGTACCTGTCCAGGGAGTGTTTGATGGGGACAGTGTAGAGGGAGCTTTACTCTGTATCTAACCCTGTGCTATACCTGTCCTGGGAGTGTTTGATGGGGACATTGCAGAGGGAGCTTTACTCTGTATCTAACCCTGTGCTATACCTGTCCTGGGAGTGTTTGATGGGGACAGTGCAGAGGGAGCTTTACTCTGTATCGAATCCCGTGCTGTACCTGTCCTGCGAGTGTTTGATGGGGACAGTGTAGAGGGAGCTTTACTCTGTATCTAACCCCGTGCTGTACCTGTCCTGGGAGTGTTAGATGGGGACCGTGTAGAGGGAGCTTTACTCTGTATCTAACCCCGTGCTGTACATGTCCTGGGAATGTTTGATGGGGATAGTGTAGAGGGAGCTTTACTCTGTATCTAACCCCGTGCTGTACCTGTCCTGGGAGTGTTTGATGGGGACAGTGTAGAGGAAGTTATACTCTGTATCTAACCCCGTGCTGTACCTGTCCTGGGAGTGTTTGATGGGGACAGTGTAGAGGGAGCTTTACTCTGTATCTAACCCCGTGCTGTATCTGTCCTGGGAGTGTTTGATGGGGACAGTGCAGAGGGAGCTTTACTCTGTATCTAACCCCGTGCTGTACCTGTCCTGCGAGTGTTTGATGGGGACAGTGTAGAGGGAGCTTTACTTTGTATCTAACCCTGTGCTGTACCTGTCCTGGGAGTGTTTGATGGGGACAGTGCAGAGGGAGCTTTACTCTGTATCTAACCCTGTGCTGTACCTGTCCTGGCAGTGTTTGATGGGGACAGTGCAGAGGGAGCTTTACTCTGTATCTAACCCCGTGCTGTACCTGTCCTGGGAGTGTTTGATGGGGACAGTGTAGAGGGAGCTTTACTCTGTATCTAACCCCGCGCTGTACCTGTCCTGGCAGTGTTTGATGGGGACAGTGTGGAGGGAGCTTTACTCTGTATCTAACCCCGTGCTGTACCTGTCCTGGGAGTGTTTGATGGGGACAGTGTAGAGGCAGCTTTACTCTGTATCTAACCCCGTGCTGTACCTGTCCTGGGAGTGTTTGATGGGGACAGTGTAGAGGGAGCTTTACTCTGTATCTAACCCCGTGCTGTACCTGTCCTGGCAGTGTTTGATGGGGACAGTGTGGAGGGAGCTTTACTCTGTATCTAACCCCGTGCTGTACCTGTCCTGGGAGTGTTTGATGGGGACAGTGTAGAGCGAGCTTTACTCTGTATCTAACGCCGTGCTGTCCCTGTCCTGGGAGTGTTTGATGTGGACAGTGTAGAGGGAGCTTTACTCTGCATCTAATTCCATGCTGTACCTGTCCTGGGAGTGTTTGATGGGGACAGTGTAGAGGGAGCTTTACTCTGTATCTAACCCCGTGCTGTACCTATCCTGGGAATGTTTGACGGGGACAGTGTAGAGGGAGCTTTACTCTGTATCAAACCCTGTGCTGTACCTGTCCTGGAAGTGTTTGATGGGGACAGTGTAGGGGGAGCTTTACTCTGTATCTAACCCTGTGCTGTACCTGTCCTGGGAGAGTTTGATGGGGACAGTGTAGAGCGAGCTTTACTCTGTATCTAACCCCGTGCTGTCCCTGTCCTGGGAGTGTTTGATGTGGACAGTGTAGAGGGAGCTTTACTCTGCATCTAACTCCGTGCTGTACCTGTCCTGGGAGTGTTTGATGGGGAAAGAGTAGAGGGAGCTTTACTCTGTATCAAACCCGGTGCTGTACCTGTCCTGGGAGTGTTTGATGGGGACTGTGTAGAGGGAGCTTTACTCTGTATCTAACCCTGTGTTGTACCTGTCCTGGGAGTGTTTGATGGGGTCAGTGCAGAGGGAGCTTTACTCTGTATCTAAACCCGTGCTGTACCTGTCGTGGGAGTGTTTGAATGGGACAGTGTAAAGGGAGCTTTACTGTGTATCTAACCCCGTGCTGTACCTGTCCTGGGAGTGGTTGATGGGGACAGTGTAGAGGGAGCTTTACTCTGTATCTAACCCCATGCTGTCACTGTCCTGGGAGTGTTTGATGGGGTCAGTGTAGAGGGAGCTTTACTCTGTATCTAACCCCGTGCTGTAGCTGTCCTGGAGTGTTTGATGGGGGCAGTGTCGAGGGAGCTTTACTCTGAATCTAACCCTGTGCGGTACCTGTCCTGGGAGTATTTGATGGGGACAGTGTAGAGGGAGCTTTACTCTGTATCTAACCCCATGCTGTCGCTGTCCTGGGAGTGTTTGATGGGGACAGTGTAGAGGGAGCTTTACTCTGTATCTAACCCCGTGCTGTACCTATCCTGGGAATGTTTGACGGGGACAGTGTAGAGGGAGCTTTACTCTGTATCAAACCCTGTGCTGTACCTGTCCTGGGAGTGTTTGATGGGGACAGTGTAGGGGGAGCTTTACTCTGTATCTAACCCTGTGCTGTACCTGTCCTGGGAGAGTTTGATGGGGACAGTGTAGAGCGAGCTTTACTCTGTATCTAACCCCGTGCTGTCCCTGTCCTGGGAGTGTTTGATGTGGACAGTGTAGAGGGAGCTTTACTCTGCATCTAACTCCGTGCTGTACCTGTCCTGGGAGTGTTTGATGGGGAAAGAGTAGAGGGAGCTTTACTCTGTATCAAACCCGGTGCTGTACCTGTCCTGGGAGTGTTTGATGGGGACTGTGTAGAGGGAGCTTTACTCTGTATCTAACCCTGTGTTGTACCTGTCCTGGGAGTGTTTGATGGGGTCAGTGCAGAGGGAGCTTTACTCTGTATCTAACCCCGTGCTGTACCTGTCCTGGGAGTGTTAGATGGGGACCGTGTAGAGGGAGCTTTACTCTGTATCTAACCCCGTGCTGTACATGTCCTGGGAATGTTTGATGGGGATAGTGTAGAGGGAGCTTTACTCTGTATCTAACCCCGTGCTGTACCTGTCCTGGGAGTGTTTGATGGGGACAGTGTAGAGGAAGTTATACTCTGTATCTAACCCCGTGCTGTACCTGTCCTGGGAGTGTTTGATGGGGACAGTGTAGAGGGAGCTTTACTCTGTATCTAACCCCGTGCTGTATCTGTCCTGGGAGTGTTTGATGGGGACAGTGCAGAGGGAGCTTTACTCTGTATCTAACCCCGTGCTGTACCTGTCCTGCGAGTGTTTGATGGGGACAGTGTAGAGGGAGCTTTACTTTGTATCTAACCCTGTGCTGTACCTGTCCTGGGAGTGTTTGATGGGGACAGTGCAGAGGGAGCTTTACTCTGTATCTAACCCTGTGCTGTACCTGTCCTGGCAGTGTTTGATGGGGACAGTGCAGAGGGAGCTTTACTCTGTATCTAACCCCGTGCTGTACCTGTCCTGGGAGTGTTTGATGGGGACAGTGTAGAGGGAGCTTTACTCTGTATCTAACCCCATGCTGTACCTGTCCTGGCAGTGTTTGATGGGGACAGTGTGGAGGGAGCTTTACTCTGTATCTAACCCCGTGCTGTACCTGTCCTGGGAGTGTTTGATGGGGACAGTGTAGAGGCAGCTTTACTCTGTATCTAACCCCGTGCTGTACCTGTCCTGGGAGTGTTTGATGGGGACTGTGTAGAGGGAGTTTTACTCTGTATCTAACCCTGTGTTGTACCTGTCCTGGGAGTGTTTGATGGGGTCAGTGCAGAGGGAGCTTTACTCTGTATCTAAACCCGTGCTGTACCTGTCGTGGGAGTGTTTGAATGGGACAGTGTAAAGGGAGCTTTACTGTGTATCTAACCCCGTGCTGTACCTGTCCTGGGAGTGGTTGATGGGGACAGTGTAGAGGGAGCTTTACTCTGTATCTAACCCCATGCTGTCACTGTCCTGGGAGTGTTTGATGGGGTCAGTGTAGAGGGAGCTTTACTCTGTATCTAACCCCGTGCTGTAACTGTCCTGGAGTGTTTGATGGGGGCAGTGTCGAGGGAGCTTTACTCTGAATCTAACCCTGTGCGGTACCTGTCCTGGGAGTATTTGATGGGGACAGTGTAGAGGGAGCTTTACTCTGTATCTAACCCCATGCTGTCGCTGTCCTGGGAGTGTTTGATGGGCTCAGTGTAGAGGGAGCTTTACTCTGTATCTAACCCCGTGCTGTAGCTGTCCTGGAGTGTTTGATGGGGGCAGTGTCGAGGGAGCTTTACTCTGTATCTAACCCCGTGCGGTACCTGTCCTGGGATTATTTGATGGGGACAGTGTAAAGGGAGCTTTACTGTGTATCTAACCCCGTGCTGTACCTGTCCTGGGAGTGGTTGATGGGGACAGTGTAGAGGGAGCTTTACTCTGTATCTAACCCCATGCTGTCACTGTCCTGGGAGTGTTTGATGGGGTCAGTGTAGAGGGAGCTTTACTCTGTATCTAACCCCGTGCTGTAGCTGTCCTGGAGTGTTTGATGGGGGCAGTGTCGAGGGAGCTTTACTCTGAATCTAACCCTGTGCGGTACCTGTCCTGGGAGTATTTGATGGGGACAGTGTAGAGGGAGCTTTACTCTGTATCTAACCCCATGCTGTCGCTGTCCTGGGAGTGTTTGATGGGGACAGTGTAGAGGGAGCTTTACTCTGTATCTAACCCCGTGCTGTACCTATCCTGGGAATGTTTGACGGGGACAGTGTAGAGGGAGCTTTACTCTGTATCAAACCCTGTGCTGTACCTGTCCTGGGAGTGTTTGATGGGGACAGTGTAGGGGGAGCTTTACTCTGTATCTAACCCTGTGCTGTACCTGTCCTGGGAGAGTTTGATGGGGACAGTGTAGAGCGAGCTTTACTCTGTATCTAACCCCGTGCTGTCCCTGTCCTGGGAGTGTTTGATGTGGACAGTGTAGAGGGAGCTTTACTCTGCATCTAACTCCGTGCTGTACCTGTCCTGGGAGTGTTTGATGGGGAAAGAGTAGAGGGAGCTTTACTCTGTATCAAACCCGGTGCTGTACCTGTCCTGGGAGTGTTTGATGGGGACTGTGTAGAGGGAGTTTTACTCTGTATCTAACCCTGTGTTGTACCTGTCCTGGGAGTGTTTGATGGGGTCAGTGCAGAGGGAGCTTTACTCTGTATCTAAACCCGTGCTGTACCTGTCGTGGGAGTGTTTGAATGGGACAGTGTAAAGGGAGCTTTACTGTGTATCTAACCCCGTGCTGTACCTGTCCTGGGAGTGGTTGATGGGGACAGTGTAGAGGGAGCTTTACTCTGTATCTAACCCCATGCTGTCACTGTCCTGGGAGTGTTTGATGGGGTCAGTGTAGAGGGAGCTTTACTCTGTATCTAACCCCGTGCTGTAGCTGTCCTGGAGTGTTTGATGGGGGCAGTGTCGAGGGAGCTTTACTCTGAATCTAACCCTGTGCGGTACCTGTCCTGGGAGTATTTGATGGGGACAGTGTAGAGGGAGCTTTACTCTGTATCTAACCCCATGCTGTCGCTGTCCTGGGAGTGTTTGATGGGCTCAGTGTAGAGGGAGCTTTACTCTGTATCTAACCCCGTGCTGTAGCTGTCCTGGAGTGTTTGATGGGGGCAGTGTCGAGGGAGCTTTACTCTGTATCTAACCCCGTGCGGTACCTGTCCTGGGATTATTTGATGGGGACATTGCAGAGGGAGCTTTACTCTGTATCTAACCCCGTGCTGTACCTGTCCTGGGAGTGTTTGATGGGGACTGTATAGAGGGAGCTTTACTCTGTATCTAACCCCGTGCTGAATCTGTCCTGTGAGTGTTTGATGGGGACAGTGTTGAGGGAGCTTTACTCTGTATCTAACCCCGTGCTGTACCTGTCCTGGGAGTGTTAGATGGGGACCGTGTAGAGGGAGCTTTACTCTGTATCTAACCCCGTGCTGTACATGTCCTGGGAATGTTTGATGGGGATAGTGTAGAGGGAGCTTTACTCTGTATCTAACCCCGTGCTGTACCTGTCCTGGGAGTGTTTGATGGGGACAGTGTAGAGGAAGTTATACTCTGTATCTAACCCCGTGCTGTACCTGTCCTGGGAGTGTTTGATGGGGACAGTGTAGAGGGAGCTTTACTCTGTATCTAACCCCGTGCTGTATCTGTCCTGGGAGTGTTTGATGGGGACAGTGCAGAGGGAGCTTTACTCTGTATCTAACCCCGTGCTGTACCTGTCCTGCGAGTGTTTGATGGGGACAGTGTAGAGGGAGCTTTACTTTGTATCTAACCCTGTGCTGTACCTGTCCTGGGAGTGTTTGATGGGGACAGTGCAGAGGGAGCTTTACTCTGTATCTAACCCTGTGCTGTACCTGTCCTGGCAGTGTTTGATGGGGACAGTGCAGAGGGAGCTTTACTCTGTATCTAACCCCGTGCTGTACCTGTCCTGGGAGTGTTTGATGGGGACAGTGTAGAGGGAGCTTTACTCTGTATCTAACCCCGTGCTGTACCTGTCCTGGCAGTGTTTGATGGGGACAGTGTGGAGGGAGCTTTACTCTGTATCTAACCCCGTGCTGTACCTGTCCTGGGAGTGTTTGATGGGGACAGTGTAGAGGCAGCTTTACTCTGTATCTAACCCCGTGCTGTACCTGTCCTGGGAGTGTTTGATGGGGACAGTGTAGAGGGAGCTTTACTCTGTATCTAACCCCGTGCTGTACCTGTCCTGGCAGTGTTTGATGGGGACAGTGTGGAGGGAGCTTTACTCTGTATCTAACCCCGTGCTGTACCTGTCCTGGGAGTGTTTGATGGGGACAGTGTAGAGCGAGCTTTACTCTGTATCTAACGCCGTGCTGTCCCTGTCCTGGGAGTGTTTGATGTGGACAGTGTAGAGGGAGCTTTACTCTGCATCTAATTCCATGCTGTACCTGTCCTGGGAGTGTTTGATGGGGACAGTGTAGAGGGAGCTTTACTCTGTATCTAACCCCGTGCTGTACCTATCCTGGGAATGTTTGACGGGGACAGTGTAGAGGGAGCTTTACTCTGTATCAAACCCTGTGCTGTACCTGTCCTGGAAGTGTTTGATGGGGACAGTGTAGGGGGAGCTTTACTCTGTATCTAACCCTGTGCTGTACCTGTCCTGGGAGAGTTTGATGGGGACAGTGTAGAGCGAGCTTTACTCTGTATCTAACCCCGTGCTGTCCCTGTCCTGGGAGTGTTTGATGTGGACAGTGTAGAGGGAGCTTTACTCTGCATCTAACTCCGTGCTGTACCTGTCCTGGGAGTGTTTGATGGGGAAAGAGTAGAGGGAGCTTTACTCTGTATCAAACCCGGTGCTGTACCTGTCCTGGGAGTGTTTGATGGGGACTGTGTAGAGGGAGCTTTACTCTGTATCTAACCCTGTGTTGTACCTGTCCTGGGAGTGTTTGATGGGGTCAGTGCAGAGGGAGCTTTACTCTGTATCTAAACCCGTGCTGTACCTGTCGTGGGAGTGTTTGAATGGGACAGTGTAAAGGGAGCTTTACTGTGTATCTAACCCCGTGCTGTACCTGTCCTGGGAGTGGTTGATGGGGACAGTGTAGAGGGAGCTTTACTCTGTATCTAACCCCATGCTGTCACTGTCCTGGGAGTGTTTGATGGGGTCAGTGTAGAGGGAGCTTTACTCTGTATCTAACCCCGTGCTGTAGCTGTCCTGGAGTGTTTGATGGGGGCAGTGTCGAGGGAGCTTTACTCTGAATCTAACCCTGTGCGGTACCTGTCCTGGGAGTATTTGATGGGGACAGTGTAGAGGGAGCTTTACTCTGTATCTAACCCCATGCTGTCGCTGTCCTGGGAGTGTTTGATGGGGACAGTGTAGAGGGAGCTTTACTCTGTATCTAACCCCGTGCTGTACCTATCCTGGGAATGTTTGACGGGGACAGTGTAGAGGGAGCTTTACTCTGTATCAAACCCTGTGCTGTACCTGTCCTGGGAGTGTTTGATGGGGACAGTGTAGGGGAGCTTTACTCTGTATCTAACCCTGTGCTGTACCTGTCCTGGGAGAGTTTGATGGGGACAGTGTAGAGCGAGCTTTACTCTGTATCTAACCCCGTGCTGTCCCTGTCCTGGGAGTGTTTGATGTGGACAGTGTAGAGGGAGCTTTACTCTGCATCTAACTCCGTGCTGTACCTGTCCTGGGAGTGTTTGATGGGGAAAGAGTAGAGGGAGCTTTACTCTGTATCAAACCCGGTGCTGTACCTGTCCTGGGAGTGTTTGATGGGGACTGTGTAGAGGGAGCTTTACTCTGTATCTAACCCTGTGTTGTACCTGTCCTGGGAGTGTTTGATGGGGTCAGTGCAGAGGGAGCTTTACTCTGTATCTAAACCCGTGCTGTACCTGTCGTGGGAGTGTTTGAATGGGACAGTGTAAAGGGAGCTTTACTGTGTATCTAACCCCGTGCTGTACCTGTCCTGGGAGTGGTTGATGGGGACAGTGTAGAGGGAGCTTTACTCTGTATCTAACCCCATGCTGTCACTGTCCTGGGAGTGTTTGATGGGGTCAGTGTAGAGGGAGCTTTACTCTGTATCTAACCCCGTGCTGTAGCTGTCCTGGAGTGTTTGATGGGGGCAGTGTCGAGGGAGCTTTACTCTGAATCTAACCCTGTGCGGTACCTGTCCTGGGAGTATTTGATGGGGACAGTGTAGAGGGAGCTTTACTCTGTATCTAACCCCATGCTGTCGCTGTCCTGGGAGTGTTTGATGGGCTCAGTGTAGAGGGAGCTTTACTCTGTATCTAACCCCGTGCTGTAGCTGTCCTGGAGTGTTTGATGGGGGCAGTGTCGAGGGAGCTTTACTCTGTATCTAACCCCGTGCGGTACCTGTCCTGGGATTATTTGATGGGGACATTGCAGAGGGAGCTTTACTCTGTATCTAACCCCGTGCTGTACCTGTCCTGGGAGTGTTTGATGGGGACTGTGTAGAGGGAGCTTTACTCTGTATCTAACCCCGTGCTGTATCTGTCCTGTGAGTGTTTGATGGGAACAGTGTTGAGGGAGCTTTACTCTGTATCTAACCCCGTGCTGTACCTGTCCTGGGAATGTTTGATGGGGATAGTGTAGAGGGAGCTTTACTCCATATCTAACCTCGTGCTGTACCTGTCCTGTAAGTGTTTGATGGGGACAGTGTAGAGGGAGCTTTACTCTGTATCTAACCCTGTGCTGCACCTGTCCTGGGACTGGTTGATGGGGACAGTGTAGAGCGAGCTTTACTCTGTATCTAACCCCGTGCTGTCCCTGTCCTGGGAGTGTTTGATGTGGACAGTGTAGAGGGAGCTTTACTCTGCATCTAATTCCATGCTGTACCTGTCCTGGGAGTGTTGGATGGGGACAGAGTAGAGGGAGCTTTACTCTGTATCAAACCCCGTGCTGTACCTGTCCTTGGAGTGTTTGATGTGGACAGTGTAGAGGGAGCTTTACGCTGCATCTAACTCCGTGCTGTACCTGTCCTGGGAGTGTTTGATGGGGACAGAGTAGAGGGAGCTTTACTCTGTATGAAACCCGGTGCTGTACCTGTCCTTGGAGTGTTTGATGGGGACAGTGTAGAGGGAGCTTTACTCTTTATCAAACCCAGTGCTGTACCTGTCCTCGGAGTGTTTGATGGGGTTGTTGATTCCAAAATTTCTTTCTACGTCAGTCTGGCCTCAATAAAGTCGAGATGGATTTGCATGTAAAAAGAAGTTATTTTATTTAGCTTGCAAGCTTAATTCATCTCTCAGAAACATAAGAGACATCCAGTCTCCTACATCCCAGAAAGCGAATGAACAAAGAGACAAAGGGATCTCTGCAAATCAATTCAAATGGTGTCAAGTTTCACATACTCGACGCCCATAGGTCAGCCTATATCCCTCCTGACCTGTTTGATCTATTCTGATTGGCTCACTTCCAATCCCTTTCTCTGGCCCCTATCAATGCAGCATCACTCTCATAGACACACCTCTTCCTGCTTTTTCCATGCGGTCTCAAATCGCTTTGTCTCTATCTGCCAGAATCAAAGTGGCTTATTTCTACATTACATTAACTAATATCTCTAAAGTAACTATTTTATATCACATTCGTCAGGGTCAGGGTAGAGGGAGCTTTACTCTGTATCTAAACCCGTGCTGTACCTGTCCTGGGAGTGTTTGATGGGGACAGTGTAGACGGAGCTTTACTCTGTATCTAACCCTGAGCTGTACCTGTCCTGGCAGTGTTTGATGGGGGCAGTGTAGAGGGAGCTTTACTCTGTATCTAACCCCGTGCTGTACCTGTCCTGGGAGTGTGTGATGGGGACAGTGTAGAGGGAGCTTTACTCTGTATCTAACCCCGTGCTGCACCTGTCCTGGGAGTGTTTGATGGGGACAGTGTAGAGGGAGCTTTACTCTGTATCTAACCCCGTGCTGTACCTGTCCTGGGAGTGTTTGATGGGGTCAGTGTAGACGGAGCTTTACTCTGTATCTAACCCCATGCTGTACCTGTCCTGGGAGTGTTTGATGGGGACAGTGTAGAGGGAGCTTTACTCTGTATCTAACCCTGTGCTGTACCTGTCCTGGGAGTGTTTGATGCGGACAGTGTAGAGGGAGCTTTACCATGTATCTAACCCCCTGCTGTACCTGTCCTGGGAGTGTTTGATGGGGACAGTGTCGAGGGAACTTTACTCTGTATCTAACCCCGTGCTGTACCTGTCCTGGGAGTGTTTGATGGGGACAGTGTAGACGGAGATTTACTCTGTATCTAACCCCGTGCTGTACCTGTCCTGGGAGTGTTTGATGGGGACAGTGTAGACAGAGATTTACTCTGTATCTAACCCCGTGCTGTACCTGTCTTGGGAGTGTTTGATGGGGACAGTGTAGAGGGAGCTTTACTCTGTATCTAACCCCGTGCTGTACCTGTCCTGGGAGTGTTTGATGGGGACAGTGCAGAGGGAGCTTTACTCTGCACCTAACCCCGTGCTGTACCTGTCCTGGGAGTGTTTGATGGGGACAGTGTAGAGGGAGCTTTACTCTGTATCTAACCCTGTGCTGTACCTGTCCTGGGAGTGTTTGATGGGGGCAGTGTAGAGGGAGCTTTACTCTGTGTCTAACCCCGTGCTGTGCCTGTCCTGGGAATGTTTGATGGGGATCGTGTAGAGGAAGCTTTACTCTGTATCTAACCTTGTGCTGTACCTGTCCTAGGAGTGTTAGATGGGGACAGTGTAGAGGGAGCTTTACTCTGTATCTAACTCTGTGCTGCACCTGTCCTGGGTGTGTTTGATGGGGACAGTGTAGAGGGAGCTTTACTCTGTATCTAACCCCGTGCTGTACCTGTCCTGCGAGTGTTAGATGGGGACCGTGTAGAGGGAGCTTTACTCTGTATCTAACCCCGTGCTGTACATGTCCTGGGAATGTTTGATGGGGACAGTGTAGAGGAAGCTTTACTCTGTATCTAACCCCGTGCTGTACATGTCCTGCGAGTGTTTGATGGGGACCGTGTAGAGGGAGCTTTAGTCTGTATCTAACCCTGTGCTGTACCTGTCCTTGGAATGTTTGATGGGGATAGTGTCGAGGGAGCTTTACTCTGTATCTAACCCCGTGCTGCAGCTGTCCTGGGAGTGTTTGATGGGGACAGTGTAGAGGAAGCTTTACTCTGTATCTAACCCCGTGCTGTACCTGTCCTGGGAGTGTTAGATAGGGACAGTGTAGAGGGAGCTTTACTCTGTATCTAACCCCGTACTGTACCTGTCCTGGGAGTGTTTGATTGGGACAGTGTAGAGGGAGCTTTACTCTGTATCTAACCCCGTACTGTACCTGTCCTGGGAGTGTTTAACGGGAAAGTGTAGAGGGAGCTTTACTCTGTATCTAACCCCGTGCTGTACCTGTCCTGGGAGTGTTTGACGGGGACAGTGTAGAGGGAGCTTTACTCTGTATCTAACCCCGTACTGTACCTGTCCTGGGAGTGTTTGATTGGGACAGTGTAGAGGGAGCTTTACTCTGTATCTAACCCCGTGCTGTACCTGTCCTGGGAGTGTTTGACGGGGACAGTGTAGAGGGAGCTTTACTCTGTGTCTAACACCGTGCTGTACCTGTCCTGGGAGTGTTTGACGGGGACAGTGTAGAGGGAGCTTTACTCTGTATCCAATCCCGTGCTGTACCTGTCCTGGGAGTGTTTGATGGGGACAGTGTGGAGGGAACTTTCCTCTGTATCTAACCCCGTGCTGTATCTGTCCTGGGAATGTTTGATGGGGACAGTGGAGAGGGAGCTTTACTCTGTATCTAACCCATTGCTGTACCTGTCCTGGGAGTGTTTGATGGGGACAGTGTAGAGGGAGCTTTACTCTGTATCTAACCCCGTCCTGTACCTGTCCTGGGAGTGTTTGATGGGGACAGCGTAGAGGGAGCTTTACTGTGTATCTAACCCCGTGCTGTGCCTGTCCTGGGAGTGATTGATGGGGACAGTGTAGAGGGAGCTTTACTCTGTATCTAACCCCGTGCTGTATCTGTCCTGGGAATGTTTGATGGGGACAGTGGAGAGGGAGCTTTACTCTGTATCTAACCCCGTGCTGTACCTGTCCTGGGAGTGATTGATGGGGACAGTGTAGAGGGAGCTTTACTCTGTATCGAATCCCGTGCTGTACCTGTCCTGGGAGTGTTTGATGGGGACAGTGGAGAGGGAGCTTTACTCTGTATCTAACCCCGTGCTGTACCTGTCCTGGGAGTGTTTGATGGGGACAGTGTAGAGGGAGCTTTACTCTGTATCTAACCCTGTGCTATACCTGTCCTGGGAGTGTTTGATGGGGACAGTGCAGAGGGAGCTTTACTCTGTATCTAACCCTGTGCTATACCTGTCCTGGGAGTGTTTGATGGGGACAGTGCAGAGGGAGCTTTACTCTGTATCGAATACCGTGCTGTACCTGTCCTGCGAGTGTTTGATGGGGACAGTGTAGAGGGAGCTTTACTCTGTATCTAACCCCGTGCTGTACCTGTCCTGGGAGTGTTAGATGGGGACCGTGTAGAGGGAGCTTTACTCTGTATCTAACCCCGTGCTGTACATGTCCTGGGAATGTTTTATGGGGATAGTGTTGAGGGAGCTTTACTCTGTATCTAACCCCGTGCTGTACCTGTCCTGGGAGTGTTTGATGGGGACAGTGTAGAGGAAGTTATACTCTGTATCTAACCCCGTGCTGTACCTGTCCTGGGAGTGTTTGATGGGGAAAGTGTAGAGGGAGCTTTACTCTGTATCTAACCCCGTGCTGTATCTGTCCTGGGAGTGTTTGATGGGGACAGTGCAGAGGGAGCTTTACTCTGTATCTAACCCCGTGCTGTACCTGTCCTGGGAGTGTTTGATGGGGACAGTGAAGAGGGAGCTTTACTTTGTATCTAACCCTGTGCTGTACCTGTCCTGGGAGTGTTTGATGGGGACAGTGCAGAGGGAGCTTTACTCTGTATCTAACCCTGTGCTGTACCTGTCCTGGCAGTGTTTGATGGGGACAGTGTAGAGGGAGCTTTACTCTGTATCTAACCCCGTGCTGTACCTGTCCTGGGAGTGTTTGATGGGGACAGTGTAGAGGGAGCTTTACTCTGTATCTAACCCCGTGCTGTACCTGTCCTGGCAGTGTTTGATGGGGACAGTGTGGAGGGAGCTTTACTCTGTATCTAACCCCGTGCTGTACCTGTCCTGGGAGTGTTTGATGGGGACAGTGTAGAGGGAGCTTTACTCTGTATCTAACCCCGTGCTGTACCTGTCCTGGGAGTGTTTGATGGGGACAGTGTAGAGGGAGCTTTACTCTGTATCTAACCCCGTGCTGTACCTTTCCTGGCAGTGTTTGATGGGGACAGTGTGGAGGGAGTTTTACTCTGTATCTAACCCCGTGCTGTACCTGTCCTGGGAGTGTTTGATGGGGACAGTGTAGAGCGAGCTTTACTCTGTATCTAACGCCGTGCTGTCCCTGCCCTGGGAGTGTTTGATGTGGACAGTGTAGAGGGAGCTTTACTCTGCATCTAATTCCATGCTGTACCTGTCCTGGGAGTGTTTGATGGGGACAGTGTAGAGGGAGCTTTACTCTGTATCTAACCCCGTGCTGTACCTATCCTGGGAATGTTTGACGGGGACAGTGTAGAGGGAGCTTTACTCTGTATCAAACCCTGTGCTGTACCTGTCCTGGGAGTGTTTGATGGGGACAGTGTAGAGGGAGCTTTACTCTGTATCTAACCCTGTGCTGTACCTGTCCTGGGAGAGTTTGATGGGGACAGTGTAGAGCGAGCTTTACTCTGTATCTAACCCCGTGCTGTCCCTGTCCTGGGAGTGTTTGATGTGGACAGTGTAGAGGGAGCTTTACTCTGCATCTAACTCCGTGCTGTACCTGTCCTGGGAGTGTTTGATGGGGAAAGAGTAGAGGGAGCTTTACTCTGTATCAAACCCGGTGCTGTACCTGTCCTGGGAGTGTTTGATGGGGACTGTGTAGAGGGAGCTTTACTCTGTATCTAACCCTGTGTTGTACCTGTCCTGGGAGTGTTTGATGGGGTCAGTGCAGAGGGAGCTTTACTCTGTATCTAAACCCGTGCTGTACCTGTCGTGGGAGTGTTTGAATGGGACAGTGTAAAGGGAGCTTTACTGTGTATCTAACCCCGTGCTGTACCTGTCCTGGGAGTGGTTGATGGGGACAGTGTAGAGGGAGCTTTACTCTGTATCTAACCCCATGCTGTCACTGTCCTTGGAGTGTTTGATGGGGTCAGTGTAGAGGGAGCTTTACTCTGTATCTAACCCCGTGCTGTAGCTGTCCTGGAGTGTTTGATGGGGGCAGTGTCGAGGGAGCTTTACTCTGAATCTAACCCTGTGCGGTACCTGTCCTGGGAGTAATTGATGGGGACAGTGTAGAGGGAGCTTTACTCTGTATCTAACCCCATGCTGTCGCTGTCCTGGGAGTGTTTGATGGGCTCAGTGTAGAGGGAGCTTTACTCTGTATCTAACCCCGTGCTGTAGCTGTCCTGGAGTGTTTGATGGGGGCAGTGTCGAGGGAGCTTTACTCTGTATCTAACCCCGTGCGGTACCTGTCCTGGGATTATTTGATGGGGACATTGCAGAGGGAGCTTTACTCTGTATCTAACCCCGTACTGTACCTGTCCTGGGAGTGTTTGATGGGGACTGTGTAGAGGGAGCTTTACTCTGTATCTAACCCCGTGCTGTATCTGTCCTGTGAGTGTTTGATGGGGACAGTGTTGAGGGAGCTTTACTCTGTATCTAACCCCGTGCTGTACCTGTCCTGGGAATGTTTGATGGGGATAGTGTAGAGGGAGCTTTACTCCATATCTAACCTCGTGCTGTACCTGTCCTGTAAGTGTTTGATTGGGACTGTGTAGAGGGAGCTTAACTCTGTATCTAACCCTGTGCTGCACCTGTCCTGGGAGTGTTTGATGGGGACAGTGTAGAGGGAGCTTTACTCTGTATCTAACCCTGTGCTGCACCTGTCCTGGGACTGGTTGATGGGGACAGTGTAGAGCGAGCTTTACTCTGTATCTAACCCCGTGCTGTCCCTGTCCTGGGAGTGTTTGATGTGGACAGTGTAGAGGGAGCTTTACGCTGCATCTAACTCCGTGCTGTACCTGTCCTGGGAGTGTTTGATGGGGACAGAGTAGAGGGAGCTTTACTCTGTATGAAACCCGGTGCTGTACCTGTCCTTGGAGTGTTTGTTGGGGACAGTGTAGAGGGAGCTTTACTCTGTATCTAATCCCGTGCTGCACCTGTCCTGGGAGTGTTTGATCGTTCAGTGCAGAGGGAGCTTTACTCTGTATCAAACCCAGTGCTGTACCTGTCCTCGGAGTGTTTGATGGGGTTGTTGATTCCAAAATTTCTTTCTACGTCAGTCTGGCCTCAATAAAGTCGAGATGGATTTGCATGTAAAAAGAAGTTATTTTATTTAGCTTGCAAGCTTAATTCATCTCACAGAAACATAAGAGACATCCAGTCTCCTACATCCCAGAAAGCGAATGAACAAAGAGACAAAGGGATCTCTGCAAATCAATTCAAATGGTGTCAAGTTTCACATACTCGACGCCCATAGGTCAGCCTATATCCCTCCTGACCTGTTTGATCTATTCTGATTGGCTCACTTCCAATCCCTATCTCTGGCCCCTATCAATGCAGCATCACTCTCATAGACACACCTCTTCCTGCTTTTTCCATGCGGTCTCAAATCGCTTTGTCTCTATCTGCCAGAATCAAAGTGGCTTATTTCTACATTACATTAACTAATATCTCTAAAGTAACTATTTTATATCACATTCGTCAGGGTCAGGGTAGAGGGAGCTTTACTCTGTATCTAAACCCGTGCTGTACCTGTCCTGGGAGTGTTTCATGGGGACAGTGTAGAGGGAGCTTTACTCTGTATCAAACCCCGTGCTGTGCCTGTCCTGGGAGTGTTTGACGGGGACAGTGTAGAGGGAGCTTTACTCTGTACCAACCATGTGCTGTACCTGTCCTGGGAGTGTTTGATGGGGGCAGTGTCGAGGGAGCTTTACTCTGTATCTAACCCCGTGTTGTACCTGTCCTGGGACTGTTTGATCGGTCAGTGTAGAGGGAGCTTTACTCTGTATCTAACCCTGTGCTGTACCTGTCCTGGGAGTATTTGATGGGGACAGTGTAGAGGGAGCTTTACTCTGCATCTAACTCCGTGCTGTACCTGTCCTGGGAGTGTTTGATGGGGACAGGGTAGAGGGAGCTTTACTCTGTATCGAACCCGGTGCTGTACCTGTCCTGGGAGTGTTTGATGGGGACAGTGTAGAGGGAGCTTTACTCTGTATCTAACCCTGTGCTGTACCTGTCCTGGGAATGTTTGATGGGGACAGTGTAGAGCGAGCTTTACTCTGTATCTAACCCCGTGCTGTCCCTCTCCTGGGAGTGTTTGATGGGTTCGGTGTAGAGGGAGCTTTACTCTGTATCTAACCCTGTGCTGTACCTGTCCTGGGAATGTTTGATGGGGACAGTGTAGAGCGAGCTTTACTCTGTATCTGACCCCGTGATGTCCCTGTCCTGGGAGTGTTTGATGTGGACAGTGTAGAGGGAGCTTTACTCTGCATCTAACTCCGTGCTGTACCTATCCTGGGAGTGTTTGATGGGGACAGAGTAGAGGGAGCTTTACTCTGTATCAAACCCGGTGCTGTACCTGTCCTGGGAGTGTTTGATGGGGACTGTGTAGAGGGAGCTTTACTCTGTATCTAACCCTGTGTTGTACCTGTCCTGGGAGTGTTTGATGGGTTCAGTTTGGAGGGAGCTTTACTCTGTATCTAAACCCGTGCTCTACCTGTCCTGGGAATGTTTGATGGGATCAGTGTGGATGGAACTTTACTCTGTGTCTAACCCCGTGCTGTGCCTGTCCTGGGAGTGTTTGATGGGGACAGTGTAGAGGGAGCTTTACTCTGTATCTAACCCCGTGTTGTACCTGTCCTGGGACTGTTTGATCGGTCAGTGTAGAGGGAGCTTTACTCTGTATCTAACCCTGTGCTGTACCTGTCCTGGGAGTGTTTGATGGGGACAGTGTAGAGGGAGCTTTACTCTGCATCTAACTCCGTGCTGTACCTGTCCTGGGAGTGTTTGATGGGGACAGGGTAGAGGGAGCTTTACTCTGTATCGAACCCGGTGCTGTACCTGTCCTGGGAGTGTTTGATGGGGACTGTGTAGAGGGAGCTTTACTCTGTATCTAACCCTGTGTTGTACCTGTCCTGGGAGTGTTTGATGGGGTCAGTGTGGATGGAGCTTTACTCTGTATCTAACCCCGTGCTGTACCTGTCCTGGGAGTGTTTGATGGGGGCAGTGTCGAGGGAGCTTTACTGTGTATCTAACCCCGTGTTGTATCTGTCCTGGGACTGTTTGATCGGTCAGTGTAGAGGGTGCTTTACTCTGTATCTAACCCTGTGCTGTACCTGTCCTGGGAGTGTTTGATGGTGACAGTGTAGAGGGAGCTTTACTCTGTATCTAACCCCGTGCTGTACCTGTCCTGGGAGTGTTTCATGGGGACAGTGTAGAGGGAGCTTTACTCTGTATCAAACCCCGTGCTGTGCCTGTCCTGGGAGTGTTTGACGGGGACAGTGTAGAGGGAGCTTTACTCTGTACCAACCATGTGCTGTACCTGTCCTGGGAGTGTTTGATGGGGGCAGTGTAGAGGGAGCTTTACTCTGCATCTAACTCCGTGCTGTACCTGTCCTGGGAGTGTTTGATGGGGACAGAGTAGAGGGAGCTTTACTCTGTATCAAACCCTGTGTTGTACCTGTCCTGGGAGTGTTTGATGGGTTCAGTTTGGAGGGAGCTTTACTCTGTATCTAAACCCGTGCTCTACCTGTCCTGGGAATGTTTGATGGGATCAGTGTGGATGGAACTTTACTCTGTGTCTAACCCCGTGCTGTGCCTGTCCTGGGAGTGTTTGATGGGGACAGTGTAGAGGGAGCTTTACTCTGTACCAACCCTGTGCTGTACCTGTCCTGGGAGTGTTTGATGGGGACAGTGTAGAGGGAGCTTTACTCTGCATCTAACTCCGTGCTGTACCTGTCCTGGGAGTGTTTGATGGGGATTGTGTAGAGGGAGCTTTACTCTGTATCTAACCCTGTGTTGTACCTGTCCTGGGAGTGTTTGATGGGTTCAGTGTAGAGGGAGCTTTACTCTGTATCTAACCCTGTGCTGTACCTGTCCTGGGAATGTTTGATGGGGACAGTGTAGAGCGAGCTTTACTCTGTATCTAACCCCGTGCTGTCCCTCTCCTGGGAGTGTTTGATGGGTTCGGTGTAGAGGGAGCTTTACTCTGTATCTAACCCTGTGCTGTACCTGTCCTGGGAATGTTTGATGGGGACAGTGTAGAGCGAGCTTTACTCTGTATCTGACCCCGTGATGTCCCTGTCCTGGGAGTGTTTGATGTGGACAGTGTAGAGGGAGCTTTACTCTGCATCTAACTCCGTGCTGTACCTGTCCTGGGAGTGATTGATGGGGACAGAGTAGAGGGAGCTTTACTCTGTATCAAACCCGGTGCTGTACCTGTCCTGGGAGTGTTTGATGGGGACTGTGCAGAGGGAGCTTTACTCTGTATCTAACCCTGTGTTGTACCTGTCCTGGGAGTGTTTGATGGGTTCAGTTTGGAGGGAGCTTTACTCTGTATCTAAACCCGTGCTCTACCTGTCCTGGGAGTGTTTGATGGGATCAGTGTAGACGGAGATTTACTCTGTATCTAACCCTGTGCTGTACCTGTCCTGGCAGTGTTTGATGGGGACAATGCAGAGGGAGCTTTACTCTGTATCTCAGCCGTGCTGTACCTGTCCTGGGAGAGTTTGATGGGGACAGTGTAGAGGGAGCTTAACTCTGTATCTAACCCCGTGCTGTATCTGTCCTGGGACTGTTTGATGGGGACAGTGTAGAGCGAGCTTTACTCTGTATCTAACCCCGTGCTGTCCCTGTCCTGGGAATGTTTGATGTGGACAGTGTAGAGGGAGCTTTACTCTGTATCTAATCCCGTGCTGCACCTGTCCTGGGAGTGTTTCATACGTCAGTGTAGAGGGAGCTTTACTCTGTATCTAACCCCGTGCTGTAGCTGTCCTGGGAGTGTTTGATCGGCTCAGTGTAGAGGGAGCTTTACTCTGTATCTAACCCCGTGCTGTAGCTGTCCTGGAGTGTTTGATGGGGGCAGTGTCGAGGGAGCTTTACTCTGTATCTAACCCCGTGCTGTACCTGTCCTGGGAGTGTTTGATGGGGACAGTGTAGACGGAGATTTACTCTGTATCTAACCCTGTGCTGTACCTGTCCTGGCAGTGTTTGATGGGGACAGTGCAGAGGGAGCTTTACTCTGTATCTAACGCCATGCTGTACCTGTCCTGGGAGTGTTTGATGGGGACAGTGTAGAGGGAGCTTTACTCTGTATCTAACCCCGTGTGTCCCTGTCCTGGGAGTGTTTGATGGGGACAGTGTAGAGGGAGCTTTACTCTGTATCTAACCCTGTGCTGTACCAGTCCTGGGAGTGTTTGATGGGCACAGTGTAGAGGGAGCTTTATTCTGTATCTAACCCCGTGCTGTACCAGTTCTGGGAGTGTTTGATGGGGACAGTGTAGAGAGAGCTTTACTCTGTATCTAACCCCGTGCTGTACCTGTCCTGGGAGTGTTTGATGAGGACAGTGTAGAGGGAGCTTTACTCTGTATCTAACCCCGTGCTGTACCTGTCCTGGGAGTGTTTGTTGGGGACATTGTAGAGGGAGCTTTACTCTGTATCTAACCCCGTGCTGTACCTGTCCTGGGAGTGTTTGATGGGGACAGTGTAGAGGGAGCTTTACTCTGTATCTAACCCCGTGCTGTACCTGTCCTGGGAGTGTTTGACGGGGACAGTGTAGAGGGAGCTTTACTCTGTATCCAATCCCGTGCTGTACCTGTCCTGGGAGTGTTTGATGGGGACAGTGTGGAGGGAACTTTCCTCTGTATCTAACCCCGTGCTGTATCTGTCCTGGGAATGTTTGATGGGGACAGTGGAGAGGGAGCTTTACTCTGTATCTAACCCCGTGCTGTACCTGTCCTGGGAGTGTTTGATGGGGACTGTGTAGAGGGAGCTTTACTCTGTATCTAACCCCGTCCTGTACCTGTCCTGGGAGTGTTTGATGGGGACAGCGTAGAGGGAGCTTTACTGTGTATCTAACCCCGTGCTGTGCCTGTCCTGGGAGTGATTGATGGGGACAGTGTAGACGGAGCTTTACTCTGTATCTAACCCCGTGCTGTATCTGTCCTGGGAATGTTTGATGGGGACAGTGGAGAGGGAGCTTTACTCTGTATCTAACCCCGTGCTGTACCTGTCCTGGGAGTGTTTGATGGGGACAGTGTAGAGGGAGCTTTACTCTGTATCTAACCCCGTGCTGTACCTGTCCTGGGAGTGTTTGATGGGGACAGTGGAGAGGGAGCTTTACTCTGTATCTAACCCCGTGCTGTACCTGTCCTGGGAGTGTTTGATGGGGACAGTGTAGAGGGAGTTTTACTCTGTATCTAACCCCGTGCTGTACCTGCCCTGGGAGTGTTTGATGGGGACAGTGTAGAGGGAGCTTTACTCTGTATCGAATCCCGTGCTGTACCTGTCCTGGGAGTGTTTGATGGAGACAGTGTAGAGGGAGCTTTACTCTGTATCTAACCCCGTGTGTACCTGTCGTGGGAGTGTTTGATGGGGACAGTGTAGAGGGAGCTTTACTCTGTATCTAACCCTGTGCTATACCTGTCCTGGGAGTGTTTGATGGGAACAGTGCAGAGGGAGCTTTACTCTGTACCTAACCCCGTGCTGTACTTGTCCTGGGAGTGTTTGATGGGGACAGTGTAGAGGGAGCTTTACTCTTTATCTAACCCCATGCTGTACCTGTCCTGGGAGTGTTTGATGGGGACAGTGTAGAGGGAGCTTTACTCTGTATCTAACCCCGTGCTGTACCTGTCCTGGGAGTGTTTGATGGGGACAGTGTAGAGGGAGCTTTACTCTGTATCTAACCCCGTGCTGTACCTGTCCTGGGAGTGTTTGATGGGGAGAGTGTAGAGGGAGCTTTACTCTGTATCTAACCCCGTGCTGTACCTGTCCTGGGAGTGTTTGATGGGGACAGTGTAGAGGGAGCTTCACTCTGTATCTAACCCCGTGCTGTACCTGTCCTGGGAGTGTTTGATGGGGACAGTGTGGAGGGAGCTTTACTCTGTACCTAACCCCGTGCTGTACTTGTCCTGGGAGTGTTTGATGGGGACAGTGTAGAGGGAGCTTTACTCTTTATCTAACCCCGTGCTGTACCTGTCCTGGGAGTGTTTGATGGGGACAGTGTAGAGGGAGCTTTACTCTGTATCTAACCCCGTGCTGTACCTGTCCTGGGAGTGTTTGATGGGGACAGTGTAGAGGGAGCTTTACTCTGTATCTAACCCCGTGCTGTACCTGTCCTGGGAGTGTTTGATGGGGAGAGTGTAGAGGGAGCTTTACTCTGTATCTAACCCCGTGCTGTACCTGTCCTGGGAGTGTTTGATGGGGACAGTGCAGAGGGAGCTTTACTCTGTATCTAACCCCGTGCAGTACCTGTCCTGGGCGTGTTTGATGGGGACAGTGTAGAGGGAGCTTTACTCTGTATCTAACCCCG
The DNA here is from genome assembly GCF_047496885.1 of Scyliorhinus torazame. NCBI lineage: Eukaryota > Metazoa > Chordata > Chondrichthyes > Carcharhiniformes > Scyliorhinidae > Scyliorhinus > Scyliorhinus torazame. The sequence continues at coordinate 135,814,742 of NC_092711.1, forward strand.
TGCTGTACCTGTCCTGGGAGTGTTTGATGGGGACAGTGTAGAGGGAGCTTTACTCTGTATCTAACCCCGTGCTGTACCTGTCCTGGGAGTGTTTGATGGGGAGAGTGTAGAGGGAGCTTTACTCTGTATCTAACCCCGTGCTGTACCTGTCCTGGGAGTGTTTGATGGGGACAGTGCAGAGGGAGCTTTACTCTGTATCTAACCCCGTGCAGTACCTGTCCTGGGCGTGTTTGATGGGGACAGTGTAGAGGGAGCTTTACTCTGTATCTAACCCCGTGCTGTACCTGTCCTGGGAGTGTTTGATGGGGACAGTGTAGAGGGAGCTTTACTCTGTATCTAGCCCCATGCTGTACCTGTCCTGGGAGTGTTTGATGGGGACAGTGTAGAGGGAGCTTTACTCTGTACCTAACCCTGTGCTGTACCTGTCCTGGGAGTGTTTGATGGGCACATTGTAGAGAGAGCTTATGGTAAATATGGAGTGTAATTTGTACACTTTGACTCTCTAACTGTCGGTCTCTATTACGCTTCCCTTTGTCACATTCAGTGCCACACCCTTTCCTGCCTGCTGTGCATCTCTCATTACCTGACATTCATTTTCTCCTTTCTCTCTCTCGCTCTGTCTTGTCCTCTCTCTCTCCCTCTCTGTCTTGTCCTTTCTATCTGATGCGACCATCAATTCACTGAGAGACACGTTGAGAAGTAAACCGTGGTTTTAATCAGCTTACAACTGAGCCTGCCTGTGACCGGTACAACAATGAATGCGGCCCCGCAGGTCAGCTGCCTTTATACTTCCTGTAAGGGGTGGAGCCATGGGCGAGCCCGTACATGCCCCGACATATCCCCCTGTGGGTGAAGCCATACAATGGCCCATAGGTGGAGCCCACAGGGTTAAACACATAACGTAACACGATACAGCAGTAACATGATATCACAGTGCACTGGTGAATTAACAATAGTTCCATTCACCACATTCACCCCCTGTTTAAAAAATGAAGTCCGGCGGGGGTGACGGGCTCATAGATTCAGTCGGTCCGGTGCCCGGATCGTACGTTACGACCGCCGAAGCACTGGTGTTGCAGCCGCTTCGGGTGGCTGTGGAAGTGGGTCCGGAGCAGGCACAGGCGTGGACTCAGGGAGCGGCTCTTCTGGAGCTTCATTCCTGTGGACCGGTGCGGCGGGTGGGAGGGAGCGCGAGAACCATATCGGGGTAGGAGCGCTGAACGTGGGACATTGGATAGGGGTAGGGGCGCTGAACATGGGAGGTTGGATAGGGGTGGGGGCGCTGAACATGGGAGGTTGGACGGGACATAGTGTGGGGGATGCAGTAGTGGGAGTGGTGTTGGAGCCTGCGGGCGCCAGGTCCCGGAGGGAGACGGTATCTTGCCGGCCATCGGGGTGTCTGATATACGCATAGTGTGGGTTTGAGTGCAGGAGCTGGACCCTCTCTACCAGGGGGTCGGTCTTATGGCTCTGAACGGGTTTTCGGAGGAGGACTGGACCTGGTGTCATCAGCCAGGGTGGAAGCGAGGCCCCTGAGGTAGCTCCCCTCGGGAAAACAAACAAGCGGTCATGAGGAGGCTGGTTTGTGGCCGTGCAAAGGAGGGACCTAATAGCGTGGAGCGCATCGGGGAGGACCTCCTGCCAGTGAGAAACTGGGAGATTCCTGGACCGCAGGGTCAGTAGGAAGGTCTTCCAGACTGTCGCGTTCTCCCTCTCCACCTGCCCGTTTCCCCTGGGGTTATAACTGGTAGTCCTGCTCGAGGCGATGCCCTTACTGAGCAGGTACTGACGCAGTTCGTCGCTCATGAACGACGAGCCCCTGTCGCTGTGGTCATAACTGGGGAAACCAAACAGGGTGAAGACACTATGCAGGGCTTTGATGACCGTGGGATGGTCATATCGGGGCAGGGAATGGCGAACAGAAAACAGGAAAACTCATCTATGATGTTCAGGAGGTACATTTTGCGATTATTGGAGGGGAGGGGCCCTTTGAAATCGATACTGAGGCGTTCAAAGGGCCGGGATGCCTTTACCAGGTGGGCCTTATCCGGTCGATAGAAGTGCGGTTTACACTCCGCACAGATTTGGCAGTCTCTGGTTATAGCTCTGACCTCCTCGGTGGAGTAGGGCAGGTTGCAGGCCTTGATGTAATGGGCGAGCCGGGTGACCCCCGGGTGGCAGAGGTCATCGTGGATAGCCCGTCGTCGGTCATCTTGCGCGCTGGCGCATGTGCCGCGGGACAGGGCATCTGGGGTCTCGTTGAGCTTCCCAGGACGATATACCAAATCGTAGTTATAGGTGGAGAATTCGATCCTCCAGCTCAAAATCTTGTCATTCTTGCCGCGCTGCGTATTGTCAAACATGAAGGCAACCGATCGTTGGTCGGTGACGAGGGTAAACCTCCTACCAGCGAGGTAGTGCCTCCAGTGCCGCGCGGCTTCCACGATGGCTTGGGCTTCTTTTTCAACCGAGGAGTGTCGAAGTTCAGAGGTGGTGAGGGTGCGGGAAAAGAACGCTACCGGTCTGCCTGCTTGGTTGAGGGTGGCGGCGAGAGCGACCTCTGAGGCGTCGCTCTCCACCTGGAAGGGGACGGACTCGTCCACCGCGCGCATTGAAGCTTTGGTGATGTCCGCCTTGATGCAGTTGAAGGCCTGGCGAGCCTCGGCTGCCAGTGGAAAGAGGGTGGCCTTAAATAGTGGGCGGGCTTTGTCCGCATACTGGGGGACCCACTGGGCATAATAGGAGAAAAATCCAAGGCACCTCTTCAGGGCCTTGGGGCAGTGAGGGAGAGGGAATTGGAGGAGGGCGCGCATACAGTCAGGGTCGGGCCCTAGGACCCCGTTTTCCACGACGTAGCCGAGGATGGCTAGCCTGGTTGTGCGGAAAACGCATTTCTCCTTGTAGGTGAGGTTGAGTTTTTGGGCGGTTTGGAGAAATCGGTGGAGGTTGGCGTCGTGGTCCTGCTGATCATGGCCGCAGATGGTGACATTGTCCAAGTACGGGAACGTGGCCCGCAGCCCGTACTGGGCCACTATTCGGTCCATTGCTCGTTGGAACACCGAAACCCCATTCGTGACGCCAAAGGGGACCCGGAGGAAATGGAAAAGGCAGCCGTCTGCCTCAAACACCGTGTAGTGGCGGTCCTCCAGGCGGATTGGGAGCTAGTGATATGCAGACATCAGATCCACCGTGGAGAACACGCGGTAGTGTGCGATCTGATTTACCATGTCTGCAATCCGGGGAAGGGGGTACGCATCGAGCTGCGTAAAGCGGTTAATGGTCTGGCTGTAATCAACCACCATCCGGAACTTTTCCCCGGTCTTGACGACCACCACCTGAGCTCTCCAGGGGCAATTGCTGGCCTCTATGACCCCCTCCCGCAAGAGACGCTGGACCTCGGACCTAATGAACGTCCTGTCCTGCATACTATACCGCCTGCTTCTGGTGGCGACTGGCTTGCAATCGGCGGTGAGGTTTGCGAAGAGGGGGAGGGTCAACTTTTAGGGTCGCGAGGCTGCATATGGTGAGCGGGGGCAGGAGCCACCCGAATTTAAGAGTTAGGCTCCTGAGGTTACACTGAAAATCAAGTCCTAAGACGAGCGGAGCGCAGAGGTCTGGGAGCACATATAGTTGAAAATTAGCATACTCAGCGCCCTGGATCGCTAGTGTTACAGTAGTGCACCCTTGGATTTGCACCAAGTGCGACCCAGAGGCGAGGGAGATAGTTTGTCGCATCGGGAATATTGGGAGCGAACAACGTCTTACCATGTCCGGGTGAATGAAGCTCTCTGTGCTCCCGGAGTCGAAAAGGCAAGGTGTCTCGTACTCGTTTACCCGGACGGCCATCATGGAGCTCCGGAGGTGCTTTGGTCACAACTGGTCCAGGGTGACCGCGCTGAGCTGGGGGTAGCCGGCGGTGTGATCGGAGGTGCTGGGGCGGCCCCGCGATGGCTGTTGTCCATGTCGTTCGTACATCTCAGGCGGTGTAGCAGATGGCGGCCAAGGCGGCCCCCGTTGGTCAAGCGTGGCGGGCGGTGAGGACGATGGCGTCCAAGATGGCGGCCCCCATGGACCGCATGTGGCCAGCCGCGTGGGCGAGGATGGCCAAGATCGCAGCCCCCATGGATCGCACGTGGCCGGCCGCGTGGGGGAGGATGGCCAAGATGGCGGCCCCCATGAGTTGCACGTGTTGTGCGGAGGCGGAGTCGGCAGACACGCTGCCACTTTGCGGGGTCTGCGGGCCTGTGGATCGGGTCTGTGAGTTCGAGTTTTTCGACCTGGCCAGTCAGACCTTGATGAAGTGTCCTTTTCGCCTGCAGTTACTACAGTTCGCGTTACGGGCCGGGTAGTGCTGTCGGGGGCGTTGGGACTGGCCGCAAAAATAGCAGGGCAGCCCCCCATGATGGGCGGGCGGCCGCGCGGCACAAACCTGGGGTAGTCTCTGGTCGGGGGCCCACGAGGGGGTCGCATGGTCGGCGGGGAACGCAGTAAGGCTCTGAAACGCGGCCTCCAGAGAGGTAGCTAGTGTTACCGTGTCCTCCAGGTCCTGGGCCCCTTTTTCGAGCAGGTGCTGTCTTACATAGTTTGATCGGACCCCCGCCACCTAAACGTCTCGGATAGCGAGCTCCATATGCTGAGGGGCCATAACGGCCTGGTAGTTACAGTTGCGCGCGAGGGCTTTGAGGTCGCGTAGGTAGTCATCTAGCGACTCCCCGGGGTGCTGGCGGCGAGTGGTGAAGATGTGCCGCGCGTAGACCTCGTTCACGGGCCGTACATATATGCATTCGAGTAGTGCGAGGGCCTCTGTATAGGACGCGGCGCCGTCAAGCTGAACAGAAATACGATGGCTCACCCGTGCGTGGAGAAGATTCCGTTTCTGTTCGTCCGTGACGGATGGCGTAGACGACACGGCGAGATAGGCCTTGAAGCATCGAAGCCAGTGCGAAAAAATTTCTCTCGCCTCCGCGAGTTCCAGTCTATCAGGTTTGAGGGCTGATTCCATAGTAGTATTATAAGCTGATTAAATTGGTGCGACCATCAATTCACTGAGAGACACGTTGAGAAGTAAACCGTGGTTTTAATCAGCTTACAACTGAGCCTGCCTGTGACCGGTACAACAATGAATGCGGCCCCGCAGGTCAGCTGCCTTTATACTTCCTGTAAGGGGTGGAGCCATGGGCGAGCCCGTACATGCCCAGACATATCCCACAGGGTTAAACACAAAACGTAACACGATACAGCAGTCACATGATATCACAGTGCACTGGTAAATTAACAGTAGTTCCATTCACCGCACTATCTCTCTCTGTCTTGTCCTTTCTCTCTCTCTCTGTTTTGTCCTTTCTCTCTCTGTCTTGTCCTTTCTCTCTCTCTCTCTATCTTGTCCTTTCTATCTCTCTCTGTCTTGTCCTTTCTCTCTCTCTCTGTCTTGTCCTTTTTCACTCTCTCTGTCTTGTCCTTTCTCTCTCTCTGTTTTGTCCTTTCTCTCTCTGTCTTGTCCTTTCTCTCTCTCTCGCTCTGTCTTGTCCTTTCTCTCTCTCGCTCTGTCTTGTCCTTTCTCTCTCTCTCTGTTTTGTCCTTTCTCTCTCTGTCTTGTCCTTTCTCTCTCTCTCTCTATCTTGTCCTTTCTATCTCTCTCTGTCTTGTCCTTTCTCTCTCTCTCTGTCTTGTCCTTTTTCACTCTCTCTGTCTTGTCCTTTCTCTCTCTCTGTTTTGTCCTTTCTCTCTCTGTCTTGTCCTTTCTCTCTCTCTCGCTCTGTCTTGTCCTTTCTCTCTCTCGCTCTGTCTTGTCCTTTCTCACTCTCGCTCTGTCCTGTCCTTTCCCTCTCTCTCTCTGTTTTGTCCTTTCTCTCTCTGTCTTGTCCTTTCTCTCTCTCGCTCTGTCTTGTCCTTTCTCTCTCTCTCTCTGTCTTGTCCTTTCTCTCTCTCTCTCTGTCTTGTCCTTTCTCTCTCGCTCTGTCTTGTCCTTTCTCTCTCTCTCTGTCTTGTCCTTTCTCTCTCTCTCTCTGTCTTGTCCTTTCTCTCTCTCTCTGTCTTGTCCTTTCTCTCTCTCGCTCTGTCTTGTCCTTTCTCACTCTCGCTGTGTCTTGTCCTTTCTCTCTCCCCCTCTGTCTTGTCCTTTCTCTCTCTCTCTGTCTTGTCCTTTCTCTCTCTCGCTCTGTCTTGTCCTTTCTCTCACACCCTCTGTCTTGTCCTTTCTCTCTCTCTGTCTTGTCCTTTCTCTCTCTCGCTCTGTCTTGTCCTTTCTCTCTCTCTCTGTCTTGTCCTTTCTCACTCTCGCTGTGTCTTGTCCTTTCTCTCTCCCCCTCTGTCTTGTCCTTTCTCTCTCTCTCTGTCTTGTCCTTTCTCTCTCTCGCTCTGTCTTGTCCTTTCTCACTCTCGCTGTGTCTTGTCCTTTCTCTCTCCCCCTCTGTCTTGTCCTTTCTCTCTCTCTCTGTCTTGTCCTTTCTCTCTCTCGCTCTGTCTTGTCCTTTCTCTCACACCCTCTGTCTTGTCCTTTCCCTCTCTCTGTCTTGTCCTTTCTCTCTCTCGCTCTGTCTTGTCCTTTCTCTCTCTCTCTGTCTTGTCCTTTCTCTCTCTCGCTCTGTCTTGTCCTTTCTCACTCTCTCTCTGTCTTGTCCTTTCTCTCTCTCTCTGTCTTGTCCTTTCTCTCCTTCGCTCTGTCTTGTCCTTTCTCTCTCTCTCGCTCTGTCTTGTCCTTTCTCACTCTCTCTGTCTTGTCCTTTCTCTCTCTCGCTCTGTCTTGTCCTTTCTCTCCTTCGCTCTGTCTTGTCCTTTCTCTCTCTCTCTCTCTGTCTTGTCCTTTCTCTCTCTCGCTCTGTCTTGTCCTTTCTCACTCTCTCTGTCTTGTCCTTTCTCTCTCTCTCTGTCTTGTCCTTTCTCTCTCTCTCTGTCTTGTCCTTTCTCTCTCTCGCTCTGTCTTGTCCTTTCTCACTCTCGCTGTGTCTTGTCCTTTCTCTCTCTCTGTCTTGTCCTTTCTCTCTCTCTGTCTTGTCCTTTCTCTCTCTCTCTCTGTCTTGTCCTTTCTCTCACTCGCTCTGTCTTGTCCTTTCTCTCTCTCTCGCTCTGTCTTGTCCTTTCTCACTCTCTCTGTCTTGTCCTTTCTCTCTCTCGCTCTGTCTTGTCCTTTCTCTCCTTCGCTCTGTCTTGTCCTTTCTCTCTCTCTCTCTCTGTCTTGTCCTTTCTCTCTCTCGCTCTGTCTTGTCCTTTCTCACTCTCTCTGTCTTGTCCTTTCTCTCTCTCTCTGTCTTGTCCTTTCTCTCTCTCGCTCTGTCTTGTCCTTTCTCACTCTCGCTGTGTCTTGTCCTTTCTCTCTCTCTCTGTCTTGTCCTTTCTCTCTCTCTGTCTTGTCCTTTCTCTCTCTCTCTGTCTTGTCCTTTCTCTCTCTCTCTCTGTCTTGTCCTTTCTCTCACTCGCTCTGTCTTGTCCTTTCTCTCTCTCTGTCTTGTCCTTTCTCTCTCCCTCTCTGTCTTGTCCTTTCTCTCTGTTTTGTCCTTTCACTCGCTCTGTTTTGTCCTTTCTCTCTCTCTCTCTGTCTTGTCCTTTCTCTCTCTCTCTGTCTTGTCCTTTCTCTCTCTCTCTCTGTCTTGTCCTTTCTCTCTCTCTCTCTGTCTTGTCCTTTCTCTCTCTCTGTCTTGTCCTTTCTCTCTCTCTGTCTTGTCCTTTCTCTCTCTCTCTGTCTTGTCCTTTCTCTCTCTCTCTCTGTCTTGTCCTTTCTCTCACTCGCTCTGTCTTGTCCTTTCTCTCTCTCTGTCTTGTCCTTTCTCTCTCTCTCTCTGTCTTGTCCTTTCTCTCACTCGCTCTGTCTTGTCCTTTCTCTCTCTCTGTCTTGTCCTTTCTCTCTCTCGCTCTGTCTTGTCCTTTCTCTCTCTCTCGCTCTGTCTTGTCCTTTCTCACTCTCTCTGTCTTGTCCTTTCTCTCTCTCGCTCTGTCTTGTCCTTTCTCTCCTTCGCTCTGTCTTGTCCTTTCTCACTCTCTCTCTGTCTTGTCCTTTCTCTCTCGCTCTGTTTTGTCCTTTCTCTCTCTCTCTCTGTCTTGTCCTTTCTCTCTCTCTCTCTGTCTTGTCCTTTCTCTCTCTCTCTCTCTGTCTTGTCCTTTCTCTCTCTCTGTCTTGTCCTTTCTCTCTCTCTGTCTTGTCCTTTCTCACTCTCGCTCTGTCTTGTCCTTTCTCTCTCTCTCTCTGTCTTGTCCTTTCTCTCTCTCTGTCTTGTCCTTTCTCTCTCTCTGTCTTGTCCTTTCTCACTCTCGCTCTGTCTTGTCCTTTCTCACTCTCGCTCTGTCTTGTCCTTTCTCTCTCTCTCTCTGTCCTGTCCTTTCTTTCTCTCTCTCTGTCCTGTCCTTTCTCTCTCTCTCTCTGTCTTGTCCTTTCTCTCTCTCTGTCTTGTCCTTTCCCTCACTCGCTCTGTCTTATCCTTTCTCTCTCTCTGTCTTGTCCTTTCTCTCTCTCTCTCTGTCTTGTCCTTTCTCTCTCTCGCTCTGTCTTGTCCTTTCTCTCTCTCGCTCTGTCTTGTCCTTTCTCACTCTCTGTCTTGTCCTTTCTCTCCTTCGCTCTGTCTTGTCCTTTCTCTCTCTCTGTCTTGTCCTTTCTCTCTCTCGCTCTGTCTTGTCCTTTCTCTCTCTCTCTCTGTCTTGTCCTTTCTCTCTCTCTCTCTGTCTTGTCCTTTCTCTCTCTCTGTCTTGTCCTTTCTCTCTCTCGCTCTGTCTTGTCCTTTCTCTCTCTCGCTCTGTCTTGTCCTTTCTCACTCTCTCTGTCTTGTCCTTTCTCTCCTTCGCTCTGTCTTGTCCTTTCTCACTCTCGCTCTGTCTTGTCCTTTCTCTCTCTCTGTCTTGTCCTTTCTCTCTCTCGCTCTGTCTTGTCCTTTCTCTCTCTCTCTGTCTTGTCCTTTCTCTCTCTCTCTGTCTTGTCCTTTCTCTCTCTCTGTCTTGTCCTTTCTCTCTCTCACTCTGTCTTGTCCTTTCTCTCTCTCTGTCTTGTCCTTTCTCTCTCTCGCTCTGTCTTGTCCTTTCTCTCTCTCTCTGTCTTGTCCTTTCTCTCTCTCTCTCTGTCTTGTCCTTTCTCTCTCTCTGTCTTGTCCTTTCTCTCTCTCGCTCTGTCTTGTCCTTTCTCTCTCTCTCTCTGTCTTGTCCTTTCTCTCACTCGCTCTGTCTTGTCCTTTCTCTCTCTCTGTCTTGTCCTTTCTCTCTCTCTCTCTGTCTTGTCCTTTCTCTCTCTCTCTGTCTTGTCCTTTCTCTCTCTCTGTCTTGTCCTTTCTCTCTCTCTCTGTCTTGTCCTTTCTCTCTCTCTGTCTTGTCCTTTCTCACTCTCGCTCTGTCTTGTCCTTTCTCTCTCTCTCTCTGTCCTGTCCTTTCTCTCTCTCTCTCTGTCTTGTCCTTTCTCTCTCTCTGTCTTGTCCTTTCTCTCTCTCTGTCTTGTCCTTTCTCTCTCCCCCTCTGTCTTGTCCTTTCTCTCTCTCTCTGTCTTGTCCTTTCTCTCCTTCGCTCTGTCTTGTCCTTTCTCTCTCTCGCTCTGTCTTGTCCTTTCTCTCGCTCTGTCTTGTCCTTTCTCTCTCTCTCTGTGTCTTGTCCTTTCTCTCTCCTTCGCTCTGTCTTGTCCTTTCTCACTCTCGCTCTGTCTTGTCCTTTCTCTCTCTCGCTCTGTCTTGTCCTTTCTCTCTCTCTGTCTTGTCCTTTCTCTCTCTCTCTCTGTCCTGTCCTTTCTTTCTCTCTGTCTTGTCCTTTCTCTCTCTCTCTCTGTCTTGTCCTTTCTCTCTCCCTCTCTGTCTTGTCCTTTCTCTCTCCCTCTCTGTCTTGTCCTTTCTCTCTGTTTTGTCCTTTCTCACTCTCGCTCTGTTTTGTCCTTTCTCACTCTCGCTCTGTTTTGTCCTTTCTCACTCTCGCTCTGTCTTGTCCTTTCTCACTCTCGCTCTGTCTTGTCCTTTCTCACTCTCGCTCTGTCTTGTCCTTTCTCTCTCTCTCTCTGTCTTGTCCTTTCTCTCTCTCTCTCTGTCTTGTCCTTTCTCTCTCTCTCTGTCTTGTCCTTTCTCTCTCTCTGTCTTGTCCTTTCTCACTCTCGCTCTGTCTTGTCCTTTCTCTCTCTCTCTCTGTCCTGTCCTTTCTCTCTCTCTCTCTGTCTTGTCCTTTCTCACTCTCGCTCTGTCTTGTCCTTTCTCACTCTCGCTCTGTCTTGTCCTTTCTCACTCTCGCTCTGTCTTGTCCTTTCTCACTCTCGCTCTGTCTTGTCCTTTCTCTCTCTCTCTCTGTCCTGTCCTTTCTTTCTCTTGTAGAGGGTGCCATCTCCGCTACTCCACTACTGGGTCGATATCTGGGGTTTGAATATCTGTGTGTGTCTCTCTCCAGCTGGCACTGAAACTTCAGAGGCCAGGGGATGTCGCACTGGGACACTTCCACTGAAGAGAGCACTGATTCAAGCCTGCCGTTTATTCCTAACCGACAGCCTGAGACTTATATCACACAGATCTCCAGACCCCTACCAATACCCAGGTGATTCTCTCTCTTGCCGGTGGTACAACCCCCACCCGGTTCCTACTCCACTAGAGTAGCTTTCCCAAGAGAGAGAATAGGACACTGCTGTTTATTTCCTAACCAGCAGTCTGTCCTGAGTGAACCGCTCAAGATGACCCTCGATTCTTGAACCCGGAATTAAGGTGAGGAGTATTTTTAACAATGACTTGGTCAGAGATCGCTGGTGAAGGATTGAAGAATTTAAACGACTCCAATTAGCATCAAATCAAGATTTATTGTAAAACCCAGGTCAAAATCATCAACAGAAGAAACACAATAAAATCTTATGCTCTAATACAACTAAGTCTATTCAAAAGGTAATATAGCGGACACAACGAAAATTCTTACGGTTACACAGGTTTTAGCAAAATCACAAGGCACAAAACAAGTTCCCTTCCCCAAAGCCTCAACCACTATTAAAATCAAGGGAGCTTCGCAAGCTGCTGCGGGTTACTTACGGTCACAGGCTGCAGAGGTCAAGTCAGGGGTGCAGAGGTCGAGCCAGGAACGAAGAGACCCCCAATTGAAAACACAGCCCCTTTTATATTGCTTTACCTGGCTTTGTTCTGTGATCGGCCAGCCCCTTTTGCATTGAAAAAGGTAAGTTTTAAAGTTCCCGCTGGTCCCGCCCCCTTTGAGCCGGTCAGACCTGTCGAGATGGGAGTACCTCCCCTAGGTCCGCCTCCAGTCTGTTTTTTTTTGAGATAACGCTTCTGTGTCCCCACGATCCCAAATACCTCACACATAACTACATACTAATTAGAACTAGCAGGGGGAAAGAAAAGGGAATATGATATATACAGTCTCCGGGTGGCCAAATTAAAACTGTGCCCCGCTAAACGGCCTGGCTCGAGAGGGGGCTAAGAATGGGATAGCATGGGACCCGTACGAAGAGGGACAAGTAGCGGCCGTTACAAGACAGCCCCAGAGGGGGGATGGGACGAGTTTGGCCCCAGATCTGGCCACTGCCCAGGGACAGGACCCCGAGCTGAAGAAAGTCATAACGACCATGGGCAGACAGGAAAGGATAGAGGGGCCCTATGGGGGAAAGGACATCACACTGAAGGAGGGCATGCTCTTCAGGGGGGACCAGTGGATAGTGCCTTCCCAGCATCATAGGGAATTTATCGAAATGGCCCATGAAAGCCCCGGAGCGGGACATCCCGGCCCTGAGACCACCTGGCAACGGGTGGAGAGGGTGGGGTGGTGGCCGAGCCTCCGGGAGGATGCTCGCGATTTTTGTGCGAGCTGCCTGGTGTGTGCTACCAATAACCCGGACCCCAAGAAGAGAAAGGTCTCGTTGGGGCACATCCGCAGGGTGATACATATATCACAATCAAGTACACATTTCACCGGAACCCCAAACGTAGGGGTCCCTGTAACCCGCGAATCCATACAACTATTTACAATTGCATCTGTTTATTTCACCAAGGATCCTCCTTTCTTGGCTGCACTTCGCTTCTTCCCGATGAGGGCTCTTCATTTACTCTCCATCGTCGATACCTGCAGCTGAGAGGTTTAGTCCAACTGAGGCGACAGCACAATGTACCCCCTGTACAACATTTCCTTTGTGGGGCAAACACTAAACCATTCTCAGGCTCCCCCCTGGTGGTGATCGGACAGTTGTGAGGGTCGATCGGTTGGGCTGTGGGCAGGGGTCGCTTTACCTGAACCAGCAGTTCGGTAGCTTCTACAGTCATCCCTTCCCTGGGCGTTACACATCCCTCCCCACTGCGGTCAATTTATCCCGTTCCCTGGGTTCTGCCACCACCTTACAAAAGTGATTAATGCCCCTTGTGGACATGCCTTGGTAGATCCCCATGAACACAAATAAATGCCCTGGTCAGAAGCCCACCCCTTATCCCCGCAAACGGTGATCCTACCCGGTGACCCCGTGATGGTCCGTTAGGTGTTGTCCAGTCCGTTCCCAGTCCGAGGACCGATCCCTCATGTCCAGCCTCAGCTTCCTGGGCCACCACCGTCTCCCCAAAGGAAGGTCCCCCTCACAGGTTGAACACACCCGCCTGCCCTCAGTCACCCTAACCCGGTCAGTCGAAGGACTCTTCTGTCTCGCCTCTGCGGAGTTCTCCCGGTCCCACCATCGCCAAGATCATCAAACTCCACATCGTCGGGTGCCCCATCTGTAAAAACAAAACACATTCTTGCCTCTACAGCCCTATCTACCTTAAAGTGCATGGGTGCTATCCGGTGGCAGCAGCAGCTCCTGCTTTGAAGTTGCCGCAGCCTGTCTGGGGTTCTGTGTTTACAGCCCGGCTCCCCAGGGTCCTAGTGCCACCTCCAGGAAAAACTCCTCCCGGGGGTTAATGGCTCCCAGGGCTGGGGCTTTCTGCAAGTCCTGCTTGAGTTGTACGAACGCCGTCTCACATTTGCTGTCCCAGTCCCACTCCACCCCCTTGTGCAGCAGCCTAAGCAGAGGCGCTGCTGTGGTGGCATAGTCCTCAATGAAATCCCTGCAGTAGCCGGTGATTCCTAAAAAGGACCGTATCCCCTTTACATCTACGGGGACTGGGAGTTCCTGCACTGTTTGTCTCCTGGCGGTGTCAATCCCTCTCTCCCCAGCTCTCAGGGTTAACCCCAGGAACTTCACCTCTCCTAGCCCGATCTGTGCCTTTTTAGGGTTAACTTTCAGCCCTCCTTTGTGTAACATCCCCAACAGCTCGTCCACTAGGGGCCCATGCTCCTCCCTAGTACTGGTGAACAACAGGATGTCGTCCACATACTGCACCAGCTTGTGTGGCTCACTGAAACCCTTTAAGCATTCGGCCATGCATTGATGGAAAATGCTCGGGCTGTTGTGGAATCCCTGCGGGAGACAGGTCCAGGTGTACTGTTGCCCCTTAAAAGTAAAGGCAAACTTGTACTGGTCTTCCCTTCTGACCGGGACGGACCAAAACCCATTTGAAATATCCAGCACCGTAAAAATTGAGGCGGATGCTGGAATTTCTCCTAACAAGTCTGCCACGGCCGCCACCGTTGGGGCGCAGGCCGGAATGTGTTTATTCAGGACTCTGTAGTCCACGGTGGCCCTCCAGGAGTTGTCCGGCTTCCTCACCGGCCAGAGCGGGGAGTTTACATGGGTGGCGATTGTCCTCAACACCCCTTGCCGCACCAGTGAGTTTAGGGCCACCTCCAAGTCTGCCTCTGCTTCCCGGGGGAAGCGGTACTGTTTCTGGGGCTGGGACATGGGGTCCCCATCTACCCTGACCTCTGTCCCAGTAACTCTCCCACAATCATGCTTGTGGGTGGCAAAAGCAGCCAGATTCTTGCGGACATACTCCCTGAACTCTTCCGGGGTATTCCTCTCCAGGGCTTCTAGATCGTACCCTTCCTTTGGCTGTACCACGCACAAAGCTCCCTTCTCCTGGGCTCTGTCTATTACCCTCAACTCCCTTTCAGTCCCTTCCGTTGCTGCACCCCACAGGCAGTGATTTCTTAGGTCCACCAGGATCTGATGAGCCACTATGAAATCAGCTCCTAGGATCCCTTTCCCCTCCTGTTCCCATCTCATCAGGACGCATTTCCAGTGCGCCTGGAGTGCCCCTAACCTGATAGACAGGGGAACAGAGAAAAAACCCATTTTTTCGTTCCCGGTAAAGCCAATGAGACTATAGGGTACCCCGCTAGACAGAGGGGATGCTCGGGGATTGTCCGTGTGGACTATAGTACTGGAAGCACCTGTGTCCAGTAGGTAACTCCCGACCGTATCCTGGACCTCCATTTTGACCCAGGGTCTCCCGCACGGGCCATACTCCAGTGGGCATAGAAAGGTGGGCTGCTGAGGGGCTAGTCATTCGGAGGCTTCCCTGGGTGCGGGGGCGGGCTGACCCTGGCCCGTTGCCATGGCCACCTGTCCTGAGCCTTGCAAAAAGGCTAAAAGTTTCTTTACCTCGAAGGTTTCCGGAGCAGCTGCTCCTGCCACCGGGGTCTGACTCTCTACTGCGGGAGCCCTCTCCTGCTTGCTGGGGTTTTTACATTCCCTCTTGAAATGCCCGGCTTTCCCACACCCGTAGCATACCGGTTTCTTGTCCGAGGTCCGGGTGCCCTCATGCTTCCACTCTCTCTTAGGGGCTGCTGGCACGATTTCGTGCACTTTACCCTTAAGGGGCTTGTCCTCACCCCTCTCCCCATTACGATATGCGAGGGTAAGTTTCCTGAGGACCTCTTCCTCGTTAAGGGCCGGGGTCTGCGGGTCGAACCAGTGTTCGGCTTTTGCCCTAACGTTAGGGAGACAATTGGCAACTAGGGTCTTCAGCCAGTGGGCGGTTCTTTCCCCTAAATTCAGTCTATCCGCTTGAATCCCGCATGCCTCCATATAGACAGTCCACAGTCTGTCTGCGAACATGGTGGGAGATTCCCCTGGTTGCTGCTTGGTTTCCCCCACCCTCATGAAAGGGCTCCCCAGATTCAAGCCCATTGCCTCCAGAACAGCAGTCTGTGCTGCCGCCCAGGTGTCAGGTCTTCCCCCATTCCCAGAGGTCACTGTCCTGCATAGCTGGGCATCTAGGGTTATCAGGAGCATCTTTATTTGCTCCCCTTCGTCGCAGTCATTGATGTTGGCTGCCTGTTCCACCTCCATAAAATGCAGCGACGGATCCCCCTTTGGAGTTAGTCTGGGAACGTGGGCCACCATCCCCCTGAGCGCGGATGCCCCATGAGGAACGATAATGTCGCCCTCAACCGGTCCCCTGTTTGCCATCCCCGCCGGGGGACCATACCTTCTTTGCCTGACAGGGCACATCTGCCCTACCTGGGGTTCCTGCTCCTCCTCCCCACTGTCCAGCTCTCCTGCCTCGTTGGGTAGCCCCCCTGTCCCCGGGCTAGCTACCCATATAGGAGACGCCGCTATCTGGGGATACACTGCCGACCCCCCTTGGACTTGCCCCTGAACGTGCAGCCCGATCCCCCCCTGCCGACCCGGACACGATCCCGGTGCCTCAGGAGGCGGTCTATTCCCCTTGGCCTTTGGGGAATCATCCGCTGCGAGGAGCACCTTGCCCCTTGGGACCCCCCCTGGACCTACCAGGTGTATCTGTCCCCTGAACTTGGACAAGGTCTCCTCCAACTCCGTTATTCGTGCCTGGCACGGCCCATGGGCACAGTCCCCTACTTCCTCGCGAGCCACCCGGTACGCTGCCTGGATGTCCCGGAACTTCCCCTCCAGCTTCCTACACTGCTCTGTACTCCGAGCATATAGTTCCTGGAGCCTCCGTTCCTTTTCTTTACCCTCCACTATCTGGCAGTGGAGATAGTCCTTCTCACACCGGTTAGACTCGCTTTCCTGTTTCATTTCTGCCATTTCTTCCCGCAGTCGTTCCGCTGCGCTAGCGCTGTCCCCTGCGCTGGCCCTCACTTCTCTCAACTCCTGCTCTAACTCTTCGACCCTATCCTCTGTCTTGACTACCTGCTCGGACAGGCAAACTAGCCAAACTGCCTTCTCCAAGTGCCTTTTGTGCGCCTTGCTTTCTGTCCATGCAGCCGCTGCCATTACCGGTTGCTCCGCATTGATCAATTCTGAAACCCAAGGTTTGGTGAGGTTGACCTTTTGCCACAAATACGAGGATATTCTCTCCTCCATTTTGCTTCGTTCCCTCACCCCCTCTGCCAAGTCACATACTCCAAACCACCGGGGTCCTGCCGCGGTCGCCATTGTAGAGGGTGCCATCTCCGCTACTCCACTACTGGGTCGATATCTGGGGTTTGAATATCTGTGTGTGTCTCTCTCCAGCTGGCACTGAAACTTCAGAGGCCAGGGGATGTCGCACTGGGACACTTCCACTGAAGAGAGCACTGATTCAAGCCTGCCGTTTATTCCTAACCGACAGCCTGAGACTTATATCACACAGATCTCCAGACCCCTACCAATACCCAGGTGATTCTCTCTCTTGCCGGTGGTACAACCCCCACCCGGTTCCTACTCCACTAGAGTAGCTTTCCCAAGAGAGAGAATAGGACACTGCTGTTTATTTCCTAACCAGCAGTCTGTCCTGAGTGAACCGCTCAAGATGACCCTCGATTCTTGAACCCGGAATTAAGGTGAGGAGTATTTTTAACAATGACTTGGTCAGAGATCGCTGGTGAAGGATTGAAGAATTTAAACGACTCCAATTAGCATCAAATCAAGATTTATTGTAAAACCCAGGTCAAAATCATCAACAGAAGAAACACAATAAAATCTTATGCTCTAATACAACTAAGTCTATTCAAAAGGTAATATAGCGGACACAACGAAAATTCTTACGGTTACACAGGTTTTAGCAAAATCACAAGGCACAAAACAAGTTCCCTTCCCCAAAGCCTCAACCACTATTAAAATCAAGGGAGCTTCGCAAGCTGCTGCGGGTTACTTACGGTCACAGGCTGCAGAGGTCAAGTCAGGGGTGCAGAGGTCGAGCCAGGAACGAAGAGACCCCCAATTGAAAACACAGCCCCTTTTATATTGCTTTACCTGGCTTTGTTCTGTGATCGGCCAGCCCCTTTTGCATTGAAAAAGGTAAGTTTTAAAGTTCCCGCTGGTCCCGCCCCCTTTGAGCCGGTCAGACCTGTCGAGATGGGAGTACCTCCCCTAGGTCCGCCTCCAGTCTGTTTTTTTTTGAGATAACGAGGTTGAGCTCCCTTGAAGATTTTCAAAGACTTCCATCTGCTCCGGAGATAGCTGCTATGTTGATGGGGTGTTGATTGGATTCTGCTCTGGTGGAGGCCAGGTCATTTACATTTGCATGGGGCTATGACCATCCCATTGTCCTGCTTGCATGCAAGCCTCCTGTGTATTCCCGTGCCCCTTTGTCTGTGTCTTGATGTTATCTTGTTGTCTGGCTCCTTCTTCCTTGTAGCTCCTAGGGGGGTGTTTGTAAATATTTATGTGTTTATGCCCTTACTCAGCTCAGCGGGCCAAGCCTGCTGGGAAAACTGGTTCTGTTCCCTTGGCTGGAAAGTCGGTTTACAGTCTCTGAGTTTCTCCAAAAAGGGCCGAATTGCCCGAAAACCTTACACTCTCTCTCTGTCCTGTCCTTTCTCTCTCTCTCTCTGTCTTGTCCTTTCTCTCTCTCTGTCTTGTCCTTTCTCTCTCTCTCTCTGTCTTGTCCTTTCTCTCTCTCGCTCTGTCTTGTCCTTTCTCTCGCTCTGTCTTGTCCTTTCTCACTCTCTCTGTCTTGTCCTTTCTCTCCTTCGCTCTGTCTTGTCCTTTCTCACTCTCGCTCTGTCTTGTCCTTTCTCTCTCTCTGTCTTGTCCTTTCTCTCTCTCGCTCTGTCTTGTCCTTTCTCTCTCTCTCTGTCTTGTCCTTTCTCTCTCTCTCTGTCTTGTCCTTTCTCTCTCTCTGTCTTGTCCTTTCTCTCTCTCTCTGTCTTGTCCTTTCTCGCTCTCTGTCTTGTCCTTTCTCTCTCTCGCTCTGTCTTGTCCTTTCTCTCTCTCTCTGTCTTGTCCTTTCTCTCTCTCTCTCTGTCTTGTCCTTTCTCTCTCTCTGTCTTGTCCTTTCTCTCTCTCTGTCTTGTCCTTTCTCTCTCTCTCTCTGTCTTGTCCTTTCTCTCACTCGCTCTGTCTTGTCCTTTCTCACTCTCGCTCTGTCTTGTCCTTTCTCTCTCTCTCTGTCTTGTCCTTTCTCTCTCTCTGTCTTGTCCTTTCTCTCTCTCTGTCTTGTCCTTTCTCTCTCTCGCTCTGTCTTGTCCTTTCTCTCTCTCTGTCTTGTCCTTTCTCTCTCTCGCTCTGTCTTGTCCTTTCTCTCTCTCTCTTTCTGTCTTGTCCTTTCTCTCCTTCGCTCTGTCTTGTCCTTTCTCTCCTTCGCTCTGTCTTGTCCTTTCTCTCTCTCGCTCTGTCTTGTCCTTTCTCTCGCTCTGTCTTGTCCTTTCTCTCTCTCTCTGTGTCTTGTCCTTTCTCTCTCCTTCGCTCTGTCTTGTCCTTTCTCACTCTCGCTCTGTCTTGTCCTTTCTCTCTCTCTCTGTCTTGTCCTTTCTCTCTCTCGCTCTGTCTTGTCCTTTCTCTCTCTCTGTCTTGTCCTTTCTCTCTCTCTCTCTGTCTTGTCCTTTCTCTCTCTCTCTCTGTCTTGTCCTTTCTCTCTCTCGCTCTGTCTTGTCCTTTCTCTCTCTCGCTCTGTCTTGTCCTTTCTCTCTCTCGCTCTGTCTTGTCCTTTCTCACTCTCTCTGTCTTGTCCTTTCTCTCCTTCGCTCTGTCTTGTCCTTTCTCTCTCTCTGTCTTGTCCTTTCTCTCTCTCGCTCTGTCTTGTCCTTTCTCTCTCTCGCTCTGTCTTGTCCTTTCTCTCTCTCTGTCTTGTCCTTTCTCTCTCTCTGTCTTGTCCTTTCTCTCTCTCTCTGTCTTGTCCTTTCTCACTCTCGCTCTGTCTTGTCCTTTCTCTCTCTCTCTGTCTTGTCCTTTCTCACTCTCGCTCTGTCTTGTCCTTTCTCTCTCTCTCTGTCTTGTCCTTTCTCTCTCTCTCTGTCTTGTCCTTTCTCACTCTCGCTCTGTCTTGTCCTTTCTCTCTCTCTCTGTCTTGTCCTTTCTCACTCTCTCTCTGTCTTGTCCTTTCTCACTCTCTCTCTGTCTTGTCCTTTCTCACTCTCTCTGTCTTGTCCTTTCTCACTCTCGCTCTGTCTTGTCCTTTCTCACTCTCTCTGTCTTGTCCTTTCTCTCTCTCTGTCTTGTCCTTTCTCTCTCTCTGTCTTGTCCTTTCTCTCTCTCTGTCTTGTCCTTTCTCTCTCTCTGTCTTGTCCTTTCTCTCTCTCTCTGTCTTGTCCTTTCTCTCTCTCTCTGTCTTGTCCTTTCTCACTCTCGCTCTGTCTTGTCCTTTCTCTCTCTCTCTGTCTTGTCCTTTCTCACTCTCGCTCTGTCTTGTCCTTTCTCTCTCTCTCTGTCTTGTCCTTTCTCACTCTCGCTCTGTCTTGTCCTTTCTCACTCTCTCTGTCTTGTCCTTTCTCTCTCTCTCTGTCTTGTCCTTTCTCTCTCTCGCTCTGTCTTGTCCTTTCTCTCTCTCTGTCTTGTCCTTTCTCTCTCTCTGTCTTGTCCTTTCTCTCTCTCTGTCTTGTCCTTTCTCTCTCTCTCTGTCTTGTCCTTTCTCTCTCGCTCTGTCTTGTCCTTTCTCACTCTCGCTCTGGCTTGTCCTTTCTCTCTCTCTGTCTTGTCCTTTCTCTCTCTCTGTTTTGTCCTTTCTCACTCTCGCTCTGTCTTGTCCTTTCTCTCTCTTTCTCTGTCTTGTCCTTTCTCTCTCTTTCTCTGTCTTGTCCTTTCTCTCTCTCTCTCTTGTCCTTTCTCACTCTCTCTCTGTCTTGTCCTTTCTCTCTCTCTCTCTCTGTCTTGTCCTTTCTCTCTCTCACTCTGTCTTGTCCTTTCTCTCTCTCACTCTGTCTTGTCCTTTCTCTCTCTCGCTCTGTCTTGTCCTTTCTCTCTCTTTCTCTGTCTTGTCCTTTCTCTCTCTCTCTCTTGTCCTTTCTCACTCTCTCTCTGTCTTGTCCTTTCTCTCTCTCTCTCTCTGTCTTGTCCTTTCTCTCTCTCGCTCTGTCTTGTCCTTTCTCTCTCTCTCTCTGTCTTGTCCTTTCTCTCTCTCTCTCTGTCTTGTCCTTTCTCTCTCTCTCTCTGTCTTGTCCTTTCTCTCTCTCGCTCTGTCTTGTCCTTTCTCTCTCTCTGTCTTGTCCTTTCTCTCCTTCGCTCTGTCTTGTCCTTTCTCACTCTCTCTCTCTCTTGTCCTTTCTCTCTCTCTCTCTGTCTTGTCCTTTCTCTCTCTCTGTCCTGTCCTTTCTCTCTCTCTGTCTTGTCCTTTCTCTCTCCCCCTCTGTCTTGTCCTTTCTCTCTCTCTCTCTGTCTTGTCCTTTCTCTCTCTCTGTCCTGTCCTTTCTCTCTCTCTGTCTTGTCCTTTCTCTCTCTCTCTCTGTCTTGTCCTTTCTCTCTCTCTCTGTCTTGTCCTTTCTCTCTCTCTCTGTCTTGTCCTTTCTCTCTCTCTCTGTCTTGTCCTTTCTCTCTCTCTCTGTCTTGTCCTTTCTCTCTCTCTCTGTCTTGTCCTTTCTCTCTCTCTCTGTCTTGTCCTTTCTCACTCTCGCTCTGTCTTGTCCTTTCTCTCTCTCTCTGTCTTGTCCTTTCTCACTCTCGCTCTGTCTTGTCCTTTCTCTCTCTCTCTGTCTTGTCCTTTCTCTCTCTCTCTGTCTTGTCCTTTCTCACTCTCGCTCTGTCTTGTCCTTTCTCTCTCTCGCTCTGTCTTGTCCTTTCTCTCTCTCTCTCTGTATTGTCCTTTCTCACTCTCGCTCTGTCTTGTCCTTTCTCTCTCGCTCTGTCTTGTCCTTTCTCTCTCTCTCTCTGTATTGTCCTTTCTCTCTCTCTCTCTGTATTGTCCTTTCTCACTCTCGCTCTGTCTTGTCCTTTCTCTCTCTCTCTCTGTCTTGTCCTTTCTCTCTCTCTCTCTGTCTTGTCCTTTCTCTCTCTCTCTCTGTCTTGTCCTTTCTCACTCTCTCTCTGTCTTGTCCTTTCTCACTCTCTCTCTGTCTTGTCCTTTCTCTCTCTCTCTCTCTGTCTTGTCCTTTCTCTCTCTCGCTCTGTCTTGTCCTTTCTCTCTCTCTCTCTGTCTTGTCCTTTCTCTCTCTCTGTCTTGTCCTTTCTCTCTCTCTCTCTGTCTTGTCCTTTCTCTCTCTCTCTCTGTCTTGTCCTTTCTCTCTCTCTCTCTGTCTTGTCCTTTCTCTCTCTCTGTCTTGTCCTTTCTCTCTCTCTCTGTGTCTTGTCCTTTCTCTCTCTCTCTCTGTCCTGTCCTTTCTTTCTCTCTCTCTGTCCTGTCCTTTCTCTCTCTCTCTCTGTCTTGTCCTTTCTCTCTCTCTGTCTTGTCCTTTCTCTCTCTCTGTCTTGTCCTTTCTCTCTCTCTCTCTGTCCTGTCCTTTCTTTCTCTCTCTCTGTCCTGTCCTTTCTCTCTCTCTCTCTGTCTTGTCCTTTCTCTCTCTCTGTCTTGTCCTTTCTCTCTCTCTCTGTGTCTTGTCCTTTCTCTCTCTCTCTCTGTCCTGTCCTTTCTTTCTCTCTCTCTGTCCTGTCCTTTCTCTCTCTCTCTCTGTCCTGTCCTTTCTCTCTCTCTCTCTGTCTTGTCCTTTCTCTCTCTCTGTCTTGTCCTTTCTCTCACTCGCTCTGTCTTGTCCTTTCTCTCTCTCTCTCTTGTCCTTTCTCTCTCTCTCTCTGTCTTGTCCTTTCTCTCTCTCTGTCTTGTCCTTTCTCTCCTTCGCTCTGTCTTGTCCTTTCTCACTCTCTCTCTCTCTTGTCCTTTCTCTCTCTCTCTCTGTCTTGTCCTTTCTCTCTCTCTCTCTGTCTTGTCCTTTCTCACTCTCTCTGTCTTGTCCTTTCTCTCCTTCGCTCTGTCTTGTCCTTTCTCACTCTCGCTCTGTCTAGTCCTTTCTCTCTCTCTGTCTTGTCCTTTCTCTCTCCCCCTCTGTCTTGTCCTTTCTCTCTCTCTCTCTGTCTTGTCCTTTCTCTCTCTCTGTCCTGTCCTTTCTTTCTCTCTCTCTCTCTTGTCCTTTCTCTCTCTCTGTCTTGTCCTTTCTCTCTCTGTCTTGTCCTTTCTCTCTCTCTCTGTCTTGTCCTTTCTCTCTCGCTCTGTCTTGTCCTTTCTCTCTCTCTGTCTTGTCCTTTCTCTCTCCCCCTCTGTCTTGTCCTTTCTCTCTCTCTCTGTCTTGTCCTTTCTCTCTCTCTCTGTCTTGTCCTTTCTCTCCTTCTCTCTGTCTTGTCCTTTCTCTCTCGCTCTGTCTTGTCCTTTCTCTCTCTCTGTCTTGTCCTTTCTCTCTCCCCCTCTGTCTTGTCCTTTCTCTCTCTCTCTCTCTTGTCCTTTCTCTCTCGCTCTGTCTTGTCCTTTCTCTCTCTCTGTCTTGTCCTTTCTCTCTCGCGCTCTGTCTTGTCCTTTCTCACTCTCTCTCTGTCTTGTCCTTTCTCTCTCTCTCTGTCTTGTCCTTTCTCTCTCTCGCTCTGTCTTGTCCTTTCTCTCTCGCTCTGTCTTGTCCTTTCTCTCTCGCTCTGTCTTGTCCTTTCTTTCTCTCTCTCTGTCTTGTCCTTTCTCTCTCTCTGTCTTGTCCTTTCTCACTCTCGCTCTGTCTTGTCCTTTCTCTCTCGCTCTGTCTTGTCCTTTCTCTCTCGCTCTGTCTTGTCCTTTCTCTCTCGCTCTGTCTTGTCCTTTCTCTCTCGCTCTGTCTTGTCCTTTCTCTCTCTCTCTCTGTCTTGTCCTTTCTCTCTCTCTCTCTGTCTTGTCCTTTCTCTCTCTCTCTGTATTGTCCTTTCTCACTCTCGCTCTGTCTTGTCCTTTCTCTCTCGCTCTGTCTTGCCCTTTCTCTCTCTCTCTCTGTCTTGTCCTTTCTCACTCTCGCTCTGTCTTGTCCTTTCTCACTCTCGCTCTGTCTTGTCCTTTCTCACTCTCGCTCTGTCTTGTCCTTTCTCACTCTCGCTCTGTCTTGTCCTTTCTCACTCTCGCTCTGTCTTGTCCTTTCTCACTCTCGCTCTGTCTTGTCCTTTCTCTCTCTCTCTGTATTGTCCTTTCTCACTCTCGCTCTGTCTTGTCCTTTCTCTCTCTCTCTGTATTGTCCTTTCTCACTCTCGCTCTGTATTGTCCTTTCTCACTCTCGCTCTGTCTTGTCCTTTCTCACTCTCGCTCTGTCTTGTCCTTTCTCTCTCTCTCTCTGTCTTGTCCTTTCTCTCTCTCTCTGTATTGTCCTTTCTCACTCTCGCTCTGTCTTGTCCTTTCTCACTCTCGCTCTGTCTTGTCCTTTCTCCCTCTCTGTCTTGTCCTTTCTCACTCTCGCTCTGTCTTGTCCTTTCTCTCTCTCTCTCTGTCTTGTCCTTTCTCACTCTCGCTCTGTCTTGTCCTTTCTCTCTCTCTCTCTGTCTTGTCCTTTCTCACTCTCTCTCTGTCTTGTCCTTTCTCACTCTCGCTCTGTCTTGTCCTTTCTCTCTCTCTCTCTGTCTTGTCCTTTCTCACTCTCTCTCTGTCTTGTCCTTTCTCTCTCTCTCTCTGTATTGTCCTTTCTCTCTCTCTCTCTGTATTGTCCTTTCTCACTCTCGCTCTGTCTTGTCCTTTCTCTCTCTCTGTCTTGTCCTTTCTCTCTCGCTCTGTCTTGTCCTTTCTCTCTCTCTGTCTTGTCCTTTCTCTCTCTCTGCCTTGTCCTTTCTCACTCTCGCTCTGTCTTGTCCTTTCTCTCTCTCTCTGTCTTGTCCTTTCTCTCTCTCTGTCTTGTCCTTTCTCTCTCTCCGTCTTGTCCTTTCTCTCTCTCTCTGTCTTGTCCTTTCTCTCTCTCGCTCTGTCTTGTCCTTTCCCTCTCTCGCTCTGTCTTGTCCTTTCTCTCTCTCTCTGTCTTGTCCTTTCTCACTCTCTCTGTCTTGTCCTTTCTCTCTCTCTGTCTTGTCCTTTCTCACTCTCTCTGTCTTGTCCTTTCTCTCTCTCTGTCTTGTCCTTTCTCTCTCTCTCTCTGTCTTGTCCTTTCTCTCTCTCTGTCTTGTCCTTTCTCTCTCTCTCTCTGTCTTGTCCATTCTCTCTCTCGCTCTGTCTTGTCCTTTCTCTCTCTCTGTCTTGTCCTTTCTCTCTCTCGCTCTGTCTTGTCCTTTCTCTCTCTCTCTGTCTTGTCCTTTCTCTCTCTCACTCTGTCTTGTCCTTTCTCTCTCTCGCTCTGTCTTGTCCTTTCTCTCTCTCTCTGTCTTGTCCTTTCTCTCTCTCTCTGTCTTGTCCTTTCTCACTCTCTCTCTGTCTTGTCCTTTCTCTCTCTCTCTCTGTCTTGTCCTTTCTCACTCTCTCTGTCTTGTCCTTTCTCTCTCTCGCTCTGTCTTGTCCTTTCTCTCTCTCTCTGTCTTGTCCTTTCTCTCTCGCTCTGTCTTGTCCTTTCTCTCTCTCTCTGTCTAGTCCTTTCTCTCTCTCTGTCTTGTCCTTTCTCTCTCTCCGTCTTGTCCTTTCTCTCTCTCTCTGTCTTGTCCTTTCTCTCTCTCTCTGTATTGTCCTTTCTCACTCTCGCTCTGTATTGTCCTTTCTCACTCTCGCTCTGTCTTGTCCTTTCTCACTCTCGCTCTGTCTTGTCCTTTCTCTCTCTCTCTCTGTCTTGTCCTTTCTCTCTCTCTCTGTATTGTCCTTTCTCACTCTCGCTCTGTCTTGTCCTTTCTCACTCTCGCTCTGTCTTGTCCTTTCTCCCTCTCTGTCTTGTCCTTTCTCACTCTCGCTCTGTCTTGTCCTTTCTCTCTCTCTCTCTGTCTTGTCCTTTCTCACTCTCGCTCTGTCTTGTCCTTTCTCTCTCTCTCTCTGTCTTGTCCTTTCTCACTCTCTCTCTGTCTTGTCCTTTCTCACTCTCGCTCTGTCTTGTCCTTTCTCTCTCTCTCTCTGTCTTGTCCTTTCTCACTCTCTCTCTGTCTTGTCCTTTCTCTCTCTCTCTCTGTATTGTCCTTTCTCTCTCTCTCTCTGTATTGTCCTTTCTCACTCTCGCTCTGTCTTGTCCTTTCTCTCTCTCTGTCTTGTCCTTTCTCTCTCGCTCTGTCTTGTCCTTTCTCTCTCTCTGTCTTGTCCTTTCTCTCTCTCTGCCTTGTCCTTTCTCACTCTCGCTCTGTCTTGTCCTTTCTCTCTCTCTCTGTCTTGTCCTTTCTCTCTCTCTGTCTTGTCCTTTCTCTCTCTCCGTCTTGTCCTTTCTCTCTCTCTCTGTCTTGTCCTTTCTCTCTCTCGCTCTGTCTTGTCCTTTCCCTCTCTCGCTCTGTCTTGTCCTTTCTCTCTCTCTCTGTCTTGTCCTTTCTCACTCTCTCTGTCTTGTCCTTTCTCTCTCTCTGTCTTGTCCTTTCTCACTCTCTCTGTCTTGTCCTTTCTCTCTCTCTGTCTTGTCCTTTCTCTCTCTCTCTCTGTCTTGTCCTTTCTCTCTCTCTGTCTTGTCCTTTCTCTCTCTCTCTCTGTCTTGTCCATTCTCTCTCTCGCTCTGTCTTGTCCTTTCTCTCTCTCTGTCTTGTCCTTTCTCTCTCTCGCTCTGTCTTGTCCTTTCTCTCTCTCTCTGTCTTGTCCTTTCTCTCTCTCTGTCTTGTCCTTTCTCTCTCTCACTCTGTCTTGTCCTTTCTCTCTCTCGCTCTGTCTTGTCCTTTCTCTCTCTCTCTGTCTTGTCCTTTCTCTCTCTCTCTGTCTTGTCCTTTCTCACTCTCTCTCTGTCTTGTCCTTTCTCTCTCTCTCTCTGTCTTGTCCTTTCTCACTCTCTCTGTCTTGTCCTTTCTCTCTCTCGCTCTGTCTTGTCCTTTCTCTCTCTCTCTGTCTTGTCCTTTCTCTCTCGCTCTGTCTTGTCCTTTCTCTCTCTCTCTGTCTAGTCCTTTCTCTCTCTCTGTCTTGTCCTTTCTCTCTCTCCGTCTTGTCCTTTCTCTCTCTCTCTGTCTTGTCCTTTCTCTCTCTCGCTCTGTCTTGTCCTTTCCCTCTCTCGCTCTGTCTTGTCCTTTCTCTCTCTCTCTGTCTTGTCCTTTCTCACTCTCTCTGTCTTGTCCTTTCTCTCTCTCTGTCTTGTCCTTTCTCACTCTCTCTGTCTTGTCCTTTCTCTCTCTCTGTCTTGTCCTTTCTCTCTCTCTCTCTGTCTTGTCCTTTCTCTCTCTCTGTCTTGTCCTTTCTCTCTCTCGCTCTGTCTTGTCCTTTCTCTCTCTCGCTCTGTCTTGTCCTTTCTCTCTCTCTCTGTCTTGTCCTTTCTCTCTCTCTCTGTCTTGTCCTTTCTCACTCTCTCTCTGTCTTGTCCTTTCTCTCTCTCTCTCTGTCTTGTCCTTTCTCACTCTCTCTGTCTTGTCCTTTCTCTCTCTCGCTCTGTCTTGTCCTTTCTCTCTCTCTCTGTCTTGTCCTTTCTCTCTCGCTCTGTCTTGTCCTTTCTCTCTCTCTCTGTCTTGTCCTTTCTCTCTCTCTGTCTTGTCCTTTCTCTCTCTCCGTCTTGTCCTTTCTCTCTCTCTCTGTCTTGTCCTTTCTCTCTCTCGCTCTGTCTTGTCCTTTCCCTCTCTCGCTCTGTCTTGTCCTTTCTCTCTCTCTCTGTCTTGTCCTTTCTCACTCTCTCTGTCTTGTCCTTTCTCTCTCTCTGTCTTGTCCTTTCTCACTCTCTCTGTCTTGTCCTTTCTCTCTCTCTGTCTTGTCCTTTCTCTCTCTCTCTCTGTCTTGTCCTTTCTCTCTCTCTGTCTTGTCCTTTCTCTCTCTCTCTCTGTCTTGTCCTTTCTCTCTCTCGCTCTGTCTTGTCCTTTCTCTCTCTCTGTCTTGTCCTTTCTCTCTCTCGCTCTGTCTTGTCCTTTCTCTCTCTCTCTGTCTTGTCCTTTCTCTCTCTCTGTCTTGTCCTTTCTCTCTCTCACTCTGTCTTGTCCTTTCTCTCTCTCGCTCTGTCTTGTCCTTTCTCTCTCTCTCTGTCTTGTCCTTTCTCTCTCTCTCTGTCTTGTCCTTTCTCACTCTCTCTCTGTCTTGTCCTTTCTCTCTCTCTCTCTGTCTTGTCCTTTCTCTCTCTCTCTGTCTTGTCCTTTCTCTCTCTCTCTGTCTTGTCCTTTCTCTCTCGCTCTGTCTTGTCCTTTCTCTCTCTCTCTGTCTTGTCCTTTCTCTCTCTCTGTCTTGTCCTGTCTCTCTCTCACTCTGTCTTGTCCTTTCTCACTCTCGCTCTGTCTTGTCCTTTCTCTCTCTCTCTGTCTTGTCCTTTCTCTCTCTCTGTCTTGTCCTTTCTCTCTCTCTCTGTCTTGTCCTTTCTCTCTCCCTCTGTCTTGTCCTTTCTCTCTCTCTCTGTCTTGTCCTTTCTCTCTCTCGCTCTGTCTTGTCCTTTCCCTCTCTCGCTCTGTCTTGTCCTTTCTCTCTCTCTCTGTCTTGTCCTTTCTCTCTCGCTCTGTCTTGTCCTTTCTCTCTCTCTCTGTCTTGTCCTTTCTCTCTCTCTGTCTTGTCCTGTCCCTCTCTCGCTCTGTCTTGTCCTTTCCCTCTCTCGCTCTGTCTTGTCCTTTCTCACTCTCTCTGCCTTGTCCTTTCTCTCTCTCCCTCTGTCTTGTCCTTTCTCTCTCTCTCTGTCTTGTCCTTTCTCTCTCTCTCTGTCTTGTCCTTTCTCACTCTCTCTGTCTTGTCCTTTCTCTCTCTCGCTCTGTCTTGTCCTTTCCCTCTCTCGCTCTGTCTTGTCCTTTCTCTCTCTCTCTGTCTTGTCCTTTCTCACTCTCTCTGTCTTGTCCTTTCTCTCTCTCTCTGTCTTGTCCTTTCTCTCTCTCGCTCTGTCTTGTCCTTTCTCTCTCTCGCTCTGTCTTGTCCTTTCTCTCTCTCTCTCTGTCTTGTCCTTTCTCTCTCTCTCTCTGTCTTGTCCTTTCTCACTCTCTCTGTCTTGTCCTTTCTCTCTCTCTCTCGCTCTGTCTTGTCCTTTCTCTCTCTCGCTCTGTCTTGTCCTTTCTCTCTCTCTCTGTCTTGTCCTTTCTCTCTCGCTCTGTCTTGTCCTTTCTCTCTCTCTCTGTCTTGTCCTTTCTCTCTCTCGCTCTGTCTTGTCCTTTCTCTCTCTCTCTCTGTCTTGTTCTTTCTCTCTCGCTCTGTCTTGAACTTTCTCTCCCTCTGCCTTGACCTTTCTCTCTCTCTGTCTTGTCCTTTCTCTCTCTCTCTCTGTCTTGTCCTTTCTCTCTCTCTCTCTGTCTTGACCTTTCTCTCTCTCTCTCTGTCTTGTCCTCTCTCTCTCTCTGTCTTGACCTTTCTCTCTCTCTGTCGTCCTTTCTCTCTCTATCTGTCTTGACCTTTCTCTCTCTCTGTCGTCCTTTCTCTCTCTATCTGTCTTGTCCTTTCTCTCTCTCGCTCTGTCTTGTCCCTTCTCTCTCTCTGTCGTCCTTTCTATCTCTCGCTCTGTCTTGTCCTTTCTCTCCTTCGCTCTGTCTTGTCCTTTCTCTCTCTCTCTCTCTCTGTCTTGTCCTTTCTCTCTCTCTCTCTGTCTTGTCCTTTCTCTCTCTCTCTCTGTCTTGTCCTTTCTCTCTCTCTCTGTCTTGTCCTTTCTCTCTGTCTTGTCCTTTCTCTCTCTCGCTCTGTCTTGTCCTTTCCTTCGCTCTGTCTTGTCCTTTCTCTCTCTCGCTCTGTCTTGTCCTTTCCTTCGCTCTGTCTTGTCCTTTCTCTTTCTCTCTGTCTTGTATTTTCTCTCTCTCCCTCTGTTTTGTCCTTTCTCTCTCTCTCCGTCTTATCCTTTCCCTCTCTCTCTGTTTTCTCTTTTCTCTCTCTCTCTGTCTTGACCTTTCTCTCTCTCTCTCTGTCTTCACCTTCCTCGCTCTCTCTATCTTAACCTTTCTCTCTCCCTCTGTCTTGACCTTCCTCTCTCTGTTGTTTTTTCTTCCTCTCGCCCTTTCTCCGTCTCCTGTTCCTTCTGTCATTCCCGATGACCCCAGTGAATGAGATAAGGATGAATTTTTAGTCTAACCCTGCCCTACCCTGCTCCGCCTCAGGCGAGATGCTTCCAGTGAACTGCTGACAGGCGGGTTTTGCTGTCACTGTTGCCTCAGCAACAAGTCAAACACACAGCACAACACCAGGGTGCCAGTCCCCCGAACCACAAGAGGAAAAACAAGAACTGAGAAAGAAATAGCGAAAGTTCAGAGGATCCAAGAGTTGTGGCGATGGGGGCAGGGCAATCAGCGACCGGCCCAGCAATTGGGAGCGCACATGGAGACCTGTTCTGGTCCAGACAATTGAAAGCCACGTTCCAAAGCTGAGGTCTTGTCACTCCAGTCTGTAAGATTAGGAGCAGGAGTAGGCCATTCGGCCCATCGAGCCTGTTCTGCCCTTCGATGGGATAACGGCTGATCTGCTCGTGGGCCTCAAGTCCTCTTTTCTGCGAGTTGCCTCCCCCCACCCTCTCCGACTCGGGCCTTGAATATATTCGGCGACCCGCAGCCTCCGCTGCCTCTCTGGGGGAGAGGATTCCACAGACTGACCTCCCTCTGAGAGAAGAAATTCCTCCTCATCTCCGTCTTCAATGGGAGACCCCCCTCATTTTTAAACCCAGCCACTCCTCCCGTACTAAATCCTCCCCCACCGCCCCCACGAGGGGGAAACATCCTCCCAGCATCCACCCTGTCAAACCCCCCCTCCCCCTCGGAATCTGATCCGTTTCAATAAGATCTCCTCTGGTTCTTTCTAAACTCCAATGGGTACCGGCCCCGACCGGCTCAACCTTCCCTCATCGGACAAACCCCCTTCATCCCGGGAATCGGCCCCGTGAACCTTCTCTGAACGGCCTCCGATGCCGGTACGTCCCTCCTCTCAGGTAAGGAGACCAGAACTGTGCCCAGTGCCCCGGGTGCGGCCTAACCAAGGCCCCGTACGGTTGTAGCCAGACCTCCCTAGCTTTAAAACCTCATTTCCCCCACCCTTTGCAATGAAGGCCAACGCTCCATTTGCCTTCCTAATGGCTTGCTGTACCTGCGTGCTGACCGATTTGCGATTCATGTACAAGGACACCCAGGTCCCTCTGTACCGCAGTGTTCTGCAGTCCCCCTCCATTTCAGCAATACGCTGCTTTCCTGTTCTTCCTGCCGCAGTGAATCTTCTCCACACATTTTCCCCTATTCTGCTCCATCTGCCAAATTTCAGCCCGTTCACCGTCTATTCCACTTTGCCGTCTCTTCCTATCCTCCTCGCAACTTGCTTCCCCGCCTATCTTTGCGTCGTCAGGAAATTCCAACTCCAGGAGGCCCAGCCCCTTTGTCCAGGTCATGGGCCAGGATTTTGAAGTCACGTGAAACGGGTCGGGAAGTGGGAGGGATTGGGAGCGGGGTGGAGGAATAATTGCCCAGAGGCCCTTTACGTTTTCGCACCAATCCGGACCTGCTGTGGGATGAATTGTCCGGGGCAGGAGCCACAGGTGAAAAGTTCCGGCCATTAATACATGTTGAGCTGATCCTGGCCTCTGGGCAAGGCCGAGGCCTAAGACTGGAGCCCAAGTTCAAGGGTCACGTTTGGCTCTCGCTCCCCTCGACCAGACGGTCACAGGCTCCCCACAAAGCCCTCCAGAGACCGAAGCCCCCCTCCCTGATCCTGGGCAGACACTCCGCGAGGGAGTGCCGCGCAGTCGGTCGTGCCGTGCTGCCCTGCGGATGAGACGTTAAAATCAGGAGAGTCCCACCCCCCCCACTTGTCTGCCCGCTTGCACGGGTGCGAGAGATCTCATAGCCTCCCCCAACCCCAATCCCAGTGGCCCCTGGATCCCATATGTAATTCCTTAACCCACTGTTCTAAAAACAGACTGTCACTGGCGACCTGTGTGTCACCTGATCTCATCTCGCGCATGTGGGTCTCCTGGAGAAACATTCCGTACGCCCCCAGACTAAGGAGCAGAAACCTGTGCTCTTTTGACCGGGGCCCACAGGCCCCGCACACATTCCAGGTGACCACCCCTGCTGAGGGTCTCTCACCTTTCCCCCTCAACCTCGAGTCAGCCATTACCACCACGATAGGCCAGAGCTTCACCGATGATTCCCAGGCCACAGGCCCACCTAAGATGGCGACCTGTCCCACCCAAATGGCCACTGTTAGTTCCCCTCCCCTCAATGTTGGCAGACAGCCTGCCGCCTCCACTAACCCCCCCCCCCCCCCACCCCCACCCCAGGTCCCACCTATTTCTTAACCAACACCCCTCCCCCATGGTCCTCATCCCCAACCATTTTAAACGAAACCTAAGCCGAGGGAAGCAAAGTCCTCCCCCCTATGTTATTCTCCAAGTCTGAATAAAGATTGTAGACTTCCAGTTAACACAAATACTTTATTCAGTAGGTTCGTTCTGTTTCCAGAGCTTAACTAGGTGTAATACAGTCAAGAGGTATGACCAGGGAAGCTAAGGTAAGCTGCCTATGCTGAGCTGGCTCTGTCTGCTGCTGCTCACTAGCCCTGTGCTTCTGAAAGAGGCGGATCCTACCTTGGGCTGGACCCCTTATACCCGTCTCTGATGCCCTCTAGTGATGCTGTGGCTGTTACATCTGTGCTGCAGTCCCTGGTGTATGTGCAGATGTATGTACAGATGTACAGATCACTACACCCACTGCACCGTCCCGACAACTATGGAACTTGAACAAGAGAATAAACATGAAAACAGAACGGAGGCTGTGCTCCTATCTAACAGTCAGACAGAGTAGACAGTCAGAGACTTTTTCCCCGGGTGGAACACACCATTACAAGGGGACATAAATTTAAGGTGAAAGGTGGAAGATATAGGAGGGATATCAGAGGTAGGTTCTTTACCCAGAGAGTAGTGGGGGCATGGAATGCACTGCCTGTGGAAGTAGTTGAGTCGGAAACATTAGGGACCTTCAAGCAGTTGTTGGATAGGTACATGGATTACGGGAAAATGATATAGTGTAGATTTATTTGTTCTTAAGGGCAGCACGGTAGCATTGTGGATAGCACAATTGCTTCACAGCTCCATGGTTCCAGGTTCGATTCCAGCTTGGGTCATTGTCTGTGCGGAGTCTGCACGTCCTCCCCGTGTCTGCGTGGGTTTCCTCCGGGTGCTCCGGTTTCCTCCCACAGTCCAAAGATGTGCGGGTTAGGTGAATTGGCCAATGATAAATTGCCCTTAATGTCCAAATTGCCCTTGGTGTTGGGTGGAGGTGTTGAGTTTGGGTAGGGTGCTCTTTCCAAGAGCTGGTGCAGACTCAGGGGGCCGAATGGCCTCCTTCTGCACTGTAAATTCAATGATAATCTATGATTAATCTAGGACAAAGGTTCGGCACAACATCGTGGGCCGAGGGGCCTGTTCTGTGCTGTATTTTCTATGATCTATGTTCTAACCAACTCTGCCATTACCCCAATCAACTCGAATCAACACAAACAGTAAAGCCACCCGCACAAAACAGCCCGCCCGCACCCCTCAAACCGAGCCCGTGGTCTCTGATGGAGGTTTCAGCCTGCTCCGGAGTTTCGAAGGAAAGGTCATTCCCAGCTTCGCCGGGTACACCACCCCAAATCGCCGCACTGCTTGATTGTACAGGACCACCTTCACCGGAGGACAGGCCGCCCGTCGTCTCGCCCACTCAGTGCCGATGTCCTGGGAGATTCTTACCATGTTACCGTCCCAATCAATGCCCTGCCATTTCTTGGTCCACGTTCCTTCCTTTGGGAATTGCGGAACCGACTGATCACCGCCCATGGTGACTCATCCGGCCTCGGCTTCTGCCCCACGGCCCGGCTCTCCCTGTCCGGTTACGGCATAGCAAACACCGCGGGCAGGATTAACCATTGCCCGGCGCCGATGTCGTAATCAGCGATTGGGTGGAGAAATCGGGGGGGGGGGGGGGGGGGGGGGCGCCGGTTTGACCACCGGTCAGCCATGCTCCGCCCCCCCCCCCCCCGGAAATTGAGTCACTGCGCCGCGCGCCGCTGTCGTCGGCTGGCCCTCCCGCCCATTCTCCGCCCGTTTTCGGCGCGGGAGCCGGGGGTTTCATTCCGCACCACTGCGAGCCCCTTACCAGTCCTGGACGTTTTCCAGCTTACGCCACTCGCGAATTCTCCGTTCGAGCCGGCACTTAGTCGCTGAAGCAGAGAATCCGGCCCCTCAAATCCGCCCACCAGCTGAAAAAACTTTGCAGAGAAGTGTTCAGTTGGTCTTGAGCACTCGACTAGCTCCGGCAAACCCAGGTTCCAAACCCAGCAGTCTCAGGTTCATACGCCTGCACCTGTTCTCCATGTCACCTACTTTTGCCTTGAGGCCCTTATTTCTGTCGCCGACAAACACTATTTCAGCTTCTCTCTGTGCCTAGCTCTCTCTCTCTCCCTCTCTTTACCTCTCTCTCTATGTTTCTCTCTATCTGACTCTCTTTCTGTGTGATGCACTATCAATTACGACGAGACGAGAGTAGAAGTAATCGAGGCTTTATTACACAGAGATGTGTGGCCTCCTATAGCTGCTGCCGAAATGGCTGCAGTTCGGAGAGCACACACATTTATACTCCGCCTACTGGGCGGAGCCAGCAGGCAGGGATCTACCTCCGCACCTGTAGTACAGGGGCCTTACCGTAATACCCATATATACAATATAATACAACAGTGATGACTACCACATTCACCCCCTGTTAAAAATGAGTCCAGCGGGAGTGGTGGAAAACTATTTACATACAGATTGGTTTTAAAATTACAGAGAAGGTTACAAATTCAGACGGTCGGGTGCCTTGATCTGTCGTTGAGAGTGTCGCAGTGCTGGTGGCGACTCAGGCAGATGCTTGGTCTTCGGTGACTCCGGGAGCGTGTCGACATCTTCTTCATCCCCGGGTGGAAGCAAGGGGAGGACGGATTGTCCTGGAGCGGGGGCTGTGGTGGGGTGCGCCGAGGGAGGGGAGGGTGGTGCCAGGGCAGGGGGAGGGGCTGCGGGGACCCAGCTGGTGCCAGGTCCCTGAGGGAGACTGTGTCTTGGCGGCCGTCGGGGTACACTACGTAGGCGTACTGCGGGTTTGCATGTAGCAGCTGTACCCTCTCAACCAACGGGTCCGCCTTGTGGAGTCGAACATGTTTGCGGAGGAGAACAGGTCCTGGAGCTGCCAGCCACGTTGGGAGCGAACCCCGGAGGTGGACTTCCTGGGGAAGGCAAAGAGACGTTCATGGGGGGGTTTCGTTAGTCGCCATGCACAGGAGCGACCGAATGGAGTGAAGTGCGTTGGGGAGGACCTCCTGCCAGCGGGAGGCCAGGAGATTCCTGGACCGTAGGGCCAGCTGGACGGCCTTCCAGCCCGTCCCATTCTACCGCTCCACCTGCCCGTTTCCCCGGGGGTTGTAGCTGGTCGTCCTGCTCGAGGCAATGCCCCTGTTGAGCAGGTACTGGCGCAGCTCATCGCTCCTGAATGAGGATCCCCGGTCGCTGTGGACGTAGGCGGGATGGAGTAGGGCAGGTTGCGGGCCTTAATGAAGTGATAAAAGCGGGTGACCCCTGGGTGACAGAGATCGTCGTGCAGAGTCCGGAGTCAGTCCACCTGTGCGCTGGCACATGTACCTCGGGATAGGGCATCGGGGGGCTCGTTGAGCTTACCGGGGCGATACCAAATCTCGTAATTGTAGGCGGAGAGCTCGATCCTCCACCTCAAGATCTTATCATTTTTGATCTTGCCCCGCTGTATGTTAAACATGAAGGCAACTGACCCGTTGGTCAGTGAGGAGAGTGAATCTCCGCCCGGCCAGTTAATGCCTCCAGTGCCGCACAGCTTCAACAATAGCTTGGACCTCCTTTTTGACAGAGGAGTGCCGAATTTCGGAGGCATGGAGGGTGCGGGAAAAGAATGCCACGGGTCTGCCCGCCTGGTTGAGGGTGGCAGCCAGAGTGACGTCTGATGCATCGCTCTCGACTTGAAAGGGGAGGGTCTCGTCGACTGCGTGCATCGCGGCCTTGGCGATGTCGGCCTTGATACGGTTGAAGGCCTGGTGAGCCTCGGCCGTCAGTGGGAAACCGGTGGACTGGATGAGTGGGCGAGCCTTGTCTGCATAGTTAGGGACCCACTGGGCGTAGTATGAAAAGAACCCCAGGCATCGTTTGAGGGCCTTGGGGCAGTGGGGGAGGGGGAGCTCCATGAGGGGGAGCATGCGATCGGGGACGGGCCCTAGAACTCCGTTCTGAACCACATAGCCGAGGATGGCTAATCGGTTTGTGCTGAACACGCACTTCTCCTTGTTGTAGGTTAGGTTGAGGAGTTTGGCGGTGTGGAGGAATTTGGAAAGGTTAGCGTCGTGGTCCTGCTGGTCGTGGCCGCAGATGGTGACGTTATCCAGGTACGGGACAGTGGCCCGCAGTCCGTACCGGTCAACCATTCGGTCCATCTCCCGTTGGAAGACCGAGACTTCGTTAGTGACGCCGAATGGAACCCTAAGGAAATGGTAAAGGCGGCTGTCTTCTTCAAACGCTGCCTTGCAGATGGGGAGCGGGTGGTAGGCAGATTTCAGGTCCACTGTTGAGAAGACCCGGTACTGTGCAATCTGATTGACCATGTCAGATATGCGTGGGAGGGGGTACGCGTCGAGCTGCGTTTACTGATTGATGGTCTGACTGTAGTCAACGACCATCCTGTTTTTCTCCCCCGTTTTCACCACTACCACTTGGGCTCTCCAGGGGCTGTTGCTGGCCTCGATGATGCCTTCCCGAAGCAGCCGCTGGACCTCTGACCTGATGAAGGTCCTGTCCTGGGCGCTGTGCCGTCTGCTCCTGATGGCGACCGGTTTGCAATCCGGGGTTAAGTTTGCGAACAGGGAAGGTGGGTTGACCTTTAGGGTCGCGAGGCCGCAGACAGTGAGGGGGGGTAGGGGCCCGCCGGATTTCAGGGTTAGGCTCTGGAGGTTACGCTGGAAGTCCAGGCCGAGTAGCAAGGCAGCACAGAGGTTGGGGAGGACGAAGAGCCGGAAGCCGCTGAACTCGACGCCCTGGACGGTGATGGTGGCGATGCAGTAACCCCCGGATCTCCACGGAGTGCGATCCGGAGCCCAGGGAGATTCTTTGGTTAGCGGGGTGTACCGCGAGGGAGCAGCGCCTTACCGTATCGGGGTGGATGAAGCTCTCAGTGCTCCCGGAGTCCAGAAGGCAGGATATCCCATCCCCGTCGACCTTCACCTTTGTCGAAGCGGTCGCGAGGTTGTGCAGTCGAGACTGGTGGATTGTGACCTAGGCAAGATGCGGCTGGTCGGCAGCGGTTGCAGGCGATGAGCGGCCCGATGAGGGGTCCTGAGACGGGTACGGTGGCGGTGCCCACAGGCCGCACGTGTCCTGGGGCAGGGAAGATGGCGGTGCCCATTGGTTCTGAGGCAAACAAGGTGGCGGCGTCCATGGGCCGCACGTGTTGTGAGTGGAGCAAAATGGCGGTGTCCACGGGCCGCACGTGGCCTGAGGAGAGGAAGATGGCGGCGCCCATTGGGTACACGTGGGGGGTGCCGGGACAATAGTGACGATTGAGTGGGCCTGGCACACTGCAGCGAAATGTCCCTTCTTGCCACAGGCCTTGCAGAGCGCACTCCGTGCCGGGCAGCGCTGCCGGGGGTGTTTTGTCTGTCTGCAGAAGTAGCACTTGGGTCCCCCAAGGTCGGTTGGCTGCCGCGCGGCGCAGGCGTGGGGTTGGCTGGGGGCGGTCGCTGTTGGGGTCCACGATGGGGTGGCCGCTGGCGGGGTCCATGATGCCGAGGAGGGGTGGGCCGTGCGGTCGGGGGCATAAGCCTGTACGTTGCGTGAGGTGACTGTGAGCGAGAGCGCTAGTTTCTTGGTCGCCGCGAGGTCAAGCGTAGCCCTTCTAAGAGGCGCTGGCGGATGGAGGCCGACCCTATGCCCGTAATGAACACGTCATTAGCAGGTTAGAATGTTCAGCGGCCGAAACGGCCTGGCAATCACAGTCTCTCACCAGGGCAAGCAGGGCACGCCAGAATACTTCCACAGACTCACCGGGAAGTTGGTGCCGCGTGGATAGGAGGTGCCTGCCGTAGATCTTGTTGGTCTGCTGAGCGTAGTTCTCCTTCAGTAGCGCCATGGCCTCTGTGTAGGTAGGCGCGTCCTGGATGAGGGGAAAGACATCGGAGCTCAGCCGCGTGTACAGAATCTGGAGCTTCTGTGCTTCTGGATTGGGCCTGTCGCAGACCCGATGTATGCTTCAAAGCAAGCTAGCCAATGTGTGAAGTCCTTTTTGGCGTTGTCTGCTGAGGGTGCAGCTGTAGGCGATCCGGCTTGATGCGGAGATCCAGCTTTGTAAAATCTCTGTGTAATAAATTGATGCACTATCAATTACGACAAGACGAGAGTAGAGAGTAATCGAGGCTTTATTAAGCAGAGATGTGTGGCCTCCTGCAGCTGCTGCCGAAATGGCTGCAGTTCGGAGAGCACACACATTTATACTCCGCCTACTGGGCGGAGCCTGCAGGCACGGATCTACCCCCGTACCTGTAGTACAGGGGCCTTACCGTGAAACCCGTATATACAATATAATACAACAGTGGTGACTACCACACTGTGCCTGTCTCTCTGTCTCTCTCTATCTTTCTATTCATCTGGTTCTCTCCCTCTCTGTGTGCCTGTCTCTCCAACTCTCTCTCTCTTTGTCTCTCTCTCTCTCTCTGTCTCTCTCTCACTCTCTCTGTGCCTGTCTATCTCACTTTCTCTCTCTCTCTCTCTCTCTCTCTCTGTCTCTTTCTGTTTGTCTATCTCTCTTTGTCTGTCTCTCTCTGTGCCTCTCTCCTCTCTCACTATGTCTTTCTCTCTGTCTGTCTCCCTCTCTTTATCTCTCTCTCTCGCTCTGTGTATCTCTGTTTCTCTCTCTGTCGCTCTCTCTCTGTCTCTCTCTATCTCTCTCTAGGCCTGTCTCTCCCTCACTCTGTTTGTCTCTCTGTCCCTCTCTCTGTCTCTCTTTATCTCTCTCTCTGTCACTCTGTCTATCTCTGTTGCTCTCTCTGTGTCTCACTCTATCTCGCTATGCCTGTCTCTCGCTCACTCTTTGTCTCTCTCTCTCTGTCCCTCTCTCTGTCTCTCTTTATCTCTCTCTCTGTCACTCTGTCTATCTCTGTTGCTCTCTCTGTGTCTCACTCTATCTCTCTATGCCTGTCTCTCGCTCACTCTTTGTCTCTCTCTCTCTGTCCCTCTCTCTGTCTCTCTTTATCTCGCTCTCTGTCTCTCTTCTCTCTGTTTTTCTCTCTCTGTCTCTCGCTCTCTCTGTCTCTCTCGCCCTCTGGACGCGATCGAATGGTCACGCTGAACCCGGAAAGCAGCTCGCCGCCGGCGCAATGTGGCCAATGGACGCCGGGAAACCCCGCTCCCGGGATCTACCCGGCTCGCAACACCTCGTCAGATCTTACGTGATCTCCTGAGACGTCGCAATGTGAATCCGCTCAATGTGGGCGGGGCCATCGTTTACCAAATCTGCATATTAGAGCGAGGCAGCTAGTCTCACTTTAATGTGCAGATTCCCGAGGTATCTGAGGCTTTAAGATCTATTCTCTTCACCTCGGAGACCTTGGGTGAGCTCTGTTAGGCCCTCAGGGAAAAGACTGTGGAGGACGTTGGGTGGTTCCCTGAGCAGACTGCCAGAGTCATCTGGCAGAACGCCTCATCACCAGAACTTACAAACAAGCACCAAGACCTAGCTTGGCTGGTGGTGAGAAGGGCCCTCCCTGTCAGATTCTTCATGCACACCCGAAGTCCCAGCACCGTCGCACGCTGCCCTCGGATTGGCTGCGGGGGAGATGAGACGGTCACCCACCTCCTTGTGGAATGTGCTTTTGCAAAGAAGGTCTGGGGAGAGATGCAGTGGTATTTGTCAAGGTTCATCCCGAGCAGCTCTGTGACACAGGACTCTCTGCTCTACGGACTGTTTCCAGGGACACACACCGAGACAAACATCAACTGCTGCTGGAAGGTCATCAACTCGGTGAAAGACTCTCTTTGGTCTGCCCGAAACTTGCTGATCTTCCAATGAAAAGAACTCTCCTCGACCGAGTGTTGCAGACTGGCACATTCCAAGGTCCAGGACTACGTGCTGAGGGACGCACTCAAGCTTGGGGCAGCTGCCGCCAAGGCGCAATGGGGAAAGACCACTGTGTAAAGTCTTTCCAGCAAATGTACACCGAGGGGCGGGTAACAGTGTAAACCCCCCTCGGTCTGGGTCATTAACACTCCAATGTGTAAAACAAACATGACAATGTAAATGTTTAAGAAGGAATTGTAATGTAAAGAGCGATATGTGTGTAATGTTATCAAAATTGAATGGAAGAAAGTCAAGGGAATGTGTAACTCTGATGGAAATGTACAGTCAAGACAATTCGAAATGCTCTGTAATGTTTATGATAGATTTTATGAATAAAGTATATTTTTTGAAAAAAAAAGAAAAAGAAATTGGTCTCCACAAACAGGGACCAGAGGGAATAGCACATGTGGGGGTCTCCCAGGGGATTGGAGACCCCGAGGTGCATTCACTTTGGGCAGGATAGCACTGCTGGTGCCCAGGTGGCACTGGCAGCAGCACTGCCAAGGTGCAAAGCTGGCATTTTTGATGTGGGTGTAATGGGTGTTGGGGGTTGTGTGAGGGGGGAACCCGGGACCCTCCCATAGTGCAACACTGCGAGCGGAACTCCTCAGTGCACAAAATGGAGCTCCGCGCAGCCTCAGCCGCACGTTGCCCGTTGAGGCCCCTTATCAAATGCGAGTCGCGTTTTATAGCCTTGTGTTTCTCTGCGCAGCGAGGGCCGGGAAACAGGCGGCTAAATGCACTCGCCAAGGGACTTTGTTCCCTTTTAGTAAAATTGCCCCGTCTGTCTATCTCTCTCTCTCCCCCCACCCCCCCACCCCCATCTCTGCACACATGGGGCTGGAGCTAATGCCCTCCCCACCCACCCCCCTACCTCATCGAAGAGTATTTGAAGGTGGGGGCGGGGATTATTGTAAAATACAGTGCGTGGCCTTCCCACCCCATCCTGCCCGCCCCTGCCCCATGATGCGCAATCAATTACTCTCGAGACAAGGTGAGTCATAACTAATAGGCTTTAATCTGCTAGAACTGTACCCGGCAGCTTTGATACAGAAAGTGAAGGCTGCTGGGACGGCATGGGTTCTTCTACCCCGCCTCTCAGGGCGGGGCTATGTACGTTAGCCAATGGTAGACTCCTGGATCTAGCCAATGGTCATCCATCTCTCAGGTACCGCAATACCTGGTATTACCACACCCCATCTCACATTTTAGCAGTGGAGGGGGGTCAGGCAGTCAGTCCGTCTGCCTGCCCTGGAGCCTGTTGTGCCTCATCCCGCCCCCGTCACCCGGTGTCTGGCAGCTTTAACCACACGGGCTGAAATCGGGCATGATTAAGGGGAGGCCGGGGGGGGGGGGCCTTTGACTGTGCCAGTTTAACCTTCCCTCCGTGCCCCCACCCCCACCCCGGCCATCCCCAGCTTCTCAAACCCAGCCAACCGCCCCCCAGCTCAGTCCGGCCTACACAACTTCCTTTTCATCTGAGACCAGGCGTGCAGTCCCGGCGGTGGCCACCGCTCGATCGTGGCGCTGGTGGGACGACAGAGCCGTGGGCCCATCTGAGGTGGGAGATTTCCTGCCCAGATGTGGGGGAGGGGCAATGTGGGGGGCGAGGAAGGAAAGACGCTTTCCACGTAGAGGCGGTTTCCAACTGGAGGTGGCAGGAAGCAGACGCTTTCATGAATAAACCTACTGCCCGGAAGAGTCTTGCCGCCTAGTTTGATACCCACGATAGAAATAACAAGGGGCTGCTTAATGACCAAGGAAGCCGGGAGGTAGGAAGGACAAAGATTTATTTTACTTTTAACATAAAGTCTTCCGGGGCAGTGACGATCTGCAATCGCAGTCCCCCAAGGGACAACCAAGGCGCCGGTCCCTGCTCGGGCCAGCTCTTATGCTCGGTTTCCAAGCCCCAGCTGAGTGGGCCACTGCCCGCTATACGGGTAGCTCGTAACCCCCGGGCCCAACAGGGAGATCCATAATGGTTTTCCTCTTGGGCCTTGTGGGGGGTTATGACAGGTAGACATAATCATCGCTTATTGTCACAAGTCGGCTTCAATGAAGTTACTGTGAAAAGCCCCTAGTCGCCACATTCCGGCGCCTGTTCGGGGAGGCTGATGCGGGAATTGAACCGTGCTGCTGGCCTGCCTTGGTCTGCTTTCAAAGCCAGCGATTTAGCCCTGTGAGCTAAACCAGCCCTTTGTGAGCTAAACCTTTCTCGAAGCCGTCAGCATGGCCTCAAGATCAGCAATTCTGGCCCCTACAGGGTGCCAGCACGGCACTGGAACGACCCTCGCTGCTGATTCCGGCGTCAACTTGGCACCGACGCCAACGCGCGCATGCTGAGTGCAAAGATGTGCAGGTTAGGTGGGGTTATGGGGCTAGGGCGGGGAGTAAGCCGAGGCAGGGTGCTCTCTGAGAGGGTCGGTGCAGACCCGATGGGCCGAATGGCCTCCTTCTGCACAGTGGGTGTTCTATTATGAGGAAGGAGGTAAGGCAGAATAAGTAATATGGGCACTACCTTAAAGAGAGTGGCATCGGCGCACATTTTTGCAGGCGGAAGGCTGTTAAAAAGGCACACGGGCACCCTTCACAGAAACACGGAGCGGTCGAGGCGTAGGAGGCCATTCGGCGTATTGTGCCCCCACTGGCCTTGGCTTTGAAAAGTCCGGTCAGACCCTTAGCGAGAAAATAGTGTTCGATTCTGGGCGCCAGGCATCAGGAAAGATGTCAAGGCCTGCATCTTTAATTCACTTGATGAAGACATGGGCGTCACTGGCCGGGCCCAGCATTTATTGCCCGTCCTTAATTGCCCCTTGAGGAGGTGGTGGGTGAGCCGCCTTCTCGAACCGGCTGCAGTCCCTGTGTGGTGTGGGTAACACCCACAGTGCTGTCAGGGAGGGAGGTCCAGGATTGTGACCCGGCGACAGTGAAGGAACGGCCGATATATTTCCCAGTCAGGATGGTGAGTGTGGGGCTCGGAGGGGAACTTGCAGGTGGTGGAGTTCCCCATGTGTCTGCTGCCCCTTGTCCTTCTAGATGGTAGAGGTGGTGGGTTTGGAAGATGCTGTCGACTTGGTGAGTCGCTGCGGTGCAAGTTTGGTATTCTGCGCAATGTGGGTCGCTGTGGGAAACAGGCCACCAGGTACCCTCCAATCCCTGACCCAAGGCTTGAGAGAAGGGCCCCCAAGATCCAACTTGTCACTTGTCACTCAAAGGGGGGTGGTTGGATAACATACACCTCAGTGGGTACAGCTAAAAGGGAACAATTCTCTCTTGTCTGGTACCCTTCTGCCTCTCCCTGAACTCTCTTCCTCAGAAGGCGGGGGGTCATTGAACTCAAGGCAGATCAGACGATCCACCTAACCTGCACATCTTTGGACTGGTGCACAGGAACAACTTGAAATGAAAACCGCTTATTGTCACAAGTAGGCTTCAAACGAAGTTACTGTGAAAAGCCCCTAGTCACCACATTCCGGCACCTGTTCGGGGAGGCTGGTGCGGGAATTGAACCGTGCTGCTGGCCTGCCTTGGGCTGCTTTAAAAGCCAGCGATTTAGCCCTGTGAGCTAAACCAGCCCTTTGTGAGCTAAACCTTTCTCGAAGCCGTCAGCATGGCCTCAAGATCAGCAATTCTGGCCCCTACAGGGTGCCAGCACGGCACTGGAACGACCCTCGCTGCTGATTCCGGCGTCAACTTGGCACCGACGCCAACGCGCGCATGCGCAGTGGCTCCCTTCTCCGCGCCGGCCCTGACGCAACAAGGAGGGCCGCAGCCCGAGAGGCCGGCCCGCCGATTGGTGGGCCCCGATCGCAGGCCAGGCCACAACAGAGCCCCCCCCCCGCCCCCCCCCGGGGTCGATCCCCCCCACAGGCTGTCCCCGGACCCTCCCACCCGAGGCCCCGCCGGCTGAGAGCAGATTAGAACGGCACCGGCGGGAGTCGGGCTTTTTGTAACCCATCCCTGGCCGAGAATCATCGGGGGGGAGGGGGGGGGGCGTGTAAAGTGGCCCCCGACCGGCGCCGCGCTGATCAAGCAGGCGCCAATGGCGGTGATTCTCCGCGTCGGGGTGGCGTGGCGCGATTCGCGCCGGTCGCGGGGATTCTCCGGCCCGGCCCCGGGCTGAGTGAATCCCGCCCACTATCTGTACCTGCCACTATATTCCAATCGAGCAACCCAATACAGTTCAAGTGCCACTTATAAATATAGTTAACGAAACAGGTTTACTTACGTATCCGCGCAGACCTTTGGAGAGAGACCCTTTCAAAAAGCAGATCCAGTGCTCTTCTGTCTTGTCAGACCCTTCTGCTCAACCTAACAGAATTTGCCAAAACCACAAAACTACAGACAGACCTGGCTCCTCGCATAAACTTTCCCATCTGCAATAAAAGTAATCTTTATTAGTCACAAGCAGGCTTGCATTAACACTGCAATGAAGTTACTGTGAAAAGCCCCCAGTCGCCACATTCCGGAGCCTGTCCGGGTCACAGAGGGAGAATTCAGAATGTCCAATTCACCCAACAGCACGTCTTTCGGGACTTGTGGGAGGAAACCGGAGCCCCCGGAGGAAACCCACGCACACACGGGGGGAACGTGCAGACTCCGTACGGTCAGTGACCCAAGCCGGGAATCGAACCTGGGACCCAGGCGCTGTGAAGCAACAGTGCTAACCACTGTGCTACCGTGCTGCCACAACTAAGATGTCCCACGGCCTGTTTAGCTGGGGTTTCGACACCACTGTCTAGCACACTGGGCTAAATCGCTGGCTTTGAAAGCAGACCAAGGCAGGCCAGCAGCACGGTTCAATTCCTGTACCAGCCTCCCCGAACAGGCGCAGGAAATGTGGCGACTAGGGGCTTTTCACAGTAACTTCATTTGAAGCCTACTTGTGACAATAAGCGATTTTCATTTCATTTCATTGCACTCCCTCATAAATTATCTCAACCCCAGGATGCCTCAAGCAATCAAAAAAAATGTCCCATTAACCTCCTCTCTGGAAACAAGTAAATAGTCAGAAACCGTGGTTGTCTCACTTTTTAACGGCTCTTTAATCACAGCTTGAGTGCGCACACTGCCTGGATGGATTTTAATAACATTGCTGCCACAAATATAAAATATAATATTTAACAATTTCTTACATTCGCCACATCTGGAATACGCTGGCTGAGACTGTGGTGGAGGCAGGTTCAGCCAAGGCTTTCCCAAGGGGAATTCGGCGATGGTTTGAAATGAAATAACGTTGCGGGGGTGACGGGGAGAAGGCGGGCATGATGGGCTGAATATCCTCCTTCTGCGGTGTACAATTCAGCCGGTCGGGCCTGCTTCCCTCATTGAGTACCATCGTGGCTGATCTCAGGGGCTTCG
The DNA here is from genome assembly GCF_047496885.1 of Scyliorhinus torazame. Classification (NCBI taxonomy): domain Eukaryota; kingdom Metazoa; phylum Chordata; class Chondrichthyes; order Carcharhiniformes; family Scyliorhinidae; genus Scyliorhinus; species Scyliorhinus torazame. Next base: position 135,858,984 of record NC_092711.1, read on the forward strand.
ACTCCACTTTCCCGCCTGCTCCCCCTGTCCTTCGATTTCCAAGGGAGACTAAAACTCAGTCCCGGTCTTGAAAGTGTTAGATGAAGAAGCGTCCAAACTCCCCTGGGGGAGTTTTTCCTCAAATCCCCCCCTAAACCTCCTACCCCTCACCTTGAACTTGTGTCCCCTGGTAACTGACCCTTCAACTGAGGGGAACAGCTGCTCCCTACCCACCCTGTCCATGCCCCTCATAATCTTGCACACCTCGATCAGGTTGCCCCTCGGTCTTCTCTGCTCCAAGCCTATCCAACCTCTCTTCATAACTTAAACGTTCCATCCCAGTGAATCTTCTCTGCACCCCGTCCAGTGCAATCACATCCTTCCTACAGTGTGGTGACCAGACCTGCACACAGTACTCCAGCTGTGGCCGAACCAACGTTCTACACGGCTCCAATCATCGCCTCTCTGCTTCTGTAATCTATGCCTCGATTGACAAAGGCAAATGTCCCCTCTGCCTTCAGAGATCTATGGACAAACACGCCAAGGTCCCTTAGTTACTCACACTTCCCAGTGTCATGCCATTCACTGAATATCTCCTTGTCAAATTGCTCCTCTCAAAGTGCATCACCTCACACTTTCCAGGGTTAAATTCCATCTGCTACTTATCCGTGTGTATCCTCCTTTAACTCACTGTTAACCACTCGGCCAATCTTTGCTCATCCACAAACTTACCGATCCTACCCCAACATAGGCAGAAATGTCATTTATATAAATGCCAAACATTAGGGGGCCCAGCACAGATCCCTGTCGTACGCCACTAGTCACTGGCTTCCAGACACTAAAGCAGCCGTCTGTCATCGCCCTCTGTCCCAAGTGAGTTGATGGCGCAAATCATCGTGAATGACTATGATTTAGTGGCCATTACTGAAACATGGTTAAAGGATGGTCACGACTAGGAGTTAAATATCCGAGGGTATCAAACTTTTCGGAAGGACAGAGTGGATGGTAAGGGAGTTGGTGTAGCTCTGTTATTTAAGGATGACATCCGGGCAACAGTCAGGGATGACATCGGTGCTATGGAGGATAAGGTTGAATCCATTTGGGTGGAAATCAGGAATAGTAAGGCGAAAAAGTCACTGATAGGAGTAATCTATAGGCCACCAAATAGTAACATTATGGTGGGGCAGGCAATAAACAAAGAAATAACTGATGCATGTAGAAATGGTACAGCAGTTATCATGGGGGATTTTAATCTACATGTTGATTGGTTTAACCAGGTCGGTCAAGGCAGCCTTGAGGAGGAGTTTATAGAATGTATCCGTGATAGTTTCCTAGAACAGTATGTAATGGATCCTACAAGGGAACAAGCGGTCCTAGATCTGGTTCTGTGTAATGAGACAGGATTGATTCAGGATCTCATAGTTAGGGATCCTCTCGGAAGGAGCGATCACAATATGGTGGAATTTAAAATACAGATGGAGGGTGAGAAGGTAAAATCAAGCACTAGTGTTTTGTGCTTAAACAAAGGAGATTACAATGGGATGAGAGAAGAACTAGCTAAGATAGACTGGGAGCAAAGATTTATGGTGAAACAGTTGAGGAACAGTGGAGAACCTTCCAAGTGATTTTTCACAGTGCTCAGCAAAGGTTTATACCAACAAAAAGGAAGGACGGTAAAAAGAGGGAAAATCGACCGTGGATATCGAAGGAAATAAGGGAGAGTATCAAATTGAAGGCAAAAAACTTACAAAGTGGCAAAGATCAGTGGGAGACTAGAGGACTGGGAAATCTTTAGGGGGCAACAGAAAGCTACTAAAAAAGCTATAAAGAAGAGTAAGATAGATTATGGGAGTAAACTTGCTCAGAATATAAAAGCAGATGGTAAAAGTTTCTACAAAGACATAAAACAAAAAAGAGTGGCTAAGGTAAATATTGGTCCTTTAGAGGATGAGAAAGGAGATTTAATAATGGGAGATGAGGAAATGGCTGAGGAACTGAACAGGTTTTTTGGGTCGGTCTTCACAGTGGAAGACACAAATAACATGCCAGTGACTGATGGAAATGAGGCTATGACAGGTGAGGACCTTGAGAGGATTGTTATCACCAAGGAGGTAGTGATGGGCAAGCTAATAGGGCTAAAGGTAGACAAGTCTCCTGGCCCTGATGGAATGCATCCCAGAGTGCTAAAAGAGATGGCTAGGGAAATTGCAAATGCACTAGTGATAATTTACCAAAATTTACTAGACTCTGGGGTGGTCCCGGCGGATTGGAAATTAGCAAACGTGACACCACTGTTTAAAAAAGGAGGTAGGCAGAAAGCAGGTAATTATAGGCCAGTGAGCTTAACTTCGGTAGTAGGGAAGATGCTGGAATCTATCATCAAGGAAGAAATAGCGAGGCATCTGGATGGAAATTGTCCCATTGGGCAGACGCAGCATGGGTTCATAAAGGGCAGGTCATGCCTAACTAATTTAGTGGAATTTTTTGAGGACATTAACAGTGCGGTAGATAACGGGGAGCCAATGGATGTGGTATATCTGGATTTCCAGAAAGCCTTTGACAAGGTGCCACACAAAAGGTTGCTGCATAAGATAAAGATGCATGGCATTAAGGGGAAAGTAGTAGCATGGATAGAGGATTGGTTAATTAATAGAAAGCAAAGAGTGGGGATTAATGGGTGTTTCTCTGGTTGGCAATCAGTAGCTAGTGGTGTCCCTCAGGGATCAGTGTTGGGCCCACAACTGTTCACAATTTACATAGATGATTTGGAGTTGGGGACCAAGGGCAATGTGTCCAAGTTTGCAGACGACACTAAGATAAGTGGTAAAGCAAAAAGTGCAGAGGATACTGGAAGTCGCAGAGGGATTTGGATAGGCTAAGTGAATGGGCTAGGGTCTGGCAGATGGAATACAATGTTGACAAATGTGAGGTTATCCATTTTGGTAGGAATAACAGCAAAAGGGATTATTATTTAAATGATAAAATATTAAAACATGCTGCTGTGCAGAGAGACCTGGGTGTGCTAGTGCATGAGTCGCAAAAAGTTGGTTTACAGGTGCAACAGGTGATTAAGAAGGCAAATGGAATTTTGTCCTTCATTGCTAGAGGGATGGAGTTTAAGACTAGGGAGGTTCTGCTGCAATTGTATAAGGTGTTAGTGAGGCCACACCTGGAGTATTGTGTTCAGTTTTGGTCTCCTTACTTGAGAAAGGATGTACTGGCACTGGAGGGTGTGCAGAGGAGATTCACTAGGTTAATCCCAGAGCTGAAGGGGTTGGATTACGAGGAGAGGTTGAGTAGACTGGGACTGTACTCGTTGGAATTTAGAAGGATGAGGGGGGATCTTATCGAAACGTATAAGATTATGAAGGGAATAGATAGGATAGATGCGGGCAGGTTGTTTCCACTGGCGGGTGAAAGCAGAACTAGGGGGCATAGCCTCAAAATAAGGGGGAGTAGATTTAGGACTGAGTTTAGGAGGAACTTCTTCACCCAAAGGGTTGTGAATCTATGGAATTCCTTGCCCAGTGAAGCAGTAGAGGCTCCTTCATTAAATGTTTTTAAGATAAAGCTAGATAGTTTTTTGAAGAATAAAGGGATTAAGGGTTATGGTGTTCGGGCCGGAAAGTGGAGCTGAGTCCACAAAAGATCAGCCATGATCTCATTGAATGGTGGAGCAGGCTCGAGGGGCCAGATGGCCGACTCCTGCTCCTAGTTCTTATGTTCTTATGTCTCCTACAGCTCAGCCAGCTATGAACCCACTTTATCAAGTTCCCCTGTACCCTATGTGTATTTGCCTCCTTTCTAAGTCTCCCATGTGGGACCTTGTCAAATGCTTTGCCCCCGTATTTTACATTCCACAGCCAGCGAAAACAATCTCTCAACCTGCCCTCCGATCAGCACCCCCCCCCCCCCCCCCAAAACCTTCCAGACCTCCCCAAGATTATCTCTCATTCTTCTGAGCTCCACAGAGAATCGAGGCCCCGATTTACTCAGCCTCTCATCACAGCTCAGACCGCCAGCACCCCCCCCCCCCCACCCCGCTCATCCTAGGGCCTCCGACGCAAGTCTGCCCTTTCTTAAACATGGACTCAGAAAACCAATCACAATACTACACATGTGGTCTCACCAAATTGCTGCACAACTTTAGAACAGATGTCTTTCATTCCTGTACTCCGATCCCCTGTATTGTGATCCTGGTCCAGTTGCTAAGATACCGGATAGAAACCCCAATATTTTATTTTAATTTTTTAAAAGGTAACTCGCCCCAGGACTGATTCCGCGCACAAATTTTCACAGTAACTTCACTGCAGTGTTAATGGATTGGATTGGATTGGATTGGATTGGTTTATTGTCACGTGTACCGAGGTACAGTGAAAAGTATTTTTCTGCGAGCAGCTCAACAGATCATTAAGTACATGAGAGGAAAAGGGAATAAAAGAAAATACATAATAGGGCAACACAACATCTCCAATGTAACTACATAAGCACTGGCATCGTTTGAAGCATACAGGGTGTAGTGTTAATGAAATCAGTCCATAAGAGGGTCATTCAGGAGTCTGGTGACAGCGGGGAAGAAGCTGTTTTTGAGTCTGTTCGTGCGTGTTCTCAGACTTCTGTATCTCCTGCCCGATGGAAGAAGTTGGAAGAGTGAGTAAGCCGGGTGGGAGGGATCTTTGATTATGCTGTCCGCTTTCCCCAGGCAGCGGGAGGTGTAGATTGAGTCAATGGATGGGAGGCAGGTTCGTGTGATGGACTGGGCGGTGTTCACGACTCTCTGAAGTTTCTTGCGGTAGTGTAAGCCTACTTGAGACACTAATCAAGATTATTATTATTATTAAATAGGGATGTGGTATATTGAAACAAACTTTATTACCAACACAAAATTACTAACTTTAATATCATAAAGACAATGGCTGGAATTCTACGACCGTTACAATTGCCTTTTCCCGGCACCAGTGCACCCCCGTCCGCGGATTTCCCGTGGCCGCAATGGGAAATCCCGGGCGGGATTCGGTGATCCTGAAACTAAGTGTTGACGCCGTCGGAAACGCCGTCGCGCCCCTCGCCGGCGTCAACGCGGCCTCAGGATCAGCAATTCTGGCCCCGATAGGGGGCCAGCCCGGCACTGGAGCGTTTTATCGCCGCTACAGCTGCTGTTCCTGGGGTCAAATGGGCGCCGCGGGATCCGCGCATGGGCGGTGGCTTCCTAAAACGCGCCGTCCCCAACGCAACACGGCGCAGGACTATAGGGGCCGGCGTGGAAGAAAGGAGCCGCCGGCCAGAGAGGCCTGCCTGCCTATCGGTGGGCCCGATCGCGGGCCAGGCCACATCGGAGGCTCCCCCCCCCCCCCCCCGGGGGTCAGACTCCCCCCCTCCCCCCCCCCGCAGAGGCCGCCCCCCGACCCTTCCGCGCCGAGTTCCCGCTGGCCGTGAGCAGGTGTGGACGACGGCGGCGGGACTTGTCTTTTTTATGACGGCAGGCCGAGGATCGGTGAGACGGCTTGCGTAGAGCGGCCCCCCGACCGGTGCCGGAGAATCGCGTGCCAGCGTCGGGGCGGCACGGCGCGAATCGCGCCGGTTGCGGGGATTCTCCGGCCCGGCCCCGGGCTGAGAGAATCCCACCCCCCCATTTGGCAGGTGGTGGGAATGGAGGATTCCACTGCCGACCAGGGTGCACCGCCCAGGAAAACACAGCTGGTGGACCAGAGAATCCCGCTCAATGTCTCTAATTATCTACTCCCCCAGGGAACACTGATTAGTAAGTTTGCAGACGACACAAAGGTTGGTGGAATTGCGGATAGCGATGAGGACTGTCTGAGGATACAGCAGGATTTAGATTGTCTGGAGACTTGGGCGGAGAGATGGCAGATGGAGTTTAATCCGGACAAATGTGAGGTAATGCATTTTGGAAGGTCTAATGCAGGTAGGGAATATACAGTGAATGGTAGAACCCTCAAGAGTATTGACAGTCAGAGAGATCTAGGTGTACAGGTCCACAGGTCACTGAAAGGGGCAACACAGGTGGAGAAGGTAGTCAAGAAGGCATACGACATGCTTGCCTTCATTGGCCGGGGCATTGAGTATAAGAATTGGCAAGTCATGTTGCAGCTGTATAGAACCTTAGTTAGGCCACACTTGGAATATAGTGTTCAATTCTGGTCGCCACACTACCAGAAGGATGGGGAGGCTTTAGAGAGGGTGCAGAAGAGATTTACCAGAATGTTGCCTGGTATGGAGGGCATTAGCTATGAGGAGCGATTGAATAAACTCGGTTTGTTCTCACTGGAACGAAGGAGGTTGAGGGGCGACCTGATAGAGGTATACAAAATTATGAGGGGCATAGACAGAGTGGATAGTCAGAGGCTTTGCCCCAGGGTAGAGGGGTCAATTACTAGGGGGCATAGGTTTAAGGTGAGAGGGGCAAGGTTTAGAGTAGATGTACGAGGCAAGTTTTTTACGCAGAGGGTAGTGGGTGCCTGGAACTCACTACCGGAGGAGGTAGTGGAAGCAGGGACGATAGGGACATTTAAGGGGCATCTTGACAAATATATGAATAGGATGGGAATAGAAGGATACGGACCCAGGAAGTGTAGAAGATTGTAGTTTAGTCGGGCAGTATGGTCGGCACGGGCTTGGAGGGCCGAAGGGCCTGTTCCTGTGCTGTACATTTCTTTGTTCTTTGTTCTAACACTCTTTATGCATGGGGAGGCAGTGGCATAGTGTTATTGTCGCTGGACTAGTAATCCAGAGACCCAGGGTAATAATGCTCTGGAGACCAGGGTTCGAATCCCACCATGGTAGACGGTAAAATTTGAATTCAATAAAATCTGAATTAAAAGTCTAATGATGACCAATGAAACCATTGCTGATTGTCGTAAAAGCCCATCTGGTTCACTAATGTCCTTGAGGGAAGGAAATTTGTCGTCCTTACCTCGTCTGGCCCTACATATGACTCCAGACTCACAGCAATGTGGTTGACTCTTACGTGCACTCAGGAAGGGGCAAAAAATGCTGGCACAGTCAGCGTCACCCACCTCCCATGAATGAATTTTTTTTTTAAAAATCCATTCGCCCAACTTTTACGATGCTTTAATTGCCCCTCTGTCTCCAAACAGCCTAGCTGCCTTTCAAAACAGGATTATTAAGAACATGACCGCAGCAGTCGCACACTAACCCAGGGTTTTAACCCTTACTGCACCAAATAGATATCACACCATATATCTGAAATCCCTACATTTATCACACCTGGCAATAAAGGCCACCATGCCTCAGTGACAGCTCCTGTACAAGTACACATCCAGAGTGGAGAAAATGGAATGAGTCCCTGCCCAGATGTTGCTTCACTGTATACAAAACCCTGGTTTGACCCCACTTGGAGCAATGTGAGCAGTTCTGGGCACCACACCTTATTTTGGCCTTGGAGGGGGTGCAACATAGGTTTACAAAAATGATACGGGGGTTGAGTAAAAGGAGAGATTACATAAATTGGCCAGTTTCCGCAAGAATTTAGAAGGTTGAGGGGTGATCTGATCAAAGCATCTAAGATATTAACAGGGAAAAACAGGGTAGATAAAGATACAGCCCGGGGTTAGATACAGAGTAAAGCTCCCTCTACACTGTCCCCATCAAACACTCCCAGGACAGATACAGCACGGGGTTAGATACAGAGTAAAGCTCCCTCTACACTGTCCCCATCAAATACTCCCAGGACAGGTACAGCACAGGGTTAGATACAGGTTAAAGCTCCCTCTACACTGTCCCCATCAAACACTCCCAGGACAGGTACAGCACGGGGTTAGATACAGAGTAAAGCTCCCTCTACACTGTCCCCAACAAACACTCCCAGGACAGGTACAGCACGGGGTTATATACAGAGTAAAGCTCCCTCTACACTGTCCCCATCAAACTCTCCCAGGACAGGTACAGCACGGGGTTAGATACAGAGTAAAGCTCCCTCTACACTGTCCCCATCAAACACTCCCAGGACAGGTACAGCACGGGGTTAGATACAGAGTAAAGCTCCTTCTGCACTGTCCCCATCAAACACTCCCAGGACAGGTACAGCACGGGGTTAGATACAGAGTAAAGCTCCTTCTACACTGTCCCCATCAAACTCTCCCAGGACAGGTACAGCACGGGGTTAGATACAGAGTAAAGCTCCCTCTACACTGTCCCCATCAAACACTCCCAGGACAGGTACATCACGGGGTTAGATACAGAGTAAAGCTCCCCCTACACTGTCCCTATCAAACTCTCCCAGGACAGGTACAGCACGGGGTTAGATACAGAGTAAAGCTCCTTCTGCACTGTCCCCAACAAACACTCCCAGGACAGGGACAGCACGGGGTTAGACACAGAGTAAAGCTCCCTCTACACTGTCCCCATCAAACACTCCCAGGACAGGGACAGCACGGGGTTAGACACAGAGTAAAGCTCCCTCTACACTGTCCCCATCAAACACTCCCAGGACAGGTACAGCGCGGGGTTAGATACAGAGTAAATCTCCCTCTACACTGTCCCCAACAAACACTCCCAGGACAGGGACAGCACGGGGTTAGATACAGAGTAAAGCTCCCCCTACACTGTCCCTATCAAACTCTCCCAGGACAGGTACAGCACGGGGTTAGATACAGAGTAAAGCTCCTTCTGCACTGTCCCCAACAAACACTCCCAGGACAGGTACAGCACAGGGTTAGATACAGAGTAAAGCTCCTTCTGCACTGTCCCCAACAAACACGCCCAGGACAGGTACCGCACGGGGTTAGATACAGAGTAAAGCTCCCTCTACACTGTCCCCATCAAACACTCCCAGGACAGGGACAGCACGGGGTTAGATACAGAGTAAAGCTCCCTCTACACTGTCCCCATCAAACACTCCCAGGACAGGGACAGCACGGGGTTAGATACAGAGTAAAGCTCCCTCTACATTGTCCCCATCAAACACTCCCAGGACAGGTACAGCGCGGGGTTAGATACAGAGTAAAGCTCCCTCTACATTGTCCCCATCAAACACTCCCAGGACAGGTACAGCACGGGGTTAGATACAGAGTAAAGCTCCCTCTATACTGTCCCCATCAAACACTCCCAGGACAGGTACAGCGCGGGGTTAGATACAGAGTAAAGCTCCCTCTACACTGTCCCCAACAAACACTCCCAGGACAGGTACAGCACGGGGTTAGATACAGAGTAAAGCTCCCTCTACACTGTCCCCAGCAAACACGCCCAGGACAGGGACAGCACGGGGTTAGATACAGAGTAAAGCTCCCTCTACACTGTCCCCATCAAACACTCCCAGGACAGGGACAGCGTGCCCTTATGAGAATGAGCAGGTATCGAGTGACAATGCATTTTGTTGGCCGCTGTCCTGGAATGTGGGAAAGTTGTGAAATAGGAAGAATGATGTGCGATGATCTGCGATTTTGTGGGATTTCAGGCGTTGCAACCAAATGACATACGTTTGTGGAGAAACCTGGGAGGCAATGTGTCGCACAGCAAGATCCCAGAAACAGGAGAGTGTTTTTTTCCCGGAGGTGTCAGTTGGGAGATAAATATTTGCCATAGGGATGGCAGGGAGCGTCCCCCTCCGACTCTTCCAGCAGAAATGGCGTCCGTGGGATCTTTCAAGTGCTCCTGGCGGGGGTCTCCAGTTTAATACATCATCCGAAAGGCAGGGTCTCCGACATTGCGCAGCTCCCTCAGCCCTGGCAGAGCAAGTGTCGGCCTTGCATTGCAGGGCTCAGGTCTCCGTCTGCTGGGCAAATGAACAGGCTCATCCCCCCCCCCCCCAACGCCCCCCACTCGGTAATAATATTCTCTTTATTATTGTCACAAGTAGGCTTACATTACACTGCAATGAAGATACTGCGAAAAGCGCCTCCGCCTCCCACGCACCCGCGCAAAACCATAACTGGACAGTCTGTCTTCCTCCCCCACCCCCCTCTCCCCGCCCCGATAGCCTCAGGCGAGAAGTTTTACAATGAAAGTCCCTGGCAGAACATATCAGAAACCCTGCAGGCCTGGGTCAGGGGCCCAGCTGGTACCCGTTGCTGCAGCGGGCACCAGGAGGGCGGATTAGGGCTGCGGCTCAGGAGCAGGACATTTGACGCCTTATGTAGAAACCTACATAGGAAAAAGAAGCAGGAGGAGGCCATTCAGCCCTTCGAGCCTGCTTCGCCATTCATATGATCATGGCTGATCATCAGGTTCAATGCCCTGAACATCGCCCCCCACCATATCTCTCGATCCCTTTAGCTCCAAGAGCAACATCTAACCCCTTCTTCGAATTACACAACGTTTTGGCCTCGGCTACGTTCTGTGGTAGTGAATTCCACAGATCCACCACTCTCTGGTGTTGTGTTCTGTTGCTTCCTTGATCACGGAGGTATACATAGAACACGAAGATGTTCTATTGCTGCACGTATTTATTCCTGATGGTAACCATGTATTTCTATGTACAAACGATTCTGTCTCCGTTACTGTAAAACTATGAAAGGAGATGTCTCCCCCCCCCCCCCCCCCCACCACCGATATATATATATATGTCTGTGTCTGGTTCCACCTGCTGGTGGGAGGTCATAGCTATCCCGACATGTATTGGTCAGTGTCTTTGTACAGTGGCGCTATTATATACAAATATATACATTGGTACAATTGTACATAGATATGCCTATACGCATATCACCCTCTGGTGAAGAAATTTCTCCTCACCTCAGTCCTAAAAGGTTTACCCCTTATCCTCAATCTATCATCCTTAGATCTGGACTCCCCCACCATCGGGAACATTCTATCTGAACCTACCCTGTCGAATCCTGTTAGGGTTTTGTAAGTTTCTATGAGATCCCCTTTCACTCTTCTAAACTCCAATGACTGTCATCCTAACCTGATAGGACAGTCCCGGCATCCCAGGAATCAGCCCGGTAAATCTCCGCTCCCTCCATAGCAAGAACATCCTTCCTGAGATAAGGACACCAAAACTGTACACAATACTCCAGGTGGGGCCGCACCAATGCCCTACACAATGGCAGTAAAACATCTCTATTCCAATACTCAAATCCTCTCGCTATGAAGGCCAACATACCATTTGCCTTCTTTACTGCCTGCTGTACCTGCGCGCTGACTTTCAGCGACTGAAGCACGAGGACACCAAGGTCTCGCTGACTATCCACCTCTCTCGATTTACACCCATTCAAATAATAGAACATACAATGCAGAAGGAGGCCATTCGGCCCACCGAGTCTGCACCGACTCACTTAAGCCTTCACTTCCACCCTATCCCCACAACCCAATAACCCCTCCTAATCTTTTTGGTCACTAAGGGCAACTTAGCGTGTCCAATCCACCCAACAGCACGTCTTTGGACTGTGGGAGGAAACCGGAGCACCCGGAGGAAACCCACGCACACACGGGGAGAACGTGCAGACTCCGCACAGGCAGTGACCCAAGCCGGGAATCAAACCTGGGACCCTGGAGCTGTGAAGCAGCAGTGCTACCCACTTGTGCTACCGTGCTGCCCTGTAACAATCTGCCTTCCTATTTTTGCTACCGACGTGGATAACCTTGGGTGCCTTGGGCAGTTACTTCAGGAACAGGCCATCCAGCCCCTTGTGTCTGTTGCCATAGGAACAGGCCTTTCAGCCCATCCAGCCTGTATAGGAAGGGGAGAAGGCCCGTCAGCCTTCTCGGGCCTGTTACACAGGAACAGCATGCGGTGACCAATTAGCCCCTTGAGCCTGTTACATAGGAACAGGAGTAGGCCATTCAGCCCCTTGAGCCTGTTACCCAGCCTGCTGTGAGCGAGAGACCAACTGAAGCTCTAGGTATTAGGCGACGAGCTAATTTTTCTTTCTCGTGTGCCGCTTGCAGGCTTTGAGTGGGCAGAAGGGCTGTGCTTGCAGAGCAGCAACGCCGGCAGATTCCTACACCGCCCCACACCACCAGCCCCCCCAACATTGTGCCTGCCTCGAGCTCCACCACCCGCCCAGGTCCGGCAAAGAAGGGGAGAGGCGAAGCATGGCGGAGGGAGCGGGAAGTCTGCCCGAGCTGGAGGAGTCCTTCCGCAGGTTCGCCATCCACGGAGACAGCAAGGCCACGGGGCGCGACATGACGGGGAAAAACTTTGCCAAACTCTGCAAGGACTGCAAGGTGATCGATGGCAAGAGCGTGACGGGCACCGACGTTGACATCGTCTTCACCAAGGTCAAGTAAGTGGCTGCCTCGGAAGGAGCCAGAGTAGGCCATCCGAAACCTAGGGCCCCCCCCCCCCCCCCCATTCATTAAGATCATGGCTGATATGTTTGGGCTTCGAATCCCACATTCCCATCCACCGCCCCTCCCTGCTCCTCCACCCCGACAATAATATTTGATTTCCTCTGCCGAATCTATCGACCGCTACCTCAAAAATATTCAGTGCCTGCTCCCCACGCCCCCCTCTTGAACCTTGTGGGAGAAAGTATTTCTCCTCATCTCCGTGCTGAATGGGCGACCATGTCATGCATTTAGCACGCGCAGTAAGCTTCCACCACTTCATAATCACCAGATCGTCTTTAATGGTTATATATCGGCATCAGGATCTCGTGGAGAAGTCCCCTTCCTCCACCGCCACGTCCACCTGTGTTCCGGCTTTCCAGACCCAAAGAGATCTGGGGCCTCCCGCTGGTAGTTCACCGTGGGGAAAACAGTGGTGAATGGTGTGCTTCCTCCCTGGGCAGATGTGCAGGCAGTGTAGGTTCACCCACAGTAGAATGGTGAATTCCTATTCCCATCGCTAAAGGACACTGAGGTACTCGGGAGATATCTGTACACTGACTGGTGTCTCTGTCCCCTCGCTCTCAGGGAGATATCTGTACACTGACCGGTGTCTCTCAGTCCCCTCTCTCTCTCAGGGAGATATCTGTACACTGACTGGTGTCTCTCAGTCCTCTCACTCTCAGGGAGATATTTGTACACTGACTGGTGTCTCTCAGTCCCCTCTCTCTCAGGGAGATATCTGTACACTGACTGGTGTCTCTCAGTCCCCTCTCTCTCAGGGAGATATCAGTACACTGACTGGTGTCTCTCAGTCCCATCTCTCTCAGGGAGATATCTGTACACAGACTGGTGTCTCTCAGTCCCCTCTCTCTCAGGGAGATATCTGTACACTGACTGGTGTCTCTCAGTCCCCACTCTCTCAGGGAGATATCTGTACACTGACTGGTGTCTCTCAGTCCCCTCTCTCTCAGGGAGATATCTGTACACTGACTGGTGTCTCTCAGCCCCCTGTCTCTCAGGGAGATATCTGTACACTGACTGGTGTCTCTCAGTCCCCCCTCTCTCTCAGGGAGATATCTGTACACTGACTGGTGTCTCTCAGTCCCCTCTCTCTCAGGGAGATATCTGTACACTGACTGGTGTCTCTCAGTCCCCTCTCTCTCAGTGAGATATCTGTACACTAACTGGTGTCTCTCAGTCCCCTCTCTCTCAGGGAGATATCTGTACACTGACTGATGTCTCTCAGTCCCCTCTCTCTCAGGGAGATATCTGTACACTGACTGGCGTCTCTCAGTCCCCTGTCTCTCAGGGAGATATCTGTACACTGACTGGTATCTCTCAGTCCCCTCTCTCTCAGGGAGATATCTGTACACTGACTGGTGTCTCTCAGTCCCCTCTCTCTCAGGGAGATATCTGTACACTGACTGGTGTCTCTCAGTCCTCTCTCTCTCAGGGAGATATCTGTACACTGACTGGTGTCTCTCAGTCCCCTCTCTCTCAGGGAGATATCTGTACACTGACTGGTGTCTCTCAGTCCCCCCTCTCTCTCAGGGAGATATCTGTACACTGACTGGTGTCTCTCAGTCCCCTCTCTCTCAGGGAGATATCTGTACACTGACTGGTGTCTCTCAGTCCCCTCTCTCTCAGTGAGATATCTGTACACTAACTGGTGTCTCTCAGTCCCCTCTCTCTCAGGGAGATATCTGTACACTGACTGATGTCTCTCAGTCCCCTCTCTCTCAGGGAGATATCTGTACACTGACTGGCGTCTCTCAGTCCCCTGTCTCTCAGGGAGATATCTGTACACTGACTGGTATCTCTCAGTCCCCTCTCTCTCAGGGAGATATCTGTACACTGACTGGTGTCTCTCAGTCCCCTCTCTCTCAGGGAGATATCTGTACACTGACTGGTGTCTCTCAGTCCTCTCTCTCTCAGGGAGATATCTGTACACTGACTGGTGTCTCTCAGTCCCCTCTCTCTCAGGGAGATATCTGTACACTGACTGGTGTCTCTCAGTCCCCCCTCTCTCTCAGGGAGATATCTGTACACTGACTGGTGTCTCTCAGTCCCCTCTCTCTCAGGGAGATATCTGTACACTGACTGGTGTCTCTCAGTCCCCTCTCTCTCAGTGAGATATCTGTACACTAACTGGTGTCTCTCAGTCCCCTCTCTCTCAGGGAGATATCTGTACACTGACTGATGTCTCTCAGTCCCCTCTCTCTCAGGGAGATATCTGTACACTGACTGGCGTCTCTCAGTCCCCTGTCTCTCAGGGAGATATCTGTACACTGACTGGTATCTCTCAGTCCCCTCTCTCTCAGGGAGATATCTGTACACTGACTGGTGTCTCTCAGTCCCCTCTCTCTCAGGGAGATATCTGTACACTGACTGGTGTCTCTCAGTCCTCTCTCTCTCAGGGAGATATCTGTACACTGACTGGTGTCTCTCAGTCCCCTCTCTCTCAGGGAGATATCTGTACACTGACTGGTGTCTCTCAGTCCCCTCTCTCTCAGGGAGATATCTGTACACTGTGGTGTTGGGTGTTCTAACACACAGAAGAGCCAACACAGTTGCATATGGTACAACACTTGTTTATTTAAACTCACTATTTACAACTTGGTCTTTGCACTCTGCACGTGGGGGGCTCCCTGCTTGTGGTGTTTCAACAGCTCTTTCATGCTTCCTTCTCCCCAGACCTACTGACCTCCAGGTGTCGTGCTCGTGCTTTTTATGTGGTTGGTGTTCTTGTCTGTGATTGGTTGTGGTGTTGTGTACTCTGATTTGCCTGTTAGTGTGTCCATCATGATGTGTGTGTTTGAATATCATGACATCCCCCCTTTTTACAAAGATATGTGCCTACGTGGTAATAAATATGATCGTGACGTGAGTGCATCTAAGAGTGTGTGTGTGTCGTGTGCAGCATGTGTCTATGACGGAACTATGTACATGGGGCGATGTCGAGTGCGTCACATGAATCCAGTTGTACCATAACATAACAGAAATGCGAACGAGAGAAGAAGAAAAAAAATTTTTGAACAGTTGTCCAGTCAGA
This sequence comes from Scyliorhinus torazame, assembly GCF_047496885.1. Classification (NCBI taxonomy): domain Eukaryota; kingdom Metazoa; phylum Chordata; class Chondrichthyes; order Carcharhiniformes; family Scyliorhinidae; genus Scyliorhinus; species Scyliorhinus torazame. The sequence goes on from NC_092711.1 coordinate 135,874,264, forward strand.
CGACATCTGGAACGATAAACAACAACAGGTTATCATGTAAAATTGTCCAACTTATTAAACATATGAACTGTATTATAAGTCCATTCTAATGGGTTTGCGACGAATTCGGGTTGACCGCCTTAAGGGTGGATCAAGAACCACCGGCTGCTGTGCAGGCATGGCCATGGGTGGCGATGGAAAGGGCGTGATGTGCGGCAGCTCCACAAAGTCATCCTCGGAAGCCTGTTGAGGATCTGGCGTGTTGTGTGGCTGTGAACGTGGAAGTCGGCGAAGGGCGCGCCGATTGCGGCGACGCACGGAACCATCCGGCATGCGAACCAGGAACGAGCGGGGAGCCACTTGTCGGAGGACTTCGGCCGGTGCTGACCAGCCACCATACGGTTGATGGACGCGTACTTTGTCTCCGGAGGACAGGGGGGGCAGGTCCGTCGCTCGTGTGTCGTACCGACCTTTCTGGCGATCACGCTGCAGTTGCATGTCCCGAAGAACCGCCTCATGGTCTGTTGTCGGTGCCAGGACGGAAGGTACCGTCGTCCTGAGGGAGCGACCCATTAGTAGCTGCGCTGGCGAGAGGCCCGTGGATAACGGGGCCGATCGATAGGCCAGCAAGGCAAGGTTAAAGTCCGATCCGGCATCAGCCGCCTTGCACAGGAGCCGCTTTGCGATGTGGACACCCTTTTCAGCCTTCCCGTTCGATTGTGGATGCAGAGGGCTGGATGTCACATGAGTGAAACCATATGCTGCGGCAAAGGACGACCATTCACGGCTGGCAAAACAAGGTCCATTGTCTGACATGACAGTCCTTGGAATGCCATGGCGAGCAAACGTTTCCTTGCAGGCCCCAATGACTGCGGACGACGTCAGATCATGGAGAGGCATGACTTCCGGGTAGTTTGAGAAGTAGTCTATAATAACAATGTAATCTCTGCCGAGCGCGTGAAATAGGTCAACACCCACCTTCGCCCAGGGGGACGTCACCATCTCGTGTGGTAGAAGTGTTTCCGGAGGTTGCGCCGGCTGAAACCTCTGACAGGTTGTGCAGTTGAGCACCATGTTGGCTATGTCTTCATTAATACCCGGCCAATATACCGCCGCCCGGGCCCTTCGTCTGCATTTTTCGACACCCAAGTGGCCTTCGTGTAGTTGACGAAGAATCATCTGGCGCACACTGTGTGGAATGACGATCCTATGCGATTTCATAAGGACCCCGTCTATATTGGTGAGATCATCTCGCACATTGTAAAACTGGGGGCACTGCCCTTTTAGCCACCCTTCCGTCATGTGGCGCATCACTCGCTGCAGCAGAGGGTCAGTCGCCGTCTCTGCGCGTATGTGGGCCAGACAAGGATCATCAGCTGGCATATTTGCTGCTGTCAGAGTCACGTGTGCCTCAATTTGACGCACGAACCCCTCCGCATCTGGTGGTGTGCTCACTGCTCGGGAAAGAGTGTCCGCCACTATGAGTTCCTTCCCCGGAGTGTAGATCAGTTCAAAATCGTACCTCCTGAGTTTGAGTAAGATGCGCTGGAGGCGAGGAGTCATGTCGTTCAGGTCTTTGTTAATGATGTTGACCAGGGGGCGGTGGTCAGTTTCGACCGTGAATCGTGGCAGGCCATACACATAGTCGTGGAACTTGTCCAGTCCAGTTAACAAGCCCAGGCATTCTTTTTCGATTTGCGCGTAGCGCTGTTCGGTAGGGGTCATGGCTCGTGAGGCATACGCAACCGGGGCCCATGATGACGTGCTGTCTTTTTGCAGGAGTACCGCTCCAATACCAGATTGGCTGGCGTCTGTTGAGATCTTTGTAGGGCGAGTCGCGTCAAAGAAGGCCAGCACTGGTGCCGTGACCAGTTTGTGCTTGAGCTCCTCCCATTCCTGCTGATGCGACTGGTGCCAGTTGAATTCCGTCGATTTTTTTACGAGATGGCGCATGTTTGTTGTATGAGAAGCCAGGTTGGGAATGAACTTCCCAAGGAAGTTGACCATGCCCAGGAATCTTAAGACAGCCTTCTTGTCAGCCGGTCGTGGCATGGCTGTGATGGCGCTAACCTTGTCTGCATCGGGACGGACCCCGGACCTTGAGATGTGGTCCCCGAGGAATTTCAGCTCCGTCTGGCCGAAAGCACACTTCGCACGGTTGAGACGCAGGCCATTTTGCCGTATGCGGGTGAAGACACGTCGAAGACGATGCATGTGTTCCTGCGGAGTGGTGGACCAAATGATGATATCGTCCACATATACACGTACCCCTTCGATGCCTTCCATCATCTGCTCCATAATGCGGTGGAATACTTCAGATGCCGAAATGATGCCGAATGGCATCCGGTTGTAGCAGAATCTGCCAAAAGGGGTGTTGAATGTGCATAGTCTTCGGCTGGCCGGGTCCAGTTGGATCTGCCAGAATCCTTTGGACGCATCCAATTTAGTGAATATGTTGGCTCGCGCCATCTCGCTGGTGAGGTCTTCTCGTTTTGGGATGGGATAGTGTTCCCGCATGATGTTGTTGTTCAGATCTTTTGGATCTATACATATACGGAGCTCGCCAGAGGGCTTCTTTACACAGACCATGGAGCTGACCCATGGCGTGGGCTCCGTGACCTTGGATAGGACCCCTTGGTCCTGAAGAATCTGCAGTTGTGCCTTGAGGCGGTCTTTGAGAGGCGCAGGAACCCTGCGAGGTGCGTGAACGACAGGGATGGCGTCCGGTCTGAGTCGAATCTTGTACGTGTGTGGCAATGTCCCCATGCCTTCAAAAACCTCCTGGTTGTGAGCGAGGAGGGAATGGAGATTCGCGTGGAACTCAGCATCCGGGAAGTCGGATATCTCATCTGGAGAGAGAGACATGATGCGCTGTACCAGGTGAAGGACCTTACACGCTTGTGCGCCCAGTAACGAGTCCTTTGATGAGCCCACAACTTCGAAGGGGAGTGTGGCCGTGTACCCCTTGTGAGTCACCTGTAGCTGGCAAGATCCTACGGACGGGATAACGTTCCCGTTATAGTCAACCATCTTAAGCCGGGATGGTGTGATGAGTGGTTTGACCTTCATGGCCTGGACTGCAGAGTAAGCAATCAGGTTGGCGGATGCGCCGGTGTCCAGACGGAAGGCGACGCGCGATCGGTTGACCGTCAGGGTGGCACACCACTCATCGTCTGGATTGATGGCATTGACCTTGTTGACATCAATGACGGCAACTCTGAAGTCATCCTGGTCATCTGCATCACTTAACTGGAAGTCTTGATGCGTGGGCTGGACGGTCCTGACTCGTGTGCGAGGTTGTCGAGGATGCGCCGGATCCATGGGTTGAGCCGCACGACAGCGGGCTGCGTAGTGGCCTATCATGGCACATCTGTTGCACTGTTGGTATTTTGCAGGACATTGCCCTTTTAAGTGTAGACCTCCACACTTGCTGCACGTCATGACGTCACGGCGTTCGTTGCGCCACTGCGCATGCGCAGTGCGATCTTGCGGTGGGCGCGCCTGCGCAGTGCGTCCCTCGTTGTGGCCGTTATTCTTGGCGCGCACCTGCGCGGGAGACCGCGAAAAGCGCGGGAAGCGGCCGCTGTCGTCCGGGCCGTGGGGCGGGAAGAAATCGACGGCCTGGATGCGTTCAACGTCGTGGGCGGCCTGGCTTGCCGATTCGACGGCTGGGGACCCCCTCCGTGCCAACTCGGACGCCTGGAATCGGGCAAAACGGCAGGTCGCATTTTCATGGAGGACACAGGCTTCCACAGCAGACGCTAAGGTGAGGCTCTTTATTTTAAGAAGCTGCTGGCGTAGGCCACTGGAGGCCACGCCAAAAACAATCTGGTCCCTGATCATGGACTCTGTGGTGGTGCCGTAACCGCAGGACTGCGCTAGAATCCGGAGGTGCGTCAAAAAGGGTTGAAAAAGCTCCTCCTTACCTTGCAGGCGTTGCTGAAAGATGTATCTTTCGAAAGTTTCGTTTACTTCAGTTTGAAAGTGCTGGTCCATTTTGAGGATGACCGTGTCATATTTGGCCTGGTTTTCGCCTTCCTCGAACACCAGTGAATTAAAGACATCATTTGGGTGGGGGCCTGCGTAGAAGAGGAGCATTGCAATCTTCGAATCATCCGAGACATTCTGTTTTTCGGTGGCACGGATGTACAGGTCAAATCGCTGCCTGTAGAGCTTCCAGTTGGTGCCTAGGTTCCCCGTGACTTGCATCGGCTGCGGTTTGCCGGTGTGGTCCATGTCCAGAATGGCAGGTTGGTAGGCAGGTATCGATCCACTCCTGTACCATGTGGTGTTGGGTGTTCTAACACACAGAAGAGCCAACACAGTTGCATATGGTACAACACTTGTTTATTTAAACTCACTATTTACAACTTGGTCTTTGCACTCTGCACGTGGGGGGCTCCCTGCTTGTGGTGTTTCAACAGCTCTTTCATGCTTCCTTCTCCCCAGACCTACTGACCTCCAGGTGTCGTGCTCGTGCTTTTTATGTGGTTGGTGTTCTTGTCTGTGATTGGTTGTGGTGTTGTGTACTCTGATTTGCCTGTTAGTGTGTCCATCATGATGTGTGTGTTTGAATATCATGACATACACTGACTGGTGTCTCTCAGTCTCCTCTCTCTCAGGGAGGTATCTGTACACTGACTGGTGTCTCTCAGTCCCCTCTCTCTCAGGGAGATATCTGTACACTGACTGATGTCTCTCAGTCCCCTCTCTCAGGGAGATATCTGTACACTGACTGGTGTCTCTGTCCCCTCGCTCTCAGGGAGATATCTGTACACTGACCGGTGTCTCTCAGTCCCCTCTCTCTCTCAGGGAGATATCTGTACACTGACTGGTGTCTCTCAGTCCTCTCACTCTCAGGGAGATATTTGTACACTGACTGGTGTCTCTCAGTCCCCTCTCTCTCAGGGAGATATCTGTACACTGACTGGTGTCTCTCAGTCCCCTCTCTCTCAGGGAGATATCTGTACACTGACTGGTGTCTCTCAGTCCCCTCTCTCTCAGGGCGATATCTGTACACTGACTGGTGTCTCTCAGTCCCCTCTCTCTCAGGGAGATATCTGTACACTGACTGGTGTCTCTCAGTCCCCTCTCTCTCAGGGAGATATCAGTACACTGACTGGTGTCTCTCAGTCCCATCTCTCTCAGGGAGATATCTGTACACAGACTGGTGTCTCTCAGTCCCCTCTCTCTCAGGGAGATATCTGTACACTGACTGGTGTCTCTCAGTCCCCACGCTCTCAGGGAGATATCTGTACACTGACTGGTGTCTCTCAGTCCCCTCTCTCTCAGGGAGATATCTGTACACTGACTGGTGTCTCTCAGCCCCCTGTCTCTCAGGGAGATATCTGTACACTGACTGGTGTCTCTCAGTCCCCCCTCTCTCTCAGGGAGATATCTGTACACTGACTGGTGTCTCTCAGTCCCTCTCTCTCAGGGAGATATCTGTACACTGACTGGTGTCTCTCAGTCCCCTCTCTCTCAGTGAGATATCTGTACACTGACTGGTGTCTCTCAGTCCCCTCTCTCTCAGGGAGATATCTGTACACTGACTGATGTCTCTCAGTCCCCTCTCTCTCAGGGAGATATCTGTACACTGACTGGCGTCTCTCAGTCCCCTGTCTCTCAGGGAGATATCTGTACACTGACTGGTATCTCTCAGTCCCCTCTCTCTCAGGGAGATATCTGTACACTGACTGGTGTCTCTCAGTCCCCTCTCTCTCAGGGAGATATCTGTACACTGACTGGTGTCTCTCAGTCCTCTCTCTCTCAGGGAGATATCTGTACACTGACTGGTGTCTCTCAGTCCCCTCTCTCTCAGGGAGATATCTGTACACTGACTGGTGTCTCTCAGTCCCCTCTCTCTCAGGGAGATATCTGTACACTGACTGGTGTCTCTCAGTCTCCTCTCTCTCAGGGAGGTATCTGTACACTGACTGGTGTCTCTCAGTCCCCTCTCTCTCAGGGAGTTATCTGTACACTGACTGGTGTCTCTCACTCCCCTCTCTCTCAGGGAGATATCTGTACACTGACTGGTGTCTCTCAGTCCCCTCTCTCTCAGGGAGATATCTGTACACTGACTGGTGTCTCTCAGTCCCCTCTCTCTCAGGGAGATATCTGTACACTGACTGGTGTCTCTCAGTCCTCTCTCTCTCAGGAGATATCTGTACACTGACTGGTGTCTCTCAGTCCCCTCTCTCTCAGGGAGATATCTGTACACTGACTGGTGTCTCTCAGTCCCCTCTCTCTCAGGGAGATATCTGTACACTGACTGGTGTCTCTCAGTCCCCTCTCTCTCTGGGGGATATCTGTACACTGACTGGTGTCTCTCAGCCCCCTCTCTCTCAGGGAGATATCTGTACACTGACTGGTATCTCTCAGTCCCCTCTCTCTCAGGGAGATATCTGTACACTGACTGGTGTCTCTCAGTCCCCTCTCTCTCAGGGAGATATCTGTACACTGACTGGTGTCTCTCAGCCCCCTCTCTCTCAGGGAGATATCTGTACACTGACTGGTGTCTCTCAGTCCCCTCTCTCTCAGGGAGATATCTGTACACTGACTGGTGTCTCTCAGTCCCCTCTCTCTCAGGGAGATATCTGTACACTGACTGGTGTCTCTCAGACCCCTCTCTCTCAGAGAGATATCTATACACTGACTGGTGTCTCTCAGTCCCCTCTCTCTCAGGGAGATATCTGTACACTGACTGGTGTCTCTCAGTCCCCTCTCTCTCTGGGGGATATCTGTACACTGACTGGTGTCTCTCAGCCCACTCTCTCTCAGGGAGATATCTGTACACTGACTGGTGTCTCTCAGCCCCCTCTCTCTCAGGGAGATATCTGTACACTGACTGGTGTCTCTCAGTCCCCTCTCTCTCAGGGAGATATCTGTACACTGACTGGTGTCTCTCAGTCCCCTCTCTCTCAGGGAGATATCTGTACACTGACTGGTGTCTCTCAGCCCCCTGTCTCTCAGGGAGATATCTGTACACTGACTGGTGTCTCTCAGTCCCCCCTCTCTCTCAGGGAGATATCTGTACACTGACTGGTGTCTCTCAGTCCCCTCTCTCTCAGGGAGATATCTGTACACTGACTGGTGTCTCTCAGTCCCCTCTCTCTCAGTGAGATATCTGTACACTAACTGGTATCTCTCAGTCCCCTCTCTCTCAGGGAGATATCTGTACACTGACTGGTGTCTCTCAGTCCCCTCTCTCTCAGGGAGATATCTGTACACTGACTGGTGTCTCTCAGTCCTCTCTCTCTCAGGGAGATATCTGTACACTGACTGGTGTCTCTCAGTCCCCTCTCTCTCAGGGAGATATCTGTACACTGACTGGTGTCTCTCAGTCCCCCCTCTCTCTCAGGGAGATATCTGTACACTGACTGGTGTCTCTCAGTCCCCTCTCTCTCAGGGAGATATCTGTACACTGACTGGTGTCTCTCAGTCCCCTCTCTCTCAGTGAGATATCTGTACACTAACTGGTGTCTCTCAGTCCCCTCTCTCTCAGGGAGATATCTGTACACTGACTGATGTCTCTCAGTCCCCTCTCTCTCAGGGAGATATCTGTACACTGACTGGCGTCTCTCAGTCCCCTGTCTCTCAGGGAGATATCTGTACACTGACTGGTATCTCTCAGTCCCCTCTCTCTCAGGGAGATATCTGTACACTGACTGGTGTCTCTCAGTCCCCTCTCTCTCAGGGAGATATCTGTACACTGACTGGTGTCTCTCAGTCCTCTCTCTCTCAGGGAGATATCTGTACACTGACTGGTGTCTCTCAGTCCCCTCTCTCTCAGGGAGATATCTGTACACTGACTGGTGTCTCTCAGTCCCCCCTCTCTCTCAGGGAGATATCTGTACACTGACTGGTGTCTCTCAGTCCCCTCTCTCTCAGGGAGATATCTGTACACTGACTGGTGTCTCTCAGTCCCCTCTCTCTCAGTGAGATATCTGTACACTAACTGGTGTCTCTCAGTCCCCTCTCTCTCAGGGAGATATCTGTACACTGACTGATGTCTCTCAGTCCCCTCTCTCTCAGGGAGATATCTGTACACTGACTGGCGTCTCTCAGTCCCCTGTCTCTCAGGGAGATATCTGTACACTGACTGGTATCTCTCAGTCCCCTCTCTCTCAGGGAGATATCTGTACACTGACTGGTGTCTCTCAGTCCCCTCTCTCTCAGGGAGATATCTGTACACTGACTGGTGTCTCTCAGTCCTCTCTCTCTCAGGGAGATATCTGTACACTGACTGGTGTCTCTCAGTCCCCTCTCTCTCAGGGAGATATCTGTACACTGACTGGTGTCTCTCAGTCCCCTCTCTCTCAGGGAGATATCTGTACACTGACTGGTGTCTCTCAGTCTCCTCTCTCTCAGGGAGGTATCTGTACACTGACTGGTGTCTCTCAGTCCCCTCTCTCTCAGGGAGATATCTGTACACTGACTGATGTCTCTCAGTCCCCTCTCTCAGGGAGATATCTGTACACTGACTGGTGTCTCTGTCCCCTCGCTCTCAGGGAGATATCTGTACACTGACCGGTGTCTCTCAGTCCCCTCTCTCTCTCAGGGAGATATCTGTACACTGACTGGTGTCTCTCAGTCCTCTCACTCTCAGGGAGATATTTGTACACTGACTGGTGTCTCTCAGTCCCCTCTCTCTCAGGGAGATATCTGTACACTGACTGGTGTCTCTCAGTCCCCTCTCTCTCAGGGAGATATCTGTACACTGACTGGTGTCTCTCAGTCCCCTCTCTCTCAGGGCGATATCTGTACACTGACTGGTGTCTCTCAGTCCCCTCTCTCTCAGGGAGATATCTGTACACTGACTGGTGTCTCTCAGTCCCCTCTCTCTCAGGGAGATATCAGTACACTGACTGGTGTCTCTCAGTCCCATCTCTCTCAGGGAGATATCTGTACACAGACTGGTGTCTCTCAGTCCCCTCTCTCTCAGGGAGATATCTGTACACTGACTGGTGTCTCTCAGTCCCCACGCTCTCAGGGAGATATCTGTACACTGACTGGTGTCTCTCAGTCCCCTCTCTCTCAGGGAGATATCTGTACACTGACTGGTGTCTCTCAGCCCCCTGTCTCTCAGGGAGATATCTGTACACTGACTGGTGTCTCTCAGTCCCCCCTCTCTCTCAGGGAGATATCTGTACACTGACTGGTGTCTCTCAGTCCCTCTCTCTCAGGGAGATATCTGTACACTGACTGGTGTCTCTCAGTCCCCTCTCTCTCAGTGAGATATCTGTACACTGACTGGTGTCTCTCAGTCCCCTCTCTCTCAGGGAGATATCTGTACACTGACTGATGTCTCTCAGTCCCCTCTCTCTCAGGGAGATATCTGTACACTGACTGGCGTCTCTCAGTCCCCTGTCTCTCAGGGAGATATCTGTACACTGACTGGTATCTCTCAGTCCCCTCTCTCTCAGGGAGATATCTGTACACTGACTGGTGTCTCTCAGTCCCCTCTCTCTCAGGGAGATATCTGTACACTGACTGGTGTCTCTCAGTCCTCTCTCTCTCAGGGAGATATCTGTACACTGACTGGTGTCTCTCAGTCCCCTCTCTCTCAGGGAGATATCTGTACACTGACTGGTGTCTCTCAGTCCCCTCTCTCTCAGGGAGATATCTGTACACTGACTGGTGTCTCTCAGTCTCCTCTCTCTCAGGGAGGTATCTGTACACTGACTGGTGTCTCTCAGTCCCCTCTCTCTCAGGGAGTTATCTGTACACTGACTGGTGTCTCTCACTCCCCTCTCTCTCAGGGAGATATCTGTACACTGACTGGTGTCTCTCAGTCCCCTCTCTCTCAGGGAGATATCTGTACACTGACTGGTGTCTCTCAGTCCCCTCTCTCTCAGGGAGATATCTGTACACTGACTGGTGTCTCTCAGTCCTCTCTCTCTCAGGAGATATCTGTACACTGACTGGTGTCTCTCAGTCCCCTCTCTCTCAGGGAGATATCTGTACACTGACTGGTGTCTCTCAGTCCCCTCTCTCTCAGGGAGATATCTGTACACTGACTGGTGTCTCTCAGTCCCCTCTCTCTCTGGGGGATATCTGTACACTGACTGGTGTCTCTCAGCCCCCTCTCTCTCAGGGAGATATCTGTACACTGACTGGTATCTCTCAGTCCCCTCTCTCTCAGGGAGATATCTGTACACTGACTGGTGTCTCTCAGTCCCCTCTCTCTCAGGGAGATATCTGTACACTGACTGGTGTCTCTCAGCCCCCTCTCTCTCAGGGAGATATCTGTACACTGACTGGTGTCTCTCAGTCCCCTCTCTCTCAGGGAGATATCTGTACACTGACTGGTGTCTCTCAGTCCCCTCTCTCTCAGGGAGATATCTGTACACTGACTGGTGTCTCTCAGACCCCTCTCTCTCAGAGAGATATCTATACACTGACTGGTGTCTCTCAGTCCCCTCTCTCTCAGGGAGATATCTGTACACTGACTGGTGTCTCTCAGTCCCCTCTCTCTCTGGGGGATATCTGTACACTGACTGGTGTCTCTCAGCCCACTCTCTCTCAGGGAGATATCTGTACACTGACTGGTGTCTCTCAGCCCCCTCTCTCTCAGGGAGATATCTGTACACTGACTGGTGTCTCTCAGTCCCCTCTCTCTCAGGGAGATATCTGTACACTGACTGGTGTCTCTCAGTCCCCTCTCTCTCAGGGAGATATCTGTACACTGACTGGTATCTCTCAGTCCCCTCTCTCTCAGGGAGCTATCTGTACACTGACTGGTGTCTCTCAGTCCTCTCTCTCTCAGGGAGATATCTGTACACTGACTGGTGTCTCTCAGCCCCCTCTCTCTCAGGGAGATATCTGTACACTAACTCGTGTCTCTCAGTCCCCTCTCTCTCAGGGAGATATCTGTACACTGACTGGTGTCTCTCAGTCCTCTCTCTCTCTCAGGGAGATATCTGTACACTGACTGGTGTCTCTCAGTCCTCTCTCTCTCTCAGGGAGATATCTGTACACTGACTGGTGTCTCTCAGTCCCCTCTCTCTCAGGGAGATATCTGTACACTGACTGGTGTCTCTCAGTCCCCTCTCTCTCAGGGAGATATATTTTTTTAAAAATATATATTTTATTAAATTTTTCAAACAAAAATGTTTCCGTTTTTACAACTCAACAAGGGATTATACATTAACTGGTAAATAACATTATTTAGTAATATAGTGAACTAACAACAACTAAAAAAGAAAAACAAATAGCAAAAACACAAAATAGCACTCCCCTCCCTCCCCCCTGGGTTGCTGCTGCTGTCATTTCTATCTTTTCATTATTGTTCTGCGAGATAGTCAAGGAACGGTTGCCACCGCCTGGTGAACCCCTGAGCTGATCCTCTCAACGCAAATTTTATTCGTTCCAATCCTATGAACCCTGCCATATCGTTTATCCAGGCCTCCACGCCTGGGGGTTTCGCTTCCTTTCACATAAGTAAGATCCTTCGCCGGGCTACCAGGGACGCAAAGGCCAGAATATCGGCCTCTTTCGCCTCCTGCACTCCCGGCTCTTCCGCTACCTCAAATATAGCTAACCCCCAGCCTGGCTTGACCCGGACCTTCACCACCTTTGAAATCACCTTTGCCACGCCCCCCCCAGTACTCATCCAGTGCCGGACACGACCAGAACATGTGTGTGTGGTTCGCTGGGCTTCCCGAGCACCTCCCACACCTGTCCTCCACTCCAAAGAACCTGCTCAGTCTTGCTCCCGTTATGTGTGCTCTGTGTAGAACATTGAATTGTATCAGGCTAAGCCTGGCACACGAGGACGAGGAATCTAGCCTACTCAGGGCATCAGCCCACAGCCCCTCCTCAATCTCCTCCCCCAGCTCTTCTTCCCATTTTCCCTTCAGCTCCTCTATCATCGCCTCCCCCTCGTCCCTCATCTCCCGGTATATTTCGGACACTTTGCCCTCCCCGACCCATACCCCCGAAATCACTCTATCCTGGATCCCCTGTATCGGGAGCAGCGGAAATTCCCTCACCTGTTGCCTCGTAAATGCATATACCGGAAGGCGTTCCCTGGGGGCAACTTATATTTTTCTTCTAGCGCTCCCAGACTTGCAAACGTCCCGTCTAAAACAGGTCCCTCAGCTTCCTAATTCCTGCTCGTTGCCAACACTGGAACTCCCCATCCATCCTCCCTGGGACAAACCTGTGGTTATTCCTTATCGGGGACCACACCGAGGCACCTGTCACTCCCCTATGTCGCCTCCACTGCCCCCAGATCCTCAAGGTTGCCACCACCACTGGGTTTGTGGTATACCTTTTCGGGGAGAACGGCAGCGGCGCCGTCACCAGCGCCTTTAGGCTCGTTCCCTTACAGGACGCCATCTCCAGCTTCTTCCACGCTGCTCCCTCTTCCTCCCTCATCCACTTACAGACCATCGACACATTGGCGGCCCAATAGTAGTCACTCAGACTCGGCAGTGCCAGTCCCCCTCTGTCCCTACTGCGCTGCAGGAACCCCCTCTTTACTCTCGGGGTCTTTCCTGCCCACACAAAGCTCGTAATGCTCCTATCTATTTTAAAAAAAAAGGCCTTTGTAATCAGGATGGGGAGGCACTGAAACATGAAAAGAAACCTTGGGAGAACCACCATTTTAACTGCCTGCACTCTGCCCGCCAGCGACAGCGGCACCATATCCCACCTCTTAAAGTCTTCCTCCATCTGCTCCACCAGTCGCGTCGGGTTAAGTCTATGCAGGGTTCCCCAGTTCCTGGCCACCTGGATCACCAGGTATCGAAAGTTCCTTACCATTCTCCTCAGCAGCAGAGCATCTATCCCCATTCCCTGTTCCCCGGGGTGCATCACAAAAAGCTCACTCTTCCCCATATTTAGTTTATATCCCGAGAACTCTCCAAACTCCCTAAGTATCTGCATTACTTCTGGCATCCCCTCTACCGGGTCCGCAACGTATAGCAGTAGATCATCTGCGTAGAGCGACACTCGGTGTTCCTCTCCCCCTCTAAGCACCCCCCTCCACTTCTTAGAATCCCTCAGCGCTATGGCCAGTGGTTCAATTGCCAACGCGAACAGTAACGGGGACAGTGGACACCCTTGTCTTGTACCCCTATGTAGCCGAAAATACCCCGATCTTTGCCGGTTTGTGACTACGCTTGTCATCGGGACCCCATATAAGAGTCTGACCCATCTAATAAACCCCTCACCGAACCCAAACCTCTTCAGCACCTCCCACAGATAGTCCCACTCCACCCTATCGAATGCCTTCTCTGCATCCATCACCGCCACTATCTCTGCCTCCCCCTCCGGTGGGGGCGTCATCATCACCCCCAGCAACCTTCGTACATTAACATTCAGTTGTCTCCCCTTTACAAACCCTGTCTGATCGTCATGCACCACCCCTGGGACGCAATCCTCTATCCTTGTCGCCATCACTTTGGCCAGCAGTTTGGTATCTACATTTAGGAGGGAGATGGGCATGTATGACCCGCATTGCAGCGGGTCTTTATCTCGTTTCAGGATTAGCGATATCGTCGCCTCCAACATTGTCGGGGGTAGTGTCCCCCTTTCCTTAGCCTCATTAAAGGTTCTCGCCAAGAGCGAGGCCAACAGATCCATATACTTCCTGTAGAATTCCACCGGAAACCCGTCTGGTCCCGGGGCCTTCCCTGCCTGCATGCCTCAGGGAGATATATGTACACTGATTGGTGTCTCTCAGTCCCCTCTCTCTCAGGGAGTTATCTGTACACTGACTGGTGTCTCTCAGTCCCCTCTCTCTCAGGGAGATATCTGTACACTGACTGGTGTCTCTCAGTCCCCTCTCTCTCAGGGAGATATCTGTACACTGACTGGTGCCTCTCAGTCCCCTCTCTCTCAGGGAGATATCTGTACACTGACTGGTGTCTCTCAGTCCTCTCTCTCAGGGAGATATCTGTACACTGACTGGTGTCTCTCAGTCCTCTCTCTCAGGGAGATATCTGTACACTGACTGGTGTCTCTCAGTCCCCTCTCCCTCAGGGAGATATCTGTACGCTGACTGGTGTCTCTCAGTCCCCTCTCTCTCAGGGAGATATCTGTACACTGACTGGTGTCTCTCAGTCCCCTCTCCCTCAGGGAGATATCTGTACACTGACTGGTGTCTCTCAGTCCTCTCTCTCAGGGAGATATCTGTACACTGACTGGTGTCTCTCAGTCCCCTCTCCCTCAGGGAGATATCTGTACGCTGACTGGTGTCTCTCAGTCCCCTCTCTCTCAGGGAGATATCTGTACACTGACTGGTGTCTCTCAGTCCCCTCTCCCTCAGGGAGATATCTGTACACTGACTGGTGTCTCTCAGTCCTCTCTCTCAGGGAGATATCTGTACACTGACTGGTGTCTCTCAGTCCCCTCTCCCTCAGGGAGATATCTGTACGCTGACTGGTGTCTCTCAGTCCCCTCTCTCTCAGGGAGATATCTGTACACTGACTGGTGTCTCTCAGTCCCCCCTCTCTCTCAGGGAGATATCTGTACACTGACTGGTGTCTCTCAGTCCTCTCTCTCAGGGAGATATCTGTACACTGACTGGTGTCTCTCAGTCCTCTCTCTCAGGGAGATATCTGTACACTGACTGGTGTCTCTCAGTCCCCTCTCCCTCAGGGAGATATCTGTACGCTGACTGGTGTCTCTCAGTCCCCTCTCTCTCAGGGAGATATCTGTACACTGACTGGTGTCTCTCAGTCCCCCCTCTCTCTCAGGGAGATATCTGTACACTGACTGGTGTCTCTCAGTCCTCTCTCTCAGGGAGATATCTGTACACTGACTGGTGTCTCTCAGTCCTCTCTCTCAGGGAGATATCTGTACACTGACTGGTGTCTCTCAGTCCTCTCTCTCAGGGAGATATCTGTACACTGACTGGTGTCTCTCAGTCCTCTCTCTCAGGGAGATATCTGTACACTGACTGGTGTCTCTCAGTCCCCTCTCCCTCAGGGAGATATCTGTACGCTGACTGGTGTCTCTCAGTCCCCTCTCTCTCAGGGAGATATCTGTACACTGACTGGTGTCTCTCAGTCCCCTCTCCCTCAGGGAGATATCTGTACACTGACTGGTGTCTCTCAGTCCTCTCTCTCAGGGAGATATCTGTACACTGACTGGTGTCTCTCAGTCCCCTCTCCCTCAGGGAGATATCTGTACACTGACTGGTGTCTCTCAGTCCCCTCTCTCTCAGGGAGATATCTGTACGCTGACTGGTGTCTCTCAGTCCCCTCTCTCTCAGGGAGATATCTGTACACTGACTGGTGTCTCTCAGTCCCCCCTCTCTCTCAGGGAGATATCTGTACACTGACTGGTGTCTCTCCGACTCCTCTCTCTCATTGAGAGTGAATCACAGAGCGTTTACGGGGCAGAGGGAGGCCATTCGGCCCATCGTGTCTGCACCGTCTCTCCAAACGAGCATCGTGACCTACTGCCGTTCCCCTGCCTTTTCCCCCTCCGCACATTGTCTCTTTTCAGATAATCATCCCTCGCCCTCTCGGACGCTCCGATTGAACCCGCCTCCACCGCACTTCCAGACAGTGCATTCCAGACCCCGACCACACGCTGTGTGGAAAAGGGGTTTTCTCAAATCACATTTGCCTCTTGTTCAAATCCCTTCCAATCTGCGCCCTCCTCCTTCCGCCGCAGGGCCAAGGCCGCTCGCGTCATTACCTTCGAGGAGTTCAAGCAGGCGCTGAAGGAGCTGGCGAAGAAGAGATTCAGGGAGCTGGGCGAGGACGAGGCCCTGGAGGCGGTCAATGCACTCATCGCCAGGAAGGAGCCCACGCTGGTGGGAATCACGGTGGGTATGGAAAGTCTACCCGTCGTGTCCTTCAAAGTGAGGTCGGGGATGGGGGACGGTGTGGGGATGTGGTGGTGGTGGGGTATTTGGTTGGTTTATCTGAAGGAGAGAGGGTCTTGTATCTTGTACCTGTCACTAACGTCTGCTACTGCTGTTATATTTGCTATCACAGGATCACAGAAAACCCAGAGCAGACGAGGCCCTTCGGCCCATCGAGTCTGCACCGACACATGAAAAACACCTGAGCTGCCCACCTATTCCCATTTGCCAGCACTTGACCCATAGCCTTGAATATTATGAAGCGCCAAGTGCCCTCCAGGTGCCTTTTAAAGGATGTGAGGCAACCTGCCTCTAACACTCTCCCAGGCAGTGCATTCCAGACCGTCACCACCCCCTGGGTGAAAAAGTTTTCAAGATTAAATTTAAATTCAATGAATAAAATCTGGAATATGCGGCGCTAATCTTGGTAATGATGACCGGCACGATTATCATCGATTGTTGTTTTAAAAAAAAGCCCATCAAGGGCCGCACTGCTGCCTCACAGCGCCGAGGTCCCAGGTTCAATCCCGGCTCTGGGTCATTGTCCGTGTGGAGTTTGCACATTCTCCCCGTGTCTGCGTGGGTTTCGCCCCCACAACCCAAAAAGATGTGCAGGGTAGGTGGATTGGCCACGCTAAAATTGCCCCCTGAATTGGAAAAGGTGAATTGGGTACTCTGAATGTATTTTTTAAAAAGCCCTTCTGGTTCACTAAAATCCCCCTTTCGGGGAAGGGAAATCTGCCGTCCAAATCTGGCCTACGTCTGACTCCAGAGCATAACCGCCAACCCCCCCACACACACACACACACACATGTGGTTGATTCTTAACCGCCCCCTCTCTGAAATGGCCAAGCGAGCCCACACTCAGTTCAAAGGGGTAATTAGGGACGGGCAACAAATGCTCGGGTCCCCATCGGCCCTCATCCCATCAGAGACTAATAACATGAATCACAAAAAATTGTGACGCAGGCACAGCCAGCGATCAGGAACGCAAACAGGAATGTTGGCTTTATTGCAAAGGGGGTGTGAAGTTTAAAAGTTAGCAATGTTTTTCTTCAACCGTACGGGGCCTTGGTGAGGCCGCACCCGGGGCACTGGGCACAGTTCTGGTCGCCTTACCTGAGGAGGGACGTACCGGCATCAGAGGCCGTTCAGAGAAGGTTCACGGGGCCGATTCCCGGGATGAAGGGGGTTTGTCCGCTGAGGAAAGGTTGAGCCGGTCGGGGCCGGTACCCATTGGGGTTTAGAAAGAACCAGAGGAGATCTTATTGAAACAGATCAGATTCTGAGGGGGGGTGTTGACGGGGTGGATGCTGAGAGCATGTTTCCCCCTCGTGGGGGTTAGGGGCACAGTTTAAAACTGAGGGGGGTCTCCCATTGGAGTCGGGGATGAGGAGGAATTACTTCCCTCAGAGGGAGGCCAGTCTGTGGAATCCTCTCCCCCCAGAGAGGCAGCGGAGGCTGCGGGTCACTGAATGTATTCAAGAGTGAGAGAGAGTTCTGATCAACCAACTGGGTTTATGGGGGATGGGGTGGGGGTTGGGGGGTGTGGGGACAGGAGAGTGGAGTTGAGGCCCACAATCCGATTGGCCGCAATCAAGGCAGCACGGTGACACAGTGGCTAGCACTGCTGCCTCACGGCGCCGAGGTCCCAGGTTCGATCCCGGCTCTGGGTCACTGTCCGTGTGGAGTTTGCACATTCTCCCCGTGTTTGCGTGGGTTTCGCCCCCACAACCCAAAGATGTGCAGGGTGGGTGGATTGGCCACGCTAAATTGCCCCTTCATTGGAAAAAATGAATTGGGTACTCGAAATGTATATTAAAAAAAGATTGGCCGCAATCTTATGGGATAGCGGCGAGGGATCGAGGGGCCGAATGGCCTACCTGCCCCCACACAGCTCGTATTTCTTGCCTTCCCGTGGGGCCCTGGAGCGGGCCCCACCTCCCCAGGCGCCTACTCCCGGGTTCCGATCCGGCTTGATGGACCGATACGGCTTCCATCTGCCCCCCCCCCCCCCCCCCCCCCCCCCCCCCCCCCCCCGCCCTCTTGACCTCCCGCCTAACGTACCTTTTCCCCGCCCTTCTAGAAATCGGCCAAGGCCGGGGCCGTGGACCGGCTGACGGACGTCTCCAAGTTCACCGGGTCGCACAAGGAGCGCTTCGACGAGGCCGGCAAGGGCAGAGGCAAGGCCGGCAGGGAGAACCTGGTGGAGCACACAGGCTTCGTGGCGGCCTACAAGGGCAAGGGCACCTACGATCAGAAGGTCAAAGGCTCCAAATGACTTGGCGGGATCTCTCCCTCCCTCTTCTGTCCGTTCCCTCAACCCCACCTCCCTGAAACCTCACCACTGTGCTTCCCCCCCCCCCCCCCACCCCCTTCGCACCTCACCCCCTACCTGCCCCTTTTGGTGTCGGACTAACAGCTGACGAAGCTCTGCGAATTGCTCATCGAAAACAGCGGGTCAATTATACAACATTCTTTGTTCGCAAACTTCAACGGCAAACCATGAGGACAGGGGCGGTGGGTAAGGGGAAGGAGGAGGGACAGCGTTGAGGGGTGGGGACGGGAGAGGGGGAGAATGTTTGCGCCATTTTATTTTTCTAACCCGCTCTTATTCCCCAAGAAAAGGCCTTAAAGTGCTTCCAGTTATTAATCCCAACAATATGTCAGATGTCTCCTTCTCCACTCTGCTAACTTCCTGTGTTGTACCTGTCCTGGGAGTGTTTGATGGGGCAGTGTAGAGGGAGCTTTACTCTGTATCTAACCCCGTGCTGTACCTGTCCTGGGAGTGTTTGATGGGGACAGTGTAGAGGGAGCTTTACTCTGTATCTAACCCTGTGCTGTACCAGTCCTGGGAGTGTTTGATGGGGACAGTGTAGAGGGAGCTTTACTCTGTATCTAGCCTCGTGCTGTACCTGTCCTGGGAGTGTTTGATGGGGACAGTGTAGAGGGAGCTTTACTCTGTATCTAACCCCGTGCTGTACCTGTCCTGGGAGTGTTTGATGGGGCAGTGTAGAGGGAGCTTTACTCTGTATCTAACCCCGTGCTGTACCTGTCCTGGGAGTGTTTGATGGGGACAGTGTAGAGGGAGCTTTACTCTGTATCTAACTCCGTGCTGTAACTGTCCTGGGAGTGTTTGATGGGGACAGTGTAGAGGGAGCTTTACTGTGTATCTAACCCCGTGCTGTACCTGTCCTGGGAGTGTTTGATGGGGACAGTGTAGAGGGAGGTTTACTCTGTATCTAACCCCGTGCTGTCCCTGTCCTGGGAGTGTTTGATGGGGACAGTGTAGAGGGAGCTTTACTCTGTATCTAACCCCGTGCTGTACCTGTCCTGGGAGTGTTTGATGGGGACAGTGTAGAGAGAGCTTTACTCTGTATCTAACCCCGTGCTGTACTTGTCCTGGGAGTGTTTGATGGGGACAGTGTAGAGGGAGCTTTACTCTGTAACTGTCCTGGGAGTGTTTGATGGGGACAGTGTAGAGGGAGGTTTACTCTGTATCTAACCCCGTGCTGCACCTGTGCTGGGAGTGTTTGATGGGGACAGTGTCGAGGGAGCTTTACTCTGTATCTAACCCCGTGCTGTACCTGTCCTGGGAGTGTTTGATGGGGACAGTGTAGAGGGAGCTTTACTCTGTATCTAACCCCGTGCTGTACCTGTCCTGGGAGTGTTTGATGGGGACAGTGTAGAGGGAGCTTTACTCTGTATCTAACCCCGTGCTGTCCCTGTCCTGGGAGTGTTTGATGGGGACAGCGTAGAGGGAGCTTTACTCTGTATCTAACCCCGTGCTGTCCCTGTCCTGGGAGTGTTTGATGGGGGACCGTGTAGAGGGAGCTTTACTCTGTACCTAACCCCGTGCTGTACCTGTCCTGGGAGTGTGTGATGGGGAGAGTGTAGAGGGAGGTTTACTCTGTATCTAACCCCGTGCTGCACCTGTGCTGGGAGTGTTTGATGGGGACAGTGTCGAGGGAGCTTTACTCTGTATCTAACCCCGTGCTGTACCTGTCCTGGGAGTGTTTGATGGGGACAGTGTAGAGGGAGCTTTACTCTGTATCTAACCCCGTGCTGTACCTGTCCTGGGAGTGTTTGATGGGGACAGTGTAGAGGGAGCTTTACTCTGTATCTAACCCCGTGCTGTAACTGTCCTGGGAGTGTTTGATGGGGACAGTGTCGAGGGAGCTTTACTCTGTATCTAACCCCGTGCTGTACCTGTCCTGGGAGTGTTTGATGGGGACAGAGTAGAGAGAGCTTTACTCTGTATCTAACCCCGTGCTGACCCTGTCCTGGGAGTGTTTGATGGGGACAGTGTAGAGGGAGCTTTACTCTGTATCTAACCCCGTGCTGTACCTGTCCTGGGAGTGTTTGATGGGGACAGTGTAGAGGGAGCTGTACTCTGTATCTAACCCCATTACTGCCACCACTGCCCATTAATGTTTTAACCTTAAAGAACATGGACTTTTCTTCCATATTGGAATTGTGGCCTGTGGTGGGGGATTGGAGGGAGGTGCCTTGGGGAGTGGTGGATTGGTCAATTAAAATAGAGGTGCACGCCCACGATATGTCGCTCACCGTTAACACCGATACTGTGACCCATTTCCCTCTTTACTGCCGGAATTTCAAAGGCTCTTAGCCTTCTGGAGTTCGCCCTCGGCCTGTTCATTACTCTTCTTGCCAAGTCTATTCCCTCAGCTCTAGGATGGTCACCTGTGCAAACTCTTTTTTTCGCGTGCTCTCCGCATCCTTTTGTTTGGAAGGGGGCTAGATTCCAGGAAGCAGTGGGGGAGGCGGACAGTGAAGGAGTCGGAAGATGGTGGGGGAGGGGGGGGGGGGGTGGTGGGGGGGAATGGACAGGGTGGAAGAGGGAAAATGGGGGTGGAGAAGAAGGGGTTGGGATGGGGGTGGAAGAGAGGGAGATGGAGGGTTAAGACGAGGGGGGATTGGGTGAAGGTGGAGGAGATGGAGGGGCTGGAAGAGGGGGTGAAGGTGGGGGCGGAAGAGAGGGTGAAGGTGGGGGCGGAAGAGGGGGTGAAGGTGGCGTGGAAGAGGGGGTGAAGGTGGGGTGGAAGACGTGGTGAAGGTGGGGGTGGAAGAGGGGGTGAAGGTGGGCGTGGAAGACGTGGTGAAGGTGGGGGTGGAAGAGGGGGTGAAGGTGGGGGTGGAAGAGGGGGTGAAGGTGGGGGTGGAAGAGGGGTGAAGGTGGGGGTGGAAGAGGGGGTGATGTTGGGGTGGAAGAGGGGGTGAAGGTGGGGTGGAAGACGTGGTGAAGGTGGGGGTGGAAGAGGGGGTGAAGGTGGGGGTGGAAGAGGGGGTGAAGGTGGGGGTGGAAGAGGGGGTGAAGATGGGGGTGGAAGAGGGAGTGATGTTGGGGTGGAAGAGGGGGTGAAGGTGGGGTTGGAAGAGGGGGTGAAGGTGGGGGTGGAAGAGGGGGTGAAGGTGGGGGTGGAAGAGGGGGTGAAGGTGGGGGTGGAACTGGGGGTGAAGGTGGGGGTGGAAGAGGGGGTGAAGGTGGGGGTGAAGAGGGGGGAAGGTGGGGTTGGAAGAGGGGTGAAGGTGGGGGTGGAAGAGGGGGTGAAGGTGGGGGTGGAAGAGGGGGTGAAGGTGGGGTTGGAAGAGGGGGTGAAGTTGGGGTGGAAGAGGTGGTGAACGTGGGGATGGAAGAGGGGTGAAGGTGGGGGTGGAAGAGGGGGTGAAGGTGGGGTTGGAAGATGGGGTGAGGTAGGGGTGGAAGAGGGGGTGAAGGTGGGGGTGGAAGAGGGGGTGAAGGTGGGGTTGAAGAGGGGGTGAAGGTAGGGGTGGAAGAGGGGGTGATGTTGGGATAGGAGAGTGGGTGAAGGTGGAAGAGGGAGTGATGTTGGGGTGGAAGAGGGGGTGAAGGTGGGGGTGGAAGAGGTGGTGAAGGTGGGGGTGGAAGAGGTGGTGAAGGTGGGGACGGAAGAGGGGGTGAAGTTGGGGTTGGAAGACGGGGTGAAGGTGGGGGTGGAAGAGGGGGTGAAGGTGGGGTTGGAAGAGGGGGTGAAGGTACGGGTGGAAGAGGGGGTGATGTTGGGGTGGAAGGGGGGGTGAAGGTGGAAGGGGGGTGATGTTGGGGTGGAAGAGGGGTTGAAGGTGGGGGTGGAAGAGGGGGTGATGTTGGGGTGGAGAGGGGATGAAGGTGGAAGAGGGGGTGATGTGGGGTGTAAGAGGGGGTGAAGGTGGGGGTGGAATACGGGGTGAAGGTAGGGGTGGAAGAGGGGGTGAAGGTGGGGTTGGAAGAGGGGGTGAAGGTGGGGGTGGAACAGGGGGTGATGTTGGGGTGGAAGAGGGGGTGAAGGTGGGGGTGGAAGACGGGGTGAAGGTGGGGGTGGAAGAGGGGGTGAAGGTGGGGGTGGAAGAGGGGGTGATGTTGGGGTGGAAGAGGGGGTGAAGGTGGGGGTGGAAGAGGGGGTGAAGGTGAGGGTGGAAGAGGGGGTGAAGGTGGAGGTGGAAGAGGGGGTGAAGGTGAGGGTGGAAGAGGGGGTGAAGGTGGGGGTGGAAGACGGGGTGAAGGTGGGGGTGGAAGAGGGGGTGATGGTGGGGGGGGGTAGAAGTGGAGATGGTTGGGGGTGGAAGAGGGTGTAATGGTGGGGATGAGTGGGGTATCACAGCAATGGTTGCTGGGATGGCATAACTCGGTATCAAGATTTCTGGGTCAAAGACAAATCAAATCAAAGGTGAAAATGATCCCCAACCCCAACTCTCCCCCATCCCATTCTCTGACCAACCATTCAGGTAGGGGTCGCTCCTGACACAAGGAAGTGGTGGCTGATGATTAGCTTTGCAGTGAAAGCCCTTCCCTCATTCAAGGCAGTGGGTAGGGCAGCGACTTTGGACTTTCACCCTCTGGACCAGAAGAAGCTACAGGAGTCGATTAATAGCCCACCCAGCCACAGAGGTACGCAGATATCAGTCCAACTATAGTTAAAATCGCATTTTAGTCAACAAGACGCTGAGGTATTACATGTAAAGCTTTGTGAAAATTAAAGCAAATTGATGAACCCCTCTCTGTTGTGTGCTATTTTCCTCAGAAACAATGCCTTGACCAATCAGAGTCAGGCTGCCTGCTTTAAGTTTCAAAGAATGCTTGGCAGTTAACTGTCAGTCGGTCGTCAACTATTGCATTCTCCATGGAAACGTCTGTACCAATCAGGCTCCACCTGCCAACTATTTCGTTACTGCGGTTAGAGCGAAATGGCTCAAGAGGGGCTGACTGCGCTCGTGAGGATCGATGGAGCAGGAATGTTCAGGGTAACATTCTGGCGTTTAAAAGAAAGCACATCCAGGGTTCTGGGCTTCATAAAAATGTATATACGTGAAAAAGAACGGAGGCCTCGTGTCCGAGAGCAAGGATGCCGCGGGTGAGCCTTCGGAAAGCACCTGGTTCAGCCTCAACCAGGAGGACTACATCTGGCTCTGGGCTCCGCGCTTCAGGGAAACATTCAAAGGTATCCGAGGGGGTCGGGAAAGAATGGTTCCTGGGATGAGGGGGCGTTGGTTGGCTAGGCGGGTTGGAGAATCTGGGACTGTTCTCAGGCGGAGATGGGAGGCGATTTGACCGAGGTGCTCAAAGGTCAGGAAGGGGTCAAGCCATTCAGGGGAGGGTTTATTAGGCTTTAAGACCTGGAATGGGCGGGTTGCCTGAATGGTAGAGGTGGTGGGTTTGGAAGGTGCTGTCGAAGTTGTAGATGGTACACACGCTGCTGCCACTGTCAAACATATCAGACCACGAGGAGCCTCGGCAGGGTGGATGTGGAAAGGATGTTTCCCCCTGTGGGAGAATCTAGAAATTGGAGTCACTTTAAAAGTATCAGCTTGCCCATTTAAGGCAGAGGAGAACGTTTGCTCTCAGAGGGTTGGGAGTCTTTGGAACTCTCTTCCTCAAAGGGCAGTGGGAGGGTTGGGGGGAGGGGGGCTGTGTGTGTTAATGGCGACTATGGGCGATTCCTGATTCCTTTTTGTTATTTGTTGATGTTAACATGCGGGCTAATGTCTGGGGGTTGCTGGGAGGATGGGAGCGTTGTTATTGATATGGGGATTGACATTACATTCGTTACTGATTATTGTTTATTGTTGGTGAGTGCAAATTTGGGAGAAAATGTGAAAAAGGCGAATAAAAATATTGGGAAAAAAAATCAAATAAACTGAAGGGCAAATTAAAGGGACAGCCCCTTAAAGGTATACCACCTTTAAACACAAACAAATCGGGAATGAAACTTAAAACCTCAAACCAAAACATGATTAACACTACACCCTGTATGCTTCATCCGATGCCAGTGCTTATGTAGTTACATTGTGTATGTTGTGTTGCCCTATTATGTATTTTCTTTTATTCCCTTTTCTTCCCATGTACTTAATGATCTGTTGAGCTGCTCGCAGAAAAATACTTTTCACTGTACCTCGGTACACGTGACAATAAACCAATCCAATCCAATCCAATCCAATTAAGAAAGTCGATACTGCACCCCAGTCCTCCGCGGCAGAGCCGGACATGGAAGACCTCGACGGTGCCAACGGACACTCCACCCTTGCTCGCGAGGAGCACCCGGACGTGAATGCAGCTCTGAGCGGTAGAGGGGCAGACAGTTGTGTTGGACGGCCCCCTTGCTCACCCGCTGCCTAGACCTGTTGATTTGTAACCGTGTCCCACCCTGCCCCGGTGGTCCCTTCTCGCGCAGTATAAATTGTTGTTCTTTATCTCTCTCTCTCTCTCTGAAGCTTGCCATTCTTGCATCAGCCCTGACACGTGCTCGGCCAACATTCTCCCTCGCTTAGCAACATTCAAGTCGCGCACTAAAAAACAATTTATATTCTTTAATTCAATGTACTCAGGCAGACTGCACAAGCAAAACAATCAATAGGGGCAATGGGGGTGGGGGGGGGGGGGGTGGTTGGGAGGGTGGGGGGGAGGGGTTGGTATGCAGCATTGGGCAATGGGTGGGCTATCAGATAAACTATCCATTTCAAAGTTTATCTGGAGGTCACCTTCGCGATCCGGTCAATGATGTAGTCCACCATGTCGGTGGAGCTGGCACGACCCCCGATGTCGGCCGTGTGGATCTTGGCGTCAGTCACGGCCTTTATGATGGCGTCGCGGATGATGGTGGCGTGCGTGCTGAGCTGCAGGTGGTCAAGCATCAGGCAGCCGGCCAACAGCATGGCAGTGGGGTTGGCCACATTGCGCTTGGCCAGCCGCGGGGCAGTGTTGCGGATGGCGGTCTGGAAGACGGCGCAGTCGTGGCTGTAGCTGGCGCCCGGCACCAGACCCGGACCCCCCACCAGGCCGGCGCAGATGTTGTTGATCACCACCCCATACAGGCTGGGCGTCACCATGACATCGTACTGGCTGGGCCGCGACACCAGCTGCATGGTGGCGTTGTCCACGATCACGTCGCTGAACTCGATCTCCGGGTAGCCAGCGGCCACCTCGCGGCAACACTGCATGAACAGGCCGTCCGCCAGCTTCATGATGTTGGCCTTGTGGACCACCACCAGGCGGCTGCGGCCATGCCGGCGGGCATAGTTGAAGGCAAACTCGGCCAGCCGGATGGAGCGTTTGCGGGTGATGATCTTCAGGCTCTCCACCACGCCGTGCACACTCTCGTGCTCCAGGTGGGCGTACTCGCCCTCGGTGGTCTCCCGCACCACCACGATATCCAGCGGCCCGGCCCGGGAGGCCACCCCTTGCAGGCTGCGGTAGTGGTTGACGCTGGCAAAGAGGTCAAGTTCAGTGCGGAAGAACACGTTGAGCGAGCGGCGGTGTTTGGCTATCAGGTCGACAGCAGTCTCGAAGTTACCCTTCAGCGCCACCCGGTTGCGCCGGATGGCCTCGATGGCGGCATTAATGTCCCGGCTGTCGGAGGCGCTGCTGTCCACCCGCACCTCCTCGAACTCCACCGGCACGTGCGTGGCCTGGAAGACATGCGCGACGTGCTGCATCAGCTCGGGGCCTATGCCGTCGCCAGGGATCAGGGTGACCGTGATCCGGCCGCCGTACATCTTGCCGAATGGCTGCTGCCCCTTGGAGTAGCTGCGCCGGTTCCCGGCGAGCCCCTGTTCGAGGGGCGACCTAGCAACCGGGAGGAGGCGGGAGAGGCACCTCAGGGCGGCCATTTGCTTACTGACGGAGGGCGGGGGTTGTAGGAGGAGAAACCACACCTGCCGGTTGGTGAGGTCATTGGCCCCGCCCACCACCACAGACTCCACCCACCCAATTGTGGCCTCACCAAAGTTTCACCCACCCCCCCACAGGCCTCATCCTATTGTGACTTCACAGAGGGGTTCGGCCCACCCCCCCCCACATGCCACGCCTCACCCTCTTGTGACCTCACCGAGGTTCCGCCCACCACCCATAGGCCGCACCTCACCCTATTGTGACCTCACCGAGGTTCCACCCCCACCTCCCCCACAGGCCGCGCTTCACCCTCTTGTGACCTCACCGAGGTTCCGCCCACCACTCCCATTCTTGCCCATTGTATCATGGACGTTCCTCGCGCAGCCCCACCCCAATGTGATGCGACCGTCCTCCTTGTCATGATATGCAAACATGCAACCAATGAACACTCAGAATAGGACGCAACCAATGGGCAGTTAGGACACTCAGAGGTGGCATCACCACAAGGGGGCATGCCATAAACACTATAAAAGGGATGAGGCACTCACACCCTGCCTCTTTCCACAGACAGACATCTAGAGAGTTAGACAGGGTTGATCAGCAGCATCACACCCCAGCACGTGGCTTAGAGCAGGCTGGTACAGTTAGACTGAGTTACTACAGTTAGATTAGCAGAGAGTCGAACTCATTTGAGAACTGTGTTAATAGTTCAATAAACACGGTGAACTCATTTCAAAGTCTGGAGCATCCTTTAGTTAAGACTGCATCAAGTAGCAGCCTGTGTTATCCGAAGCAGCATAGCACAACATGATACCAGGAGTGACTGTTCAATCTATTTAGTTCAACTCAGCAAGATGCGTGACAACCAGCTACTGAATACAGGCACAATGGACAAGATTCAGACTCCTCGTCAGCTCGGGACCACCGGCAATCTTAGTGCCAACTGGCGATCATTCAAGCAGAAATGTCAACTATACGTGGAAGCATCCGACCTCAATGGCGCGACCGATGCTCGGAAGATAGCTCTTCTACTCACCACTGCGGGTGACCATGCGATAGAGAGCCTCAACTCCTTTCACTTTTCCGAAGGGCAGGACAAAACAAAGTACCAAACCATCCTGGACAAATTCGACAGCCACCGCGGGGTGGACACCAACTAAATTTTCGAGCGCTACATCTTCAAGCAGAGGATGCAAGGTCAAGATGAATCCTTCAACTCCTATCTAACTAACCTTAGACTGCTAGCGCAATCCTGCAACTTCAGTGATATCACTGACTCCATGATCAGGGACCAAATCGTTTTTGGAGTCCACTCTGATCCTCTGCGGGGGAAATCAAGCACATGGCCCTGCCAGTCGCGATTGAAACGTGTACTGTGCATGAGCACTCTAAAAATCACTATTCACAGTACAAAACGGCAGAAAGATAAAAACAAGCCTCCCACGAGATGGCGAGTGTTCAGGCCATCTCCCGGTTGCAGCGCCTCCACATTGACGAAAGCGGCCATTTTGCGCGCTCTTCCCGGGGCCCGACGCATGTGCAATGCGATCGGGAACTCGAAGTGGCCGAAAACCACACTGCGCATGCGCAACGACGCACTGAGCATCATGACGCGGACGTGTGCGAACTGCGGCACCACCCATTTTTTTTTAACTGCCCTGCAAGAGGCAAGCGCTGTTTAAACTGTGGGAAACCAAACCTCTATGCAGCCCTGTGCAGATCTGCACCACCAGTCAGGAGCCAACGCTCCCAATTCTGACAGCGGCGCATCAGATGTGTGCAACACCGAATGCATGACTGATCCAGGCAGTGCGATGGATCCAGGTGATGAATACCTGGACAACACTTACCGAGTGGCCATTATTACGAAGTGCGAATACCCCACACCGGACACATCGCAAGTCCAATCAATCCTGGCCGTGGATTCCGAGGACGAATGGCATGCAGTGATGAAGGTCAACCACTGCCCCATCCAGTTCAAACTGGACACAGGTGCCTCCGCCAACCTGATTTCGCAGAATGACTTCAAGCGAATCAAGAATCCCCCCACAATCCTTCCAGCTGACTGCAAACTCCTGGACTACAATGGAAACGCAATCAAGGCACTGGGGTCCTGCCAACTGCAGGTGTCCAGCCGACACACACAAGCAAGCTTACGCTTTGAGATTGTTAAACCAGCCAGGGCGTCCCTGCTAGGTGCGCACGCCTGCAAGCAACTGAACCTCATTCAAAGGGTCTACACCACGACGCCGTCCCATTCGGATCTTCAGGCCGGCATCGACGCCATCCTAACCCAGTACCCAGATGTATTTAGCGGGATGGGCACGCTGCCGTACGAGTACAAGATTCTACTGCGGCCTGATGCCAAACCAGTGGTCCACGCACCACGACGTGTCCCTGCCCCACTGAGAGACGCCTGAAGGCAGAGCTCACGAGTCTACAACAAAAAGGCATCATCTCCAAGGTCACTGAACCACCCGACTGGGTCAGCTTGATGGTGTGCGTAAAGAAGCCTTCAGGGGACCTACGCATCTGCATTGACCCCAAGGATCTAAACAAAAACATTATGCGGGAACATTACCCCATCCCGAAGAGGGAAGGAATCACAAGTGAGATGGCACACGCGCGCTTCTTCACAAAATTGGACGCATCCTAAGGATTTTGGCAAATCCAACTTGAAGAATCCAGCAGAAGGCTCTGCACCTTCAACACACCTTTTGGCAGATTCTGCTACAACCGAGTGCCATTTGGCATCATCTCGGCATCAGAGATTTTCCATCGCATCATGGAACAGATGATGGAGGGAATAGACGGGGTTCGTGTCTACGTTGATGATATCATAATCTGGTCCACAACCCCAGAGGAACATGTGTCGCGACTCAAGAAAGTATTCCGACGCACACATGAACATGGCCTCAAGCTAAACAGGTCCAAGTGCTGTTTTGGGACATCCACGCTGAAGGTCCTGGGTGATCAGATTTCGCAACACGGTGTGTGCCCAGACACAGACAAAAATAAAGCCATCGAGGCAATGAAAGTCCCCGAGGACAAGAAGGCAGTACTGCGCTTCCTGGGGATGGTCAATTTCCTTGGCAAGTTCATCCCGAATTTGGCCACACACACCACGGCCCTACGCAACCTGGTGAAAAAATCAACCGCCTTTGAGTGGAAGGCGGAGCGCCGAACAGAGTGGCTGGAGCTGAAAGCCAAGCTCACCACTGCACCCGTCCTTGCATTCTTTGACCCAGACCGAGAGACCACAGATGTGAGTCAGGATGGCATCGGGGCGGCGTTGCTTCAAAGAGACGACACGTCATCCTGGGTACCAGTAGCATACGCATCACGGGCAATGACACCCACTGAGACCAGATATGCGCAGATTGAGAAGCAGTGTTTAGGTCTTCTCACCGGCATCCTCAAATTTCATGATTATGTCTACAGCTTGCCAACATTTACTGTTGAGACGGATCATAGGCCTCTGGTCCACATCACCCAAAAGGACCTGAACGACATGCCGCCTCGTTTGCAGAGAATTCTGCTCAAACTCCGGAGGTATGATTTTAGTTTGGTGTACACACCTGGCAAGGAGCTAATCATCGCCGATGCATTGTCCCGCTCCGTCACCTCGCCCAGTGAACCACTGGAGATCATCCAGCACATTGAATTGCAGGTACAACTGTGTGCAAGCACTCTCCCGGCAACAGATGAGAAGATCGTTCTCATCCGAGAAGAGACGGCCAAAGACCCCCTGTTGCAGCGAGTTACCCACAACCTCAGCAATGGCTGGCAGAAAGGGCAATGCCCTCAATTCTACAACGTCAAGGACGACCTGACGCTGATGGACGGCATCCTGCTCAAGCTGGACAGGATTGTCATCCCGCTACGTCACCAGAGCATGGTGCTGCGGCAGATTCATGAGGGACACCTGGGCGTAGAAAAGTGCAGACGCAGGGCCCGGCAAGCTGTCTACTGGCCTGGCATCGACCAGGACATCACGGACATGGTCCTGAACTGCGAAACTTGTCAGAGGTTCCAACCAGCGCAGAGTAAGGAGATACTCCAACCACATGACCTAGAGACCTCTCCGTGATCCAAGGTTGGCATTGACCTATTCCACGCGAATGGTCGCGACTATATCTTTTTTTTAAAATATTTTATTGAAAATTTTTGGTCAACCATCACAGTACACTGTGTATCCTTCACACAATAATATAACAGTATAAATAACAATGACCTGTTTTATAAACAAAGATTAAATAATATATAACAAAAACGAAAACTAAAACTAAATGGCAACTGCCTTGTCTCAGATAAACACTCTCCAAAAATATGATTTAACAGTCCAATATACAATTATTTATAGCAACGACCTATACATATTATACATATATATTCATAACCCTGAGACTCCTTCTGGTTCCTCCCCCCCCCCCCCCTCCCCCCCCCCCCCCCCCCCGGGCTGCTGCTGCTGCCTTCTTCTTTTCCATTCCCTCTATCTTTCTGTGAGGTATTCGACGAACGGTTGCCACCGCCTGGTGAACCCTTGAGCCGATTCCCTTAGGACGAACTTAATCCGTTCCAGCTTTATAAACCCTGCCATGTCATTTATCCAGGTCTCCACCCCCGGGGGCTTGGCTTCCTTCCACATCAACAGTATCCTGCGCTGGGCTACTAGGGATGCAAAGGCCAAAACATCGGCCTCTCTCGCCTCCTGCACTCCCGGCTCTTGTGCAACCCCAAATATAGCCAACCCCAGCTTGGTTCGACCTGGACCCCCACTACTTTCGAAAGCACCTTTGTCACCCCCACCCAGAACCCCTGTAGTGCCGGACATGACCAGAACATGTGGGTGTGATTCGCTGGGCTTCTCGAGCATCTCGCACACCTATCCTCTACCCCAAAAAATTTACTGAGCCGTGCTCCAGTCATATGTGCCCTGTGTAAC
Organism: Scyliorhinus torazame; assembly: GCF_047496885.1. Classification (NCBI taxonomy): domain Eukaryota; kingdom Metazoa; phylum Chordata; class Chondrichthyes; order Carcharhiniformes; family Scyliorhinidae; genus Scyliorhinus; species Scyliorhinus torazame. The sequence goes on from NC_092711.1 coordinate 135,905,137, forward strand.
ACCTTAAATTGAATCAGGCTTAGCCTGGCACACGAGGACGATGAGTTTACCCTACTTAGGGCATCCACCCACAGCCCCTCCTCAATCTCCTCCCCCAGCTCTTCTTCCCATTTCCCTTTCAGCTCATCTACCATAATCTCCCCCTCGTCCCTCATTTCCCTATATATATCTGACACCTTACAGTCCCCCACCCATGTCTTTGAGATTACTCTGTCCTGCACCTCATGCATCGGGAGCTGCGGGAATTCCCTCACCTGCTGCCTCGCAAAAGCCCTCAGTTGCATATACCGGAATGCATTCCCTTGGGGCAACCCATATTTCTCGGTCAGCGCTCCCAGACTTGCGAACTTCCCATCCACAAACAGATCTTTCAGTTGCGTTACTCCTGCTCTTTGCCATATTCCAAATCCCCCATCCATTCCCCCCGGGGCAAACCTATGGTTGTTTCTTATCGGGGACCCCACCAAGGCTCCCGTCTTTCCCCTATGCCGTCTCCACTGTCCCCAAATTTTCAAAGTCGCCACCACCACCGGGCTTGTGGTGTATTTCTTCGGTGAGAACGGCAATGGGGCCGTCACCATAGCTTGTAGGCAAGTCCCCCTACAGGACGTCCTCTCCAATCTCTTCCACGCCGCTCCCTCCTCTTCTCCCATCCACTTACTCACCATTGAGATATTGGCGGCCCAGTAGTACTCACTTAGGCTCGGTAGTGCCAGTCCCCCCTATCCCTACTACGCTGTAAGAATCCCTTCCTCACTCTCGGGGTCTTCCCGGCCCACACAAAACTCATGATACTCTTTTCGATCCATTTGAAAAAAGCCTTCGTGATCACCACCGGGAGGCACTGAAACACAAAGAGGAATCTCGGGAGGACTACCATTTTAACCGCCTGCACCCTCCCTGCCAGTGACAGGGATACCATGTCCCATCTCTTGAAGTCCTCCTCCATTTGTTCCACCAATCGCGTTAAATTTAACCTATGCAATGTACCCCAATTCTTGGCTATCTGGATCCCCAAGTAACGAAAGTCCCTTGTTACCTTCCTCAGCGGAAAGTCCTCTATTTCTCTGCTCTGCTCCCCTGGATGCACCACAAACAACTCACTTTTCCCCATGTTCAGTTTATATCCTGAGAATTCTCCAAACTCCCGAAGTGTCCGCATTATCTCTGGCATCCCCTCCGCCGGGTCCGCCACATATAACAACAAATCATCCGCATACAGAGATACCCGGTGTTCTTCTCCTCCTCTAAGTATTCCCCTCCACTTCTTGGAACCCCTCAATGCTATTGCCAGGGGCTCAATCGCCAGTGCAAACAGTAATGGGGACAGAGGGCATCCCTGCCTTGTCCCTCTATGGAGCCGAAACTTTGCAGATCCCCGTCCATTCGTAACCACACTCGCCACTGGGGCCCTATACAACAGCTGCACCCATCCAACATACTCATCTCCAAAACCAAATCTCCTCAGCACCTCCCACAAATAATCCCACTCCACTCTATTAAATGCTTTCTCGGCATCCATCGCCACCACTATCTCCGCTTCCCCCTCTGGTGGGGGCATCATCATTACCCCTAGCAGCCTCCGTATATTCGTATTCAGCTGTCTCCCCTTCACAAACCCGGTTTGGTCCTCATGGACCACCCTCGGGACACAATCCTCTATCCTCATTGCCATTACCTTGGCCAGAATCTTAGCGTCTACATTTAGGAGGGAAATAGGCCTATAGGACCCGCATTGCAGCGGGTCTTTTTCCTTCTTTAGGAGAAGCGATATCGTTGCCTCAGACATAGTCGGGGGCAGCTGTCCCCTTTCCTTTGCCTCATTAAAGGTCCTCATCAGTAGCGGGGCGAACAAGTCCACATATTTACTGTAAAATTCAACTGGGAATCCATCCGGTCCCGGAGCCTTCCCCGCCTGCATGCTCCTAATTCCTTTCACTACTTCCTCTATTTCAATCTGTGCTCCCAGTCCCACCCTTTCCTGCTCCTCCACCTTGGGAAATTCCAGCCGGTCCATAAAGCCCATCATTCTCTCCCTCCCATCCGGGGGTTGAGCTTCGTATAATTTTTAATAAAATGTCTTGAACACTCCATTCACTCTCTCCGCTCCCCGCTCCATCTCTCCTTCCTCATCCCTCACTCCCCCTATTTCCCTCGCTGCTCCCCTCTTCCTCAATTGGTGGGCCAGCAACCTGCTCGCCTTCTCCCCATATTCGTACTGTACACCCTGTGCCTTCCTCCACTGTGCCTCTGCAGTACCCGTTGTCAGCAAGTCAAATTCTACATGTAGCCTTTGCCTTTCCCTGTACAGTCCCTCCTCCGGTGCCTCTGCATATTGCCTGTCCGCCCTCAGAAGTTCTTGCAGCAACCGCTCCCGTTCCCTACTCTCCTGCTTCCCTTTATGTGCCCTTATTGATATCAGCTCCCCTCTAACCACTGCCTTCAGTGCCTCCCAGACCACTCCCACCTGGACCTCCCCATTATCATTGAGTTCCAAGTACTTTTCAATGCACCCCCTCACCCTTAGACACACACCCTCATCAGCCATTAGTCCCATGTCCATTCTCCAGGGTGGGCGCCCTCCTGTTTCCTCCCCTATCTCCAAGTCTACCCAGTGTGGAGCGTGATCCGAAATGGCTATAGCCGTATACTCCGTTCCCTTCACCTTCGGGATCAACGCCCTTCCCAGCACAAAAAAGTCTATTCGCGAGTAGACTTTATGGACATAGGAGAAAAACGAGAACTCCTTACTCCTAGGTCTGCTAAATCTCCACGGGTCTACACCTCCCATCTGCTCCATAAAATCTTTAAGTACCTTGGCTGCTGCCGGCCTCCTTCCAGTCCTGGACTTCGACCTATCCAGCCCTGGTTCCAACACCGTATTAAAATCTCCCCCCATTATCAGCTTTCCCATCTCTAGGTCCGGAATGCGTCCTAGCATCCGCCTCATAAAATTGGCATCATCCCAGTTCGGGGCATATACGTTTACCAAAACCACCGTCTCCCCCTGTAGTTTGCCACTCACCATCACGTATCTGCCCCCGCTATCCGCCACTATAGTCTTTGCCTCAAACATTACCCGCTTCCCCACTAATATAGCCACCCCCCTGTTTTTCGCATCTAGCCCTGAATGGAACACCTACCCCACCCAACCTTTGCGTAGTCTCACTTGGTCTATCAGTTTCAAGTGCGTTTCCTGTAACATTACCACGTCTGCCTTAAGTTTCTTAAGGTGTGCGAGTACCCATGCCCTCTTTATCGGCCCGTTCAGCCCTCTCACGTTCCACGTGATCAGCCGGGTTGGGGGGCTTTTTACCCCCCCCCCCCCTTGTCAATTAGCCATCCCCTTTTTCCAGCTCCTCACCCGGTTCCCACGCAGCTGTGTCCCCTCCAGGCGGTGCCCCCCCGCCCATCCCACCCCATACCAGCTCCCCCCTCTCCCCAGCAGCAGCAGCCCAATAATTCCCCCCTCCCACCCCCCCCCCCCCGCTAGATCCCCCACTAGCGTAGTTACACCCCCCATGTTGCTCCCAGAAGTCAGCAAACTCTGGCCGACCTCGGCTTCCCCCCGTGACCTCGGCTCGCACCGTGCGACGCCCCCTACTTCCTGCTTCCCTATTCCCGCCATGATTATCATAGCGCGGGAGCTGAGCCCGCGCTTCCCCCTTGGCCCCGCCCCCAATGGCCAACGCCCCATCTCCTCCACCTCCCCTCCTCCCCCCATCACCACCTGTGGAAGAGAGAAAGGTTACCACATCGCAGGATTAATAACATAAAACTCCTCTTTCCCCCCTTTTTACCCCCCTCTTCGCCCCCCCATACTCGCCCCACCACTTTGTTTCAAACGTTCTTTTTTTTAATAACCCACTCATTCCAATTTTTCTTCCACGATAAAAGTCCACGCCTCATCCGCCGTCTCAAAGTAGTGGTGCCTCCCTCGATATGTGACCCACAGTCTTGCCGGCTGCAGCATTCCGAATTTTATCTTCTTTTTGTGACGCACCGCCTTGGCCCGATTAAAGCTCGCCCTCCTTCTCGCCACCTCCGCACTCCAGTCTTGGTATACGCGGATCACCACGTTCTCCCACTTACCGCTCCGAGTTTTCTTTGCCCATCTAAGGACCATCTCTCTGTCCTTAAAACGGAGGAATCTCACCACTATGGCTCTAGGAATTTCTCCTGCTCTCGGTCCTCGCGCCATCACTCGGTATGCTCCCTCCACCTCCAGCGGACCCGCCGGGGCCTCCGCTCCCATTAACGAGTGCAGCATCGTGCTCACATATGCCCCGACGTCCGCTCCCTCCGCACCTTCAGGAAGACCAAGAATCCTTAGGTTGTTCCTCCTCGCGTTGTTCTCCAGCGCCTCCAGTCTTTCCACACATCGTTTATGGTGTGCCTCGTGCATCTCCGTCTTCACCACCAGGCCCTGTATGTCGTCCTCATTCTCGGCAGCCTTTGCCTTCACAACCCGAAGCTCCCGCTCCTGGGTCTTTTGCTCCTCCTTTAGCCCTTCGATCGCCTGTGATATCGGGGCCAACAGCTCCTTCTTCAATTCCTTTTTGAGTTCTTCCACGCAGCGCTTCAAGAACTCGTGTTGTTCAGGGCCCCATATTAAACTGCCACCTTTCGACGCCATCTTGGTTTTTGCTTGCCTTCCTTGCCGCTGCTCTAAAGGATCCACCGCAATCCGGCCACCTTCCTCTCCTTTTTTCATCCGTATCCAGGGGGGATTCCCTTCTGGTTCACCGCACAGTACTTTTAGCCGTTAAAATTGCCGTTGGGGCTCTTATTAAGAGCCCAAAAGTCCATTCCACCGGGAGCTGCCGAAACGTGCGACTCAGCTGGTCATCGCCGCACCCGGAAGCCGTCGCGACTATATCTTAATCATCGATTACTTTTCGAACTATCCTGAGGTGCTGAAGCTGCTAGACCTCACCTCACGGACCGTCATCAAAGCGTGTAAAGAGACATTCTCACAGCATGGCATCCCGAACACCGTCATGAGCGACAATGGCCCGTGCTTCCACAGTCGAGAATGGTCCACGTTTGCCAAGAGCTACAATTTCAGGCATGTCACCTCCTGTCCGCACTATCCGCAGTCCAATGGCAAAGTCGAAAAAGGGATGCACATCGTTAAGCAGCTCATCCGCAAGGCCGCGGTCTCCGCTTCCGACATACACCTTGCACTACTTGTGTACCAGCTCAACCATGATCACCTCCCGGTGCTGCAGAAGATGCAGCAGCTTTGTGACAGCCAGAAGCAGGGCTATGGCGCACATGCGACCGATGATGTGCTATCCCCGGCAGACACGGTCAGGGTCAAGATACCGGATGGTGGGTGGTCTGCTCCGGCTGTCGTTGTTCGACAGGCCGCGCCCAGATCCTATGTCATACGTATGGCTGATGGCTCCATTGTGCGAAGGAATCGAAGGGCACTGCGAAAAGTTGCTCGCCCACAACCACTTTCCCCTCCATTTCCACATGTCGAATTGCGCCTCCAGACCACCAGTGGGAGCCACCAGTCATGCCTCCCACTCGCCTGTCAAGACACCGTCATCCCCTCCACCACCTCTCCGGCGGTCGGCGAGGATCAGACGGACGTAAGCCTCAGAGACTGGACTTATGAGCATTTGTTTTGTTCGTTCTGTTCTGTATTCCTCAGTCAGTCACATTAGACAGACACATTCACATGTATATACATCTAAAAAAAAACTTTAAAAAAGGGGGAGATGTCATGATATGGAAACAAGCAACCAATGAACACTCAGAATAGGACACAACCAATGGGCAATCAGAACACACAGAGGTGGTATCACCACAAGGGGGCATGACATAAACACTATAAAAGGGATGAGACACTCACGCCCTGCCTCTTTCCACAGACAGACATCTAGAGAGTTAGACAGGGCTGATCAGCAGCATCACACCCCAGCACGTGGCTTAGAGCAGGCTGGTACAGTTAGACTGAGTTACTACAGTTAGATTAGCAGAGAGTCGAACTCATTTGAGAACTGTGTTAATAGTTCAATAAACACGGTGAACTCATTTCAGAGTCTGGAGCATCTTTTAGTTAAGACTGCATCAAGTAGCAGCCTGTGTTATCCGAAGCAGCATATCTACGCCGGCCCTCCCCTGTCCCTCGCCGCCTCAGACAGTGACTTCCTGTCCGCGGACCGGCCCCGCTCTGCCCGATTGTGAAGTTGACGCCCCATTTCCCAAGTGACCCGGCCCTGTGAACGCCTTGCCCCATCTTACCAGCCTGGCGGCGATAGTAGCCGCGCCTCTACCCACACGCTGCTCCAACAGCAATGTCGCCCCCGTGTGCCATGTCTCTCTCACTCGTGCACTAGGCGGGGACCCCGCCCGCGGCTACCTACATCAGGGCGCCTCCAGCAATGGGCGCTCGCGCCATCTTCCACACGAGGGGGGGGGGCAGGTGAGTCACCGCCCCCCTGGCATAAGGTGAACCTCGGTGGAAGGGCAGTGCCTTCGGTTTCCCGTTGATCATTGCATGTTTCCCTGCCTGCGTGGACGGCGGCATCAGCTGCGATCCAAGACCGATGGAAGCAAGTGAGACGTCCGAAGCATTTTCATCCAATTCCACCACCACCACCCCCCAACCGCAGAGGGAATGAAACACTCCACTAACATCTCTCCCCCCCCCCCCCAACACCTGGAATGGAATACTTCACCAACCCCCCCCCCCCTCTACAGAATGGAGCATTCCCCCTTCCCCAGAATAGAACACTCAGTACCATCCCCACATGGAGTGAATACCACCCTCTCCCCAACCCGCCCCCCCCCCCCCTTCCCGCTATCAACATCCTGGGGGGTTACCATTGATCAGAAACTGAACCGGACCCAGCCATATAAATAGTGTGGCTACCAGAGCAGGTCAGAGGCTGGGAGTCCTGCGGTGTGTAACTCACCTCCTGACCCCCCCAAAGCCTCTCCGCCATCTACAAGGCACAAATCAGGAGTGTGATGGGACACTCTCCACTTGCCTGGGTGAGTGCGGCTCCAACAACACTCGAGAAGCTCGACGCCATCCAGGACAAAGCAGCCCCGCTTTGATCGGCACCGCATCCACAAACATTCACTCCCTCCACCACCGACGCACAGTGACAGCAGCGTGTGTACCATCTACAAGATGCACCGCAGCGACTCACCAAGGCTCCTTCGACAGCACCTTCCAAACCCACCACCTCTACCATCTAGAAGGACAAGGGGCAGCAGACACATGGGGAACTCCACCACCTGCAAGTTCCCCTCCGAGCCCCACACTCACCACCCTGACTGGGAAATATATCGGCCGTTCCTTCACTGTCGCCGAGTCACAATCCTGGACCTCCCTCCCTGACAGCACTGTGGGTGTTACCCACACCACACAGGGACTGCAGCCGGTTCGAGAAGGCGGCTTCTCAAGTATATAGAGGAGGGTAGCTAAAGGAAACATTGGTCCCTTAAAGTCAGGAAAAACTGGACCTATAGGGCGGGATTCACCCTTTTGGGGAGTCCCCACGCCCGCCGGAAAGCCGGCGAGAATCACTCTGGACGTTTTCCTTAAAAGTCCAGGGTGATTCTCTGTCTTCCAGGAGGCTTTACAGAGCCACGCAGTGGGCCCGTGCGGAGGAAGGTAGATCCCTCCCAGATGGGAATGGCCCTCCGATTGGTGGGCCCCGATCGCGGGCCTGGCCACTGCTGGTGCCCCCCCCCCCCCCCACCCCCCACGGAGCCAGATTCCCCCCGCCCCCCAGCAGGACCGCCACCGCGGGTCCCAGCTCCCGCCGGGTGGTACCACATGTAAACCACGCCAGCGGACGTTCAGCCGGTCGACCGCGGAGAATCGGTGCCGGGGCCTGTTCAAACCGGCGCCGCATCGATCGCGCTCGCGGGACTGGCGGGTGCGCGGAAGCGCCGGATTTCCGGCGTGAACGGCTATTCTCCGCCCCCGCGCCGGGCGCGATTCCGGCACGGAGAATCCTGCCCATAGTCTCTGGAGTTTAGGACGAGAGGCGATCTCATCAAAAAATATGAAATGTTGACAGGGTGGGTTACTGAGAGGTTGTTTCCCCGAGGCTGGGTGTGGTAAACCACTGTGTTCCTATATTAAGGGTTGTACGGTAGAACCTGCACTACAGGTTCACCTGGGCCCCTGCATGCTAGCTCCGCCCAGGAGGCGGGGTATAAATATGCGTGTCCTCCAGCTCGCAGCCATTCCGCCAGCTGCTGTAGGAGGCCACACTTCAGATACTAATAAAGCCTCAGTTTGAATTCAACTTCGTCTCCAGCCAAATTGATCGTGCCTCAATTTATTAGTATCTGATTCAGAAGATGGACCTCCGGATTAAACCAGATCGCCTGCAGCTGGATCCACACTCAAGCGACGCCAGAAAGGACTTCCAGCACTGGCTAGCTTGTTTTGAAGCGTATATCAACGCGGCGCCGGCCCCTGTTCCAGAGGCCCAGAAGATTCAAATCTTGTACTCCAGACTCAGCTCTAAAATCTTCCCGCTGATCCAGGATGCGCCCAATTACGCTGATGCCATGACTCGACTTCAAAGAGAGTTATGAGCAGAAGATGAACATGCTCTTCGCCTGACACGCGCTCGCAACGCGTACTCAACTACCGGGTGAGTCAATCGAGGACTTCTGGAGCGCCCTGGTCCTACTAGTTCGGGACTGTGACTGCCAGGACGTTACAGCTAAGGAGCACTCAGATCTCCTTATGCGGGACGTTTTTGTAACTGGGATTGGGTCCGATGTTATCAGGCAGCGGCTCCTAGAAGGGGCCACGCGCGACCTCGCAGAGACTAAAACACTAGCGCTTTCCATGACGGTCGCCCTGCACAATGTACAGTCCTACCCCCCCCCAACCGCACGCCCACTCCTCCTACGCTTCATGGGCCCCACAGGCAGCCGCCCCAGTGGGGGCACTACCTACCCAGTACGCCTGCGCTACGCGCCAGCCAGTGATCTCCGGGGTGCCCCGATGCTATTTTTGCGGCCAGCAAAGACACCCCCGCCTATGCTGCCCGGCCCGCGCTGCCCTTTGTAAGGCCTGTGGGAAGAAGGGCCACTACGCAGCGGTGTGCCAAGCCCACTCATCGGCAGCGATCGCCCCCCCCCCCCCCCCCGTCATGGACAATGGGTGCCGCTATCCTCCTCTCCTCCCCAGGCCATGTGCGATCAATGGGCGCCGCCATCTTCTCCCCCGCGCAACACGTGTGTTTCATGGGCGTCACCATCTTGCTCCACCCCCGCAACATGCGTTCCATGGGCGCCGCCATTTTGTGACCCCAGGACTCCGGGCGCCGCCATCTTGTCCACCCCGCAGCACATGGATACCAACGGCATTTCAGGACCCCAACTCAACGGCCGCCTCACTACCCGACGATCAACCATGGCTCGCATCCATGGCAATCGACCAGTCCCGACCACAGGCGTAGAGTTCCAAGGTTTTCGCCTCTACATCCTCCCTAACCTCTGCGCTGCACTTATCCTCGGCCTGGATTTTCAGTGCAGCCTCCAGAGCCTGACCCTTAAATTCGGCGGACCCGTAACACCCCTCACTGTGTGCGGCCTCACGACCCTAAAGGTCGATCCTCCTTCCCTCTTTGCCAATCTAACTCCAGATTGCAAACCCGTCGCCACCAGGAGCAGACGGTACAGCACCCAGGATAAGGCCTTCATCAGGTCCGAGGTCCAGCGGTTGCTTCAGGAGGGACTCATCGAGGCCAGCAACAGCCCCTGGAGAGCTGAAGTGGTAGTGGTTAAATCTGAGGACAAAAACCGAATGGTCATGGACTACAGCCAGACCATCAACAGGTACACGCAGCTCGATGCGTACTCCCTCCCACGCATATTTGACACGGTTAACCAGATTGCACAGTACTGGGTCTTTTCAACGGTGGAACTGAAATCCGCTCACCACCAGCTCCCCATCCATAAATCGGACCAGCCATACACCGCCTTCGAGGCAGACGGCCGGCTATATCACTTCCTTAGGCGTCACCAATGGGGTTTCGGTCTTCCAAAGGGAGATGGACCGAATGGTCGACCCGTACGGCTTGCGGGCCACGTTTCCGTATCGAGACAATGTGAACATCTGCGGCCATGATCAGCAGGACCACGACGCCAACCTCGCTAAATTTCTCCACACCGCCACTCTCCTCAACCTCGCGTATAACAAGGAGAAATGTGTGTTCCATCCTCGGCTACGGAGTTCTGGGGCCCGATCCTGACCGCATGCGCCCTCTCATGGAGCTCCCCCTCCCCCACTGCCCCAACGCCCTCAAACGTTGCCTGGGGTTCTTTTCATCTTACGCACAGTGGGTCCCAGACTATGCGGACAAGGCCCGCCCACTCATACAGTCCACTCATTTCCCCCTGACGACCGAGGCCCAACAGGCCTTCGCCCGGATCAGAGCTGATATTGGCAAAGCTGGAATGCACGCTGTAGACAAAACACTTCCTTTCCAAGTAGAAAGCGACGCATCGGACGTCACCCTTGCCGCCACCCTCAACCAGGCAGGCAGGCCCGTGGCATTCTTTTCCCTCCCCCTCCATGTCTCCGAAATTCGGCACTCATTCGTCGAAAAGAAGGCCCAAGCTATCGTTGAGGCTGTGCGACATTGGAGGCATTACCTGGCCGGCAGGAGATTCACTTTCCTCACTGACCAACGGTCCGTAGCCTTCATGTTTAACAACACACAGCCCGGGCAAGATCAAAAATGATAAAATCTTGCGGTGGAGAATCGAGCTCTCCACCTATAACTACGAGATTAAGTATTGCCCTGGCAAACTCAATAAGCCCCCAGATGCCCTATCCCGAGGTACATGTGCCAGCGCACAGGTAGACCGACTCCGGGCCCTGCACAACAGCCTTTGTCACCCAGGGGTCACTCGGTTGTACCACTTCATTAAGGCACAAAATTTGCCCTACTCCGTCGAGGAAGTAAGGACGATCACCAAGGACTGCCAGGTCTGTGCGGTGTGCAAACTGCACTTCTACCGGACGGACCGCGCGCACCTGGTGAAGGCCTCCCGCCCCTTTGAACGCCTCAGCGTGGATTACAAAGGCCCCCTCCCCTCCTCCGATCGACGCACATATTTCCTCAGTGTGATTGGTGAATACCCCCAGTTTCCCTTCGCCATCCCATGCCCCGACATGACGTCTGCCACTGTCATTAAAGCCCTTAATTCTATCTTCACTCTGTTTGGCTTCCCCGCCTACATCCACAGTGACAAGGGATCCTCATTCATGAGTGATGAGCTATGTCAGTTCCTGCTCAGCAGGGGTATCGTCTCCAGCAGAACGATGAGCTACAACCCCCGGGGAAACGGACAGGTAGAAAGGGAGAATGGGACGGTATGGAGGGCCGTCCAGCTGGCCCTACGGTCCAGAAATCTCCCGGCCTCCCGCTGGCAAGAGGTCCTCCCTGATGCACTACATTCCATTCGCTCATTACTCTGCACGGCCACTAACAATACACCACATGAACGTCTTTTTGCCTTCCCCAGGAAGTCCACATCCGGGGTATCGCTCCCGACTTGGCTCACAGCTCCGGGAACCGTGCTTCTCCATAAACATGTGCGGCTCCACAAGGCGGACCCGTTGGTGGAAAGGGTGCACCTGCTCCACGCAAAACCACAGTACGCCTACGTGGCATTCCCCGACGGCTGCCAGGATACCGTCTCCCTCAGGGACCTGGCACCAGCAGGTTCCACCCCCACACCACCCCCGTCGCCCCCGGCACCACCCTCCCCACCACCCCCCTAGGACCGTCCATCCTCCCCCTGCCCACCCCTGTTGATGAAGAGGATTTTGGCATGCTCCCGGAGTCAACTTCGACCACGACAGCACCAACATCGCCGGCTCCACTTCGTCGATCCCAGAGGACGATCAAGGCGCCGGACCGGCTGAACCTCTGACCGGCCCACCGGATGACCAGAGACATTCTTTTTACTGTTCTGTAAATATTAAAGATTGCTAATTGTATATAGTTATCCACCACCCCCGCCAGACTCAATTTTAACAGGGGGTAAATGTGGTAAACCACTGTGTTCTGATATTAGGGGTTGTACGGTAGATCCTGCACTACAGGTTGACCTGGGCCCCTGCATGCTAGCTCCGCCCAGGAGCCGGGTTATAAATATGCGTGGCCTCCAGCTCGCAGCCATTTCGCCAGCTGCTGTGAGAGCCCACACATCTGATACTAATAAAGCCTCAGTTTGGATTCAACTTCGTATCCAGTCAAATTGATCGTGCCTCACTGGGGAGTCTACAATGTGAAGGGGTGACCGGGGGCATGGCCACCAGGTGTTCACTTTGGATTGATAGGAGGGGAGAATTCTTTCATCCCAGAGCTGCGAAGACTTTGACAATGTGCGCCACCCCCCTCCCCCTTCCTCCCCCCCCCAAAGGGTTGCGGATGAGATCTTGGGAGTATATTTAAGGCTGACCTTTGATCTTGCGGTGGGAGGGGGAGTCAAGGGACACTCGGCGGTAAAAGTGAGCAGGAGGTCGGCCACTGAATCGTACTGAACAGAGGAGCAGCCTTGCGGGGTGTAGCGCACAATGACTTACGCGAGACGAGAAGCGATGAAGTCGATCTAGGCTTTATTAAGCGAGACTTGTCCCCAGCAGCTCAGCAACAGAATGAGGCTGCGGGGAGAAGCTCGGGCTCTTATACTCCGCCTTCAGGGCGGAGCCAGAAGTCAGCAGATCCAACCAGGACCCGGGACCTGTCAGCCAATAGCCTCTCGGCTTCACAGGTACCACATTACCCCTAATACATACCACCACACGGGGCCAAATGGTCTACGGCTCCCAATTGCTCGGGGGAGGGGGAATACTGCACCTAATTCCTCGGTCTGGGCCTACTGGAGATTTCCCCCTCCCCACCACCCGGCCTGGAGTGCCCGTAGGGAAACTGGAGGGGGGAGCAGCAGCGAGTTGGGAACTTGCCTGTAATATCCACATCCCGAAGGGAAATATTTTTTAAAAACAGTGTACTTCCTCCAGCATATTCAAGTCAGTTCTCATGACTGCTGCTCCATTGAACTCACTAAACCCGTATTTTGTATTGTCAGTAACTATAGCAACAATGTTTTGGCCCTTGTTTGGGTGCATTTTTATTCCTTTCATTGCGTTTGGCCTTTCCAGCATTGTGTAATTTTGGCGTTGGCTTTTTAAGTGTTGTTGGCAACACAGGGTTGCCCTGGCGACTGGGAATCAGCGTGCTGTTTTGAGTGGAACCTTCCTGCGACCCCAGTAGGTCCTGGCCGAGGCAGGGCGAAAGTTCGCCCCTATTGCTAACTTTAGCTGTTTCTTAATTTGGCTCTGTTTAATCACGTTTGCTCAAGAGTCGCCAGGTATCTTTCGACACCGCCACAAGGTTCAGAACCGAATACTGATCAATGACTCGATACACCAGTTAGTAAGTTCAAAAGCAATGCTCATTTATTTACACACAGTCAAATCTCCTCATGCATAAACTCTACAAACTAAACTATGACTATTAGGGCAGCGCGGTCGCACAGTGGTTAGCACAGTTGCTTCACAGCTCCAGGGTCCCAGGTTCGATTCCCGGCTTGGGTCACTGTCTGTGCGGAGTCTGCACGTTCTCCCCGTGTGTGCGTGGGTTTCCTCCGGGTGCTCCGGTTTCCTCCCACAGTCCAAAGATGTGCAGGTTAGGTGGATTGAACATTTTAAATTGCCCTTAGTGACCAAAAGGTTAGGTGAGATTACTGGGTTCCGGGGATAAAGGAGATAGGGTGGAGGTGTGGGGCTTAAGTGGAGTGCTCTTTCCAAGGGCCGGTGCAGACTCGATGGGCCGAATGGCCTCCTTCTGCACTGTAAATTCTATGATGATTACTAAAGCCTATACTTAGCTTCGGGCGCCCACTCAGTCAGAGGAACAATGGCCGTTGCTCGGTTCTGAGGCTGCTTGGTTGAGCTGTTTACAGGGTAGCAACTAGGAGCGTCTATCAGGGCAGCACGGTAGCAGGTTAGGTGGATTGGCCATGATAAATTGCCCTTAGTATCCAAAATTGCCCATAGTGTTGGGTGGGGTTACTGGGTTATGGGGATAGGGTGGAGGTGTTGACCTTGGGTAGGGTGCTCTTTCCAAGAGCCAGTGAAGACTCGATGGGCTGAATGGCCTCCTTCTGCACTGTAAGTTCTGTGAATTCTGTGATCTCGTAACGTGCGTTGACTTGGGACTTACTTGGTCTGATGCAGCTGCTAGGCTCGTCTCTCTCTTCGCTGAGAGCCAAAGCCAAAGGAGATTCTCCCTTGGGTGATACGTCTTATACTGCAAAGGGCTTCGCGCTCTTTTGGGCGGGCCTTGAACTTGGCCTCAACTAATTGGGTCTTTCCCAATCATCGGTATCGATTTTCCTCCAATAGAGGGGTGGTTCCCTGATCGCTGGGCGTGTGCTGGTGACTGTCAGTCTGCTTTGTCTTAGCTTCTTCTGGCGCCGGGGAGTCTGTCCTAACAATGTGCATCTAAATGTTTCCCTTTTGTTCCCGGAGATGGCTCATTAGTATGTAAATCGTTTGGTAGTTTCTGTCCTGTCTGAGCATTTAAGGTTCTAATCAACACACAGAGCTTGCACCAGCTTGTTTCTTAGCATTGTCCAATTTTCCCTGCAGTCTTTGCAAGTGTCCATTTTGTAATCGGGACGTGGCCATCCCAGACGGCTACACTCCCTCCTTGTGATCCTCAACACGAAGTGTGAAGGATCACATTACCATGGCGTCTTCATCCTTTGATCCCCAGGGCACCCATGCGTAGGCTCTGCACTGTCCTATCCTATGCAACACAATTTTACCTAAACCATTTTAAATACATTCATTATCAAAAAATTCTACGGGGCACTATGACATTAATACATGCATTACAGAAAAATAAAAAACTGGAACCTCTAACTATTCTCAATAAACTATCCTCATTCAAACAATCCAAAAATACAAACAATCCAAAAATAATCTATACATCTTAACCTGTACAAAATAGCAGCACACAGATTTCTCTGGCCTGGCAGTCAGACACAGAGGTTTACATCTCTTTATTCCATAGAATACATTAAACAAATGGATGCTCTTTAATCCGTCCCAATGGGTTCGGGGGTCTGGTGAAATCCGAAAATGGGGGACCTAAACCTGTATACCGGGGTGCGAGAGCGATATGCTCTCCTTCGCCATTTCCTGACTCTAAACGTTTGCACGACACTGCAAAGTATTCGCAGCACTAAGAGTGCTTCGACTACATATGAGAGTGAGTACCAGGTGATAAACTTAACACACCAGGTCGGGGTATTGCTCGCTGTCGCTGGGCTAGTTATCTCGGGGATCCGTGTATTACAGGGGTGAGAATCATTTACGGTTTGTGTGGTAGGGGTCAGGGGGGTAGCGTCCGTGCGCAACTGAAGGGACCCCGCTAAGATCCATGTGGACACGAAGGCTGTCTTCATCTTTGTCGGACTTCTTTGTCTTCCTCTGGGGTTCCTGGGTTTCTAGAGTTCTGTGAACACAAGCATAATTTCTGTTATTATCTTGCTTAAGATTTCGTATGTCTGTCTGTCTGGCCTTGATTGCCAATTTCCCTTAATAATTGGGCACCATCTGTGACTCCCTCATTTTTAAAAAACCCGAATATTTGGACAAGACATCTAAGAAAATACTGCCGTACTGTGAGCCGTCTCGCAGCCTGTGTGATTTACCATCCCAGTGTTTGAGGATGTAAATAGCACAGGGAAGCAACCCAAGGGTTGCCAAAACCAAACAAAAGAATTTTGAACGTAACGAGCCAAAATGGGGTGCGTATGGGCCGCGGCGGGTAAGAAATGGGTGGAATCCCCGGGTAGGACGGTGATCAATGCCGTATGTGCTCTACCCGAGTGTAGCTGACCAGAGGGGGGTCCTCAGGCAGGGCGGGGACCAATGCCGTTTCTCAACTGCCTGAGCAACCGGCAAGAACGGGTAAGAATGTGGTCGTCGTGGGGGGCTGCCTCTCGAATTAGGAGAGCAACTATGAGTCGGATTCTGTCGACAGACTAGTTCTTCTGAACTATTGTCTGGGACAAACTTGTTCCATTAACAGCCGGGGGGCGTCAAAGGGGGTGGTGACGTGGGGCCGTGAAAAAAACTTTCCGAGTTTACACACAACACTTAACGATAACACTAACGAACAAACATGGTGCAGGTTCCATCAGGTAGGACACCGTATCTCTCCATCGGTTCCTTTTTCTGCATCATCTGGACACCTCACTGCTCAATAGTGAACAGGGTCGCAAAGGGATTGGTTTGGTGGGAGTCAGACTCTCAGTCATCACCTTCTCCCGGCTGCCAAACTCTTGACTGTAGTGACCGTGCTAAAGCTGCTTGGGGCGAATTGGGGTCCATCTCATCATTCCGGATGAGCCTGAACGAATTGTCTCGGTGCCAGAAACGTGTGTCGAGGTTGGAGCTACTATGCTTCAATCCGTAATCGTCGGACGGTGGGTCTGGGTCAGGGGCTTTGATATAGGTGATCTCAAATGGGTCGGTAGAATCATGCTCAGATTCACTGGGAGTGGGGCCTGGTGCAGGAGTGTAGGCATAACGTGGTGTGCTGTGGCTATCGTCATCGTGATCGCTATCACTGTCGCTGCTGGTTGAGGGAAGGGAGAGGCGGAGTCATGCCTCTGGGGGCGGAGGTGAAGTTGTGTCTGAGGACGGGCTGGAGTGGTTGGGGGAGGGTAGGAATACGTCATTTGTGGGCGGAGCGTGCTCGTCTGCTGCTGCGAGCAGGATGTGGTGTGTGTGGTTATTCTGTGAGCCGTAAGCCTTGAGCTGGTTTATATGAAACCAAGCAGACTTACCATTGGGATAGGTTATTTTGTATACTGAGGGGCTGACTTTGTCCGAAATGGAGTACGGTCGGGAAAATTTTGGGGAGAGGAATGAACTGGGGTTGTAAAGGGAAAGCATAACTTGTTGCCCTACTGTAAACTCAGTGGCGTGTACTGTTTTGTCGAAACAGGCCTTGCTCTGTTTCTTCCTGGTTCCAAGTCTCACTGCTACAGCGAGTTATGTTCTGTACTAGTTGTGTGACCGCATTTTCATGCGTGAGGGCTGTGACTGCGGGGCTGGCCAAATCCAGTCCTAATAAATACTCAGTGCCTTTCATGGGGCGTCCGGTCATGAGGGTGTGGGGGGTGAAACCTGTGGATGTAGATACTGTGTTTCTTAAA
Source organism: Scyliorhinus torazame (assembly GCF_047496885.1). Lineage (NCBI taxonomy): Eukaryota > Metazoa > Chordata > Chondrichthyes > Carcharhiniformes > Scyliorhinidae > Scyliorhinus > Scyliorhinus torazame. Next base: position 135,922,378 of record NC_092711.1, read on the forward strand.
AACATTAAAGCAAATGGGAGTATTGAATCCCAGGTGCTATTATTCTGCTGTACCATTTTCCTGAGGGTGGCTTTCAATGTCCTATTCATTCATTCTACAATACCACTTGGCTGGGGGTGGTATGCGATATGGAACTTTTGTGTAATTCCGAAAATTGTGAGGACGTTTTTCATTACACGTCCGGTGAAATGGGAGCCTTGGTCGGACTCTATACTGCGTGGGAGGCCCCAACTTGTAAAGATGTGGTGTGTTAATATTTTAGCCGTTGCCTTGGCCGTATTAGTTCTTGACGGAACTGCTTCCACCCATTTTGTGAAGGTGTCTATGACCACCAACACACACTTGTAACCATTTCTGCACGGGGGTAGGGGGTCCTATATAATCCATCTGGAGATTTGTCCAGGGTCCATTAACGGGGCGGGTATGGCTAAGTTGAGCCTTTTTCGCATATCTGTCCGGATTGTTCTGGGCACAGATTAAACAATTCTCTACGTAGTTTCTGACATCGGCTTTTAAATCAGGCCACCAGCAAAGCGGTCTGAGGTGGGCTAGGGTGGGTTCAATTCCTTGGTGTCCATGATTGTCATGGAACTGACAAATGATCTGGTTCCTGTCCTGGCTGGGAACTATATAAATGCCATCCTTTTAAATCACACCGTCGTGTGCGGTGATTGCGTTTCTAAACTTGTCGTACGGGGCTCGGAAGGTTCCCTTTAAAACTTTCCTGAGTTTCTCGTCCTCTTTCTGGGCCTTTGCTAAATCCTGAATCCTAGCAGTTCTGTGAGACCTGAACTGCGTGTACTGGGGTGCTCTCGGGGGGGTTCCAGAAATAACCATGCCTGGAGCCTGCCTTCGCTAGGGCGTCTGCTTTAACGTTTCCAGGGGGGGGGGGGGGGAAGAACGGTGATGATTGCAAACATTAATTATGCCGTATTTCCTATCCTTCGCTGTCTCTAAGATGTGGCGGAGTAATGGGGCTGAGGGTAGGGGTTTACCGTCCGCGGAAACAAATCCTCTTGTTTCCCAGAGTGGTAGGAACTCTGTCAAACTATTACAGACATACAAGCTGTCTGAGTAGATGTTTGCTGGGGTCGGGAACGAGTCTGGGTGGTCTACAATATACGCAATTGCTGCCAGCTCTGCTGCCTGCGAGCCTAAGAGTCCTGGCAACTTCAAGGAAATTTCGTCTGGGCACGTCCCTGCGCGTCCTCTACATATATACCGCAACCGGTAATTCTCTTTCTGTTTAACACTGTGGAGGAGCCATCCACATTTATCTTCAGGGGTGCGCATGTGTCTGTGGGCTGGGGTCTCTAGGATGTACTACCTGTTTTCCTGGGAGGTGTCTTGGGAATAAATGGGCCTGTGTTGTGTTTAGTGGTGATGATCTCACATTTATGAGGGGTGCCTACACACTGCAAATTATCGGCAAGGAAGGTGTGGGTTTTGGTTCTCTTTGCCGTGATGTCCTGTCCCTGTAAAAGAAGGGTCCAACGGGCTGTACAGATTTGGCTGACTGTGCCATCTTTAAGTCGGCCGTCTAACAAAAACTGTGTCGGTGTGTGTTCTGTGAGAATGGTGATGGGGTTGAGTCCTGTAAAGTAGGCAAAGTATTGCACTGCCCAGAAAACTGCGAGCAGGTGCCTTTCACAGGCAGAAAATCCTTGTTCTACGGGGTCTAACATGCGTGAGGCGTATGCTACGGGGCGTAACTGGTTGTGGCGTTCCTGGAGGAGCACAGCCGAAAGGGTTCGGTCGGTGCTTGCTAGCTCAATAGCGTACGGGGAATGTGGATCTGGGACCTGTAGTGCGGGGGCTGTGCTGAGTGCTCTTTTTAAAGCGTCCACGGCATCTGTATGCTGTGGAAGCCATTCCCAAGGTGCCTGCTTCTTAAGAAGTTCGGAATGGGGCACTGCTTTAGTGGCGAAACCGTCAATATGGTTTTGGCAGTAGCCAACCAGTCCTAAAAATGACCGGAGGGCTGAGACATTGTGGGGAAGGGGCAATTTGACGATCGAGTCAATTCTCTTGTGCTCGATCTCGCGTTTACCATGAGTGATCACTGTTCCCAAGTAAATCACTTTTTCATTCCGAATCTGGGCCTTCTTGGGGTTGACTTTACAACCAATTTCTTTTAGGAGTTCTAGGAGCTCGGCGAGAAGCAAAATATGCTCTCCCTTGGTGTCTGTCTGTAGTAACAAGTCATCTACATACTGGACCAGACAATCGGGGCAGGAAAACTTTGCTAATCCATTTGCCAGCTGTCGGTGGAAAATGGAGGGGGAGTTGTGGAAGCCTTGTGGAAGGCACGCCCACGTGTACAGTTGCCCTTGGAATGTAAAGGCGAATTTGTACTGGCACGCTTTAGCCAATGGAATGGACCAGAAGCCATTACTAATGTCCAAAACTGAAAAACATTTTGACTGGAGTCCCTGTTTGAGCATGGTCTCGGGACTCGTGGCTACGGTGGGGGCTGCTGCTGGGGTTACTTTGTTCAGTTCCCGGTAATCAATGGTCAGTCGCCATGATCCATCCGGTTTCCTGACGGGCCAAATCGGTGCGTTGTTTGTGGAGGCTACTGATCTGAGTACGCCTTGATCCAACAAACTCTCTATTACTTTGGAGATTTCTCCCTTTGCTTCCTGGGGAAATCCGTACTGCTTCTGGGGTTTAGGGTCGGGGCCTGTAATGTTCACAAAGCCAGTCAAACTGCCACAGTTGTGCTGTGCAAATGCTGCTTTATGTTCCTGCAGGACTGCCCTAACCTGTTTGTCTGCACTAATGGCTCGAGGGTCGAACCAGAAGTCTCCTACTGAGCTAATCCTATTTATGTATTCTCCTACTGTGAGCATGGCGTTGGCTGGTGCTGCCTTTGCCATTTTCCATACACACTTGTTAACTGGATCAAAAGAAAGGTCATGGGAGCTCATGAAATCGATCCCAAGGATATGTTCTGCTGTCTGGGGCAGATCAACTAAAACTACGGGTGCTTGGTTGCGATGTTCCCTATCTGTATTGCTATAGGGGCTGTGATGTGTCCCTGTTGCAAATGGCCTGTAAAACCGCTGAGTGTGGTGGTGTCTGTTGTGGGCCACGTGTCTCGCTGGAACATCGTGGAGGAATTGAGTGTGGTGCGGGAGCCTCCTATGTCCCAAAGAAATTCCACAGGTTGTCCCCGAACTTTGACTGCTACTACCGGTCCACCAGACTTGTCCCAAAGGGTGTCGCAGACCCAAGTTGGGGAGCCCGAACACCGTCAGTCGGTGCCGTTCATGTCTGTACTCTCTGAACGGGCGCTAACACTATGGATCGGCTTTGCCCTATTCCTGTTTAGGGTGCCTGTCTGCTGGCTCCTCTGCTGCTGCTGGGGCGCGTTGCACTCTCGTGCAAAGTGTCCTAGCTGTCCACAATTATAACAGTACGAAGTCTTACAACACCAGGTTAAAGTCCAACAGGTTTGTTTCGATGTCACTAGCTTTCGGAGCGCAGCTCCTTCCTCAGGTGAATCACAATTATAACATTCTTGAGGTTTTGGCTGGGGTTGACTGTTCCTGCCCTCATTTACCCATGCAGGGTTCTGGTGTGCCTTAACTGTTTTCATTTCTACCTGCTCTTCATCGGGTGTTATAAATGCGATTTTGCCTGCAATTGATTGCTCCCAAGGGCGGGACAATCTCTTCAAAACCCATTTTTTATTGTGGGCCTCATCTGAGGGGTCATAATTTGCGCAAGCTTTTCGTCCTGCGTCTGTGGCGTGGGAGACTAGAATTCGGGTCCATTTGGCCATATTATCTGGGGACAAATGGGCGCGGGCTAACTCTCAAAAAACTGCGGTGAAGTGTATCCACAAGCGTCCAGCAAATGATATGGGGTGCTCTGTCTTCTTTTGCCTACACTTATTTAGGCCTTCTACGGGGTCTCCTCTGTTAAAGCCGGTCGCATCAAGGATCGCTGTGTGCATCTCTTGGAGTGTGCCTCCTCCTACATTGTGGGTCGGGAAGGGCTGCTCCGACTGAAGGGTCGAGGTTCAAAACTGTGAGCTTCACTTGCTCCTTTTCGTCCAGGCCGTCCATGGTAGCCTGTTGTCTGACTTTCGCGAAAAATTGGTGGGGGTCGGATGTGGGAAGGAACGGTGTAATTTTTCCACACGCGTCCCGTAATTGGGTCACGGTTAACGGGGTTGTGTAAAGGAAGTCTGCTTCTCCTTCTCCTGCGGCGTGTGGTCACAGGATTCATGGGGGTATGTTCTGCCTGTTCGGTTGGGGGTTGGGGCGCTCTCCTTTTCTGGGGGTTTTCCTGCGTACATGTCCCATGTACGTATCTATGGGCAGTCTCGTTCAATTCCTGCCAATCGGGGCCATTTTCTTGATCTAATTGGGGTCCGAATGTACTCTGAAAGCCATTTTGCACGGACAGCAGAGATTGCAATCCTGCAATTTGCTTCCGGCACTTTGCATGGTCTACAGAGCTCTGCCTATGTTCCGTTGTGGAAGTATGGAGTGCTCGTAGGGCTGCTTTTAAATCATTGCACTGTTTCTGCAATTTCTCAACTTGCTGTTCTGTTTCTTGTCTTACCAAGACCCCACGTTGCGTGTCCTGGTAGGCCTTATCGTATTGTGTCTGAAAGCTGTTCAAATGCGCGAGACAAGACTGATGTGCCCTCTTGGCTTCATCCACCTCTCTGTCCCTTGCTGCTAACTGCTCTTGCAGATCTCGATTCTCCTTCTCTACCTCACTCATGTCTACCTCACTACTTCTGTCTCTCTCCTCTATCTCCCTACGGAGCGTCCTAACGACCTCCTCTGTACCTCGCAATTGTGCCAAACAGGGCACGATTGCCATCGGCTTGCGAACTTTCCCTAAGCTCTTCTTGTGGATCTCTGACAGGTTCTCCCACCAAGTATGTCCTATACTCCCTGGTCCTGTTTCCTCATTATCACAGAATTCACTCCAAAGGGGCCATCCTTTCCCTTTGAGATATTTCCTGATCTCATCTTCCCAAACGGGACACTATCCTACTCTACTGGTTGCTGCGACCTCAAATTCCTGGGGGTTCATAAGGCGTTCCATTGCCTTCATTGCCATTTTCTCTATCTAGCTTCTCTACTGAATTTGGAACAGGGGGTGATAAAGCGGTGATGTAAACATGGGTACGGCTTACGCTAATTTCCGGCCTATCAAACTCCCGACAGTTTTTCGCAACAAAATCTCTCAGGTTTACCTTATATCCCTGTTAGTACGCACGCATTAACACACTTCCGAATCTCAGTGGCTTGATCAGTGCTGTTTTGACGCTTGTGGTTTTTCTTTCCCAATTGGATTCTCAATTCAAATTTTGGGTTCTCTCGGAGTGGTTAGGCCACTTCTAAATCGAGTCCCGTCAGATGTCGCCAGTAAATGTTGCTGACTTTTGGTTGGTTCTTCATTTGGCTCTGTTTAATCATGTTTGCTCAAGAGTCACCAGGTATCTTTCGACACCGTCACAAGGTTCAGAACCGAATACTGATCAATGACTCGATACACCAGTTAGTAAGTTCAAAAGCAATGCTAATTTATTTACAGTCAAATTTACTCATGCATAAACTCTACAAACTAAACTGCCCCTATTACTAAGGCCTTTACTTAGCTTCGGGTGCCCACTCAGTCAGAGGAACAATGGCCGTTGCTCGGTTCTGAGGCTGCTGGGTTGAGCTGTTTACAGGGTAGCAACTAGGAGCGTCTATCTCGTAGTGTGCGTTGACTTGGAACTTACTTGGTCTGCTGTAGCTGCTAGGCAGGTCTCTCTCGTCACTGAGAGCCAAAGCCAAAGGAGATTCTCCTTTGGGTGATACGTCTTATACTGCAAAGGGCTTCGCGCTCTTTTGGGCGGGCCTTGAACTTGGCCTCAACTAATTGGGTCTTTCCCAATCATCGGTATCGATTTTCCTCCAATAGAGGGGTGGTTCCCTGATCGCTGGGCGTGTCCTGGTGACTGTCAGTCTGCTTTGTCTTAGCTTCTTCTGGCGCCGGGGAGTCTGTCCTAACATTGTGTATCTAAATGTTTCTCTTTTGTCCCCGGAGATGGCTCATTAGTATGTAGATTGTTTGGTAGTTTCTGTCCTGTCTGAGAGTTTAAGGTTCTAATCAACACACATTGCTTGCACCTGCTTGTTTCTTAGCATTGTCCAATTTTCCCTGCAGTCTTTGCAAGTGTCCATTTTGTAATCAGGATGTGGCCATCCCAGATGGCTACACCCCTTTGGCAGAAATCTGATAGAAAGACATCGGGAGGATGGCCTTGTGGGGGGGTGGTATTGTGGGGTTGAGATAGGGACCTTCCATCAGCGAGGCCTGGCAATTAACCAAATGGAGGAAGTGACGGCTGGAACGGAAAAGTCGAGTGACCCGCGTTCAGGCTCCAGCTGAGAATGAGTGCCTGGGATACGATGGCACAAAACAACATGCGGGCCTGGTACGCGCTGCTGACCGGGCAACAAAATGGCCGACAGCCGACCAACAAACTTGATCAGAGCCTGAAGACAGCCAACAAAGTGGCTTCCCACGCGAGAGCAGCCAACAAGAAGGCCGACAGCCCCCGAGCAGCCGTGAAAATGGCCGAGAACTGCGAGCAGCCTGAAGTGTTGGGTACTCTGCTACACAGATGAACCAACACGGTTGCGAATGGTACAACGCAGTTTTATTTCAAACATCTATTTACTCTGGTAAACTGTTTACTGAGGCTCGATCATGACCCTTGATTCTGTGGACCTATTCCTAATTCTATCTTGTAGTGGCACTCAGCACATGATGGATGTCTGAGTGGCTTGCTATGAGCTTTGTGCCCTGAGCTGTCTCGTCCTCGAGTGCCCAGGAAGTGTCGTGTTCCCTGTTTTGTACTGTGTATGCTCTTGCCTGTCCTGTTGTGTGTGTGTTGATTGATCCGTTGATCTGTCCATCAGTATGTATGTATGTATGTATGTGCTATGATGTTCACCTGGATATCATGACACAGCCAACAAGGTGGCCAACAGCCAGACAGCGGGCAACAAAATGGTTGACAGCCTGAGAGAGGCTGACAAAATGGTCTCTGAAGGAAACAGATATGTGAAACGGGTGCAGTTTGGGGTGGCGGTAACACGTGGTACGAACTGTCGATATAAAGGAGTACGCATACGCAGTGAGCAAAGGTCTTTTCCAAATGTTTATTTAATTTACAGCACGGTTTGTCTCCGTGAGACGTCTCTTATCTCTTCACCAAATCGGAGCGTGTCTTCTCGTTCAGTCCCAATAAATTAAGGAATCTCCACGGTGCCCTGCTCCTTCCAGCACAGACCCCGAGGGTTGGGCGGATATGAAACTGGGCCCTTGCTGCCCTCCACAAGGCTCATGCAGCCTTCCCGCCTGTCAACCGATCAAGGCATTGGGAGGGTAGGGAGTTAGTTCAGCGGGTCTCGCTTGTGCCTCTCACTCTCCATTCTCCACTCCACAGACGCGAGCCCCCTATTATCGAGGGCCAACATTCACAATTTCCTGGTGTGCAGTACTGGGTGTGGGAGGTGTGGGGAAGCATGCTTCACTATCATCAGACGTGCTGCCTATTGGCTGACCCAGTAAAACTGAGGGCATATTCCACGGTAAAGATCCCATTATCGCCGGTGGACAACGAGTGCGGCTGTCTTTGGGGGGGGGGTGAGAGAGCTAACATTTTGAGCTCCGTAGCCCAAAACTAAAATACAAACAACGGACAGCCGATCTTTTGTCATTCTCGTGCAGTCCATTCTGTGGAGTAAAGAACCCACCATGCAGCTTACGGAGCAACAGTGATCACTCTTCTCTGCGTGTGCCACGTTAGAGAGACAATAGGAGGGCACCGATTTGTGGTACAGACATCCGGGTTCCGGCGTCTGCCCCGACTCTGCAGAACTGCAGCGGGAGGGAAGGCGGGATGAATTGGGAGTCGGAGTTTGGATTTATTATTTTTCTCATATAAACAGAAGGTGGGCCGTCGCTGGCCGGGCCCAGCATTTATTGCCCATCTCTAATTGCCCCTTGAGAAGGTGGTGGGTGAGCCGCCTTCTTGAACCGGCTGCAGTCCCTGTGTGGTGTGGGTAACACCCACAGTGCTGTCAGGGAGGGAGGTCCAGGATTGTGACCCGGCGACAGTGAAGGAACGGCCGATATATTTCCCAGTCAGGATGGTGAGTGTGGGGCTCAGAGGGGAACTTGCAGGTGGTGGAGTTCCCCATGTGTCTGCTGCCCCTTGTCCTTCTAGATGGTAGAGGTGGTGGGTTTGGAAGGTGCTGTCGAAGGAGCCTTGGTGAGTCGCTGCGGGGCATCTTGTAGATGGTACACACGCTGCTGTCACTGTGCGTCGGTGGTGGAGGGAGTGAATGTTTGCGGTTGGGGTGCTGGTCAAATTGACCCACTCTCTCTTGGGAGGGGAACTTTTCCAGACGGTGGTGTCAGGCTGCTGCCCTTGTTCTTTCTTAGGATCTCTACAGTGCAGAAGAACATCACTCGGCCCATCAACTCTGCACCGACCCTCTGAAAGTGCACTGTACCTAGGCCCATTGCCCCGCACTATATCCGTAACCCCGTCTTTGGACTGTGGGAGGAAACCGGAGCACCCGGAGGAAACCCACGCACACACGGGGAGAACGTGCAGACTCCGCACAGTCAGCCAAGGCCGGAGTTGAAAGCCGGCCCCACTGGCGCTGTGAGGCAGCGGTGCTGACCACCGTGCCATCATGCCGTCCAAGTCCCTATTTTTGTCTCAAGTGCCTCTGGGTGAAGTCAGGGAACAAGGCGGCGGTGGGGGGGGTGCTGTTAAGAGTTGGGGCTTGGAGATTCGAGATGGAAGGGGAATGGAAGGTGGGGGAGCTTCGCAGGAGTCAAAGCCGGTATAAGGAGCGTGGACTCTGCGATGGCAAGCCCCTGAGGACGCTTTCCCCGCCAGGCCCCCCCCGCCCCCCCCCCCCGAGAGGCTTCATCAAGATTCCTAAATTCATGGTTATGAAACAGTATGTGTCCTTTTGGATAATGGAAAAAGAAAATCAACCCGCGTGAGTTCTTGAAGGCGAGCGGGAAGCCTCCGCCTTGGTCCCCGGGTGGCGTAGAGGAGGGTGAAGGATGTTGAGACTGAGGGGGCCAGGCTAACCCCTGCTTCCCCCTCCCGCCGTGGTGAGGGAGAAGACTCTGGTGAAAGAGAGAAAGAACCTCCCATCCTCGGTATCGCCAACAAACCCCGCATTAATCTTTTTGCGGGCGCTTGGTCTTTCCTCCGCCGCCAGTCGCTGCGAACCTCCGGGCCCGGCCCCCGCCAGCTGACCCGGCTTGTGCGATTCCGCCGCCAGGCTCTTCTGCCTCCTCCTCTCTTCCCCGCAGCGCCCCCAGGGACCTCGTGTTCTTTGATCCTCCGTCAGGGACTCGCCAAACGATCCGTCCCTCACTCCGACGTCGCGTTTCCTCCTGCGTGCGTTAAAAATGAAAGGATCAGTCGGATCAAGTTATAATCAGCTGGCGGTCCTTTCCCCTCCCGTGTCTGCTTACAGAAGCGGACATGTGATGGTGCGAATCAGGAGGAGGGGTGCACGCCACTCAAGACTGCTCCACTATTCAATATCCACGCTCCTGCTGACTCCCCGATAACCTTTCACCCCATCCCCTTGGTAATCAGGAATCTATCCAGCTCGGCCTTAAAAACATTCAGAGACTCTGCTCCCACCGCCCTTTGAGGAAGAAAGTTCCAGAGGCTTACCGCCCCATGAGAGAAAATATTTCTCCTCATCTCCTTATTAAATGGACGACCCCTCCCCCACCCCAGTTCGAGATTCTCCCACAAGAGGAAACATCCTCTTCACATCCACTCTGTCCAAACCACCCCCCTCAAGATTTTATGCGTTCCAATCGAACAGGTGAAAGGTCATCGGGGCTTAGGCGGGAATGTGGGAGTTGAGATTCCAATCTGATCAGCCCTGAACTTATCAAATGGCGGCGCAGGCTGGAGGGGCCGAGTGGACTGTGTTCCTGCTCCTATTTTGTATGCCGGATTCAACTGGCTGAATGGCCTGCTCTTGTGTTCATGCCTCTTGTATTTGTGGGGCTCCAAGCATCTACTTCCGCTGAAGGTGTGGAGTGCGCTGGCTGACACATCGGGCTACATTCTGAGGAATGCTGGGGAACAGAGAGAGAGGACGCATCGCTCCTGGGAGTGCTGCTGTCACCTGACTAGTAAATAAAGAGGCCAATGCCCGAATCCTGTCAGCTAACAAACAAGTTCAAATCCCACCAATGGCAGCGGGTGGAATTTAAATTCAATTAATGAAATCTGGAATATATGGCACTAATCCCAGTAATGATGACCGTGACAACTATCATCAATTGTCGCTTAAAAAAACCCCATCTGTTACACTAATGTCCCCCCTTCAACGAAGGGGAAATCTACCGTCTTTACCCGGTCTGGCCTACATGTGACTCCAGACCCACACACAGAGCGATGCGGTTGACTCTTAACCGCCGCCCTCCTCTGAAAAGTGGGTTTCCTCCGGGTGCTCCGGTTTCCCCTCAGTCCAAAAATGTGCAGGTTTGGTGGATTAGCCATGCTAAATTGCCCCTTAGTGTCCAAAATTGCCCCTAGTGTTGGTGTGGGCTTGGGTAGGGTGCACTTTCCAAGGGCCGGTGCAGACTCGATGGGCCGAATGGCCTCCGACTGCACTGTAGATTCTCTATGAGCCTACACTCAGTTTAAGGGGGCAATTGAGGGACGGGCAACGAATGCTGGGCCCCTGCTGGCGACACAGGTGTACTGTGAAAAAAAAAGGGTCCGGAGGAGGAGGCGTGCCCCGTATATGTGGGGGGAGGGGGGGATGCTATCCACCTCACTCCCCCCGCCGGTTCCAGCAGCTTTACCTGGCCTCACATCCTCCTCCCAGTCCACGTCAAGAACATGAACACGGGCGGGTAACCCCTAGCAAGTTGCCCCTTTCTCCAGGGGGAAAGGTAAGCGTTTCTTTAAGCACCGAACATCTTTTTATTTTATTAAAATAAATTTTAGAGTACCCAATTAAAGGGGCAATTTCGCGTGGCCAATCCACCTACCCTGCACATCTTTGGGTTGTGGGGGCAAAACCCACACAAACAAGGGGAGAATGTGCAAATTCCACACGGACAGTGACCCAGAGCCGGGATCGAACCTGGGACCTCGGCACCATGAGGCAGCAGTGCTAACCACTGTTCCACCATGCTGCCCCAAACATCCTTTTATAAGGGGCACTTGAAATCGAGGTGGGCTCTGACTGGTTCGAGCACCCCCCCCCCCACACACACACACAGGGAAGAAAGACCATATTCTATCCATCCCGTGTTGAGTTAATTCTTGGCAGCCAGATGTTGGGGTGGGGTTGTGAAGAGGGGGGGGGGAGGAAGATGTGCTGCACTCTTCCTGAAAGGCTCTTGACTTCAATAATTTGCTCTGTCATATCAGGTCTTGTAGTACAGATCTGCTGCCAGCAGACGGCACCATTGAGTCCCATCAGCTGCTGATCGGTGAAGCTCTTCACAGGGAAGCCTCGCCACCCGGTGGCCGGGGGTTAAACTGCAACATGGCATAGTCTGAGTCCATGGGGAGGGGGTGGGGACGGGAACAGGAGGAGTGAGTCATTCAACCTCGCGAACTCCGTAGCACCCCTAGTTGCAGAAGGAGGCCATTCGACCTTCCAAATGAGCACCCCGCCTCGGCCCACTCCCTCGCCCGAACCGTGTAACCCCACCTAACCTGCACGTCTTTGGACTGTGGGAGGAAACCGGAGCACCCGGAGGAAACCCACGCACACACGGGGAGGATGTGCCGACTCCGCACAGACAGTGACTCAGCGGGGAATCGAACCTGGGACCCTGGAGCTGTGAGGCAGCCGTGCTTACCACCGTGCCTCAGTCTCCTGGTCCCACAAACCTTAATGCCTACACCAGGTCCTAGGTCTCATCTATTTGAGCGTTGAAATTCTATCCCCACCAACCTACACCACTTCCCCCCCCACCCCCAACCTCAATAACCTTGTCAGGTGGACATAGTTAAAGACGTCCATCACGTCCAGGAAATGATTTCAAACTTTGCCGTGGACGATTTTCACTGATTTTCAGGACCCCCCCCCCACCACCCCCGGCTGGAGAAAATAGTCCTCCCTCCATTCCTCCCCCAGTCCCTGCCCTGTCCACTCCTGTGGTCAGAAACACTTGGCTCAGACCGCCCCTTCAATCATCCACACTCGAGAGATCTGAAGCCCGGGTCTGTGCCCAACCCTGTCCTGATAATTTAACCCTTTTATTCCCACAGTCGTTATGGTGAATCTGCTACATCAACAAAGAACAAAGAAATGTACAGCACAGGAACAGGCCCTTCGGCCCTCCAAGCCTGCGCCGACCATGCTGCCCGACTAAACTACAATCTTCTACACTTCCTGGGTCCGTATCCCTCTATTCCCACCCTATTCATGTATTTGTCAAGATGCCCCTTAAATGTCCCTATCGTCCCTGCTTCCACTACCTCCTCCGGTAGCGAGTTCCAGGCACCCACTACCCTCTGTGTAAAAAACTTGCCTTGTACATCTACTCTAAACCTTGCCCCTCTCACCTTAAACCTATGCCCCCTAGTAATTGACCCCTCTACTCCGGGGAAAAGCCTCTGACTATCCACTCTGTCTATGCCCCTCATAATTTTGTAGACCTCTATCAGGTCGCCCCTCAACCTCCTTCGTTCCAGTGAGAATAAACCGAGTTTATTCAACCGCTCCTCATAGCTAATGCCCTCCATACCAGGCAGCATTCTGGTAAATCTCTTCTGCACCCTCTCTAAAGCCTCCACATCCTTCTGGTAGTGTGGCGACCAGAATTGAACACTATACTCCAAGTGTGGCAAGTTCTATACAGCTGCAACATGACTTGCCAACTCTTATACTCAATGCCCCGGCCAATGAAGGCAAGCATGCCGTATGCCTTCTTGACTACCTTCTCCACCTGTGTTGCCCCTTTCAGTGACCTGTGGACCTGTACTCCTAGATCTCTCTTACTTTCAATACTCTTGAGGGTTCTACCGTTCACTGTATATTCCCTACCTGCATTAGACCTTCCAAAATGCATTACCTCACATTTGTCTGGATTAAACTCCATCTGCCATCTCTCCGCTCAAGTCTCCAAACAATCTAAATCCTGCTGTATCCTCTGACAGTCCTCATCGCTATCCGCAATTCCACCAACCTTTGTGTCGTCTGCAAACTTACTAATCAGACCAGTTACATTTTCCTCCATCATTTATATATACTACAAACAGCAAAGGTCCCAGCACTGATCCCTGTGGAACACCACTGGTCACAGCCCTCCAATTAGAAAAGCATCCTTCCATTGCTACTCTCTGCCTTCTATGACCTAGCCAGTTCTGTATCCACCTTGCCAGCTCACCCCTGATCCCGTGTGACTTCACCTTTTGTACTAGTCTACCATGAGGGACCTTGTCAAAGGCCTTACTGAAGTCCATATAGACAACATCCACTGCCCTACCTGCATCAATCATCTTTGTGACCTCCTCGAAAAACTCTATCAAGTTAGTGAGACACGACCTCCCCTTCACAAAACCATGCTGCCTCTCACTAATACGTCCATTTGCTTCCAAATGGGAGTAGATCCTGTCTCGAAGAATTCTCTCCAGTAATTTCCCTACCACTGAAGTAAGGCTCACCGGCCTGTAGTTCCCTGGATTATCCTTGCTACCCTTCTTAAACAGAGGAACAACATTGGCTATTCTCCAGTCCTCCGGGATGTCACCTGAAGACAGTGAGGATCCAAAGATTTCTGTCAAGGCCTCAGCAATTTCCTCTCCAGCATTCTGGGGTAGATCCCATCAGGCCCTGGGGACTTATCTGCCTTAATATTTTTTAAGACGCCCAACACCTCGTCTTTTTGGATCTCAATGTGACCCAGGCTATCTACACACCCTTCTCCAGGCTCAACATCTACCAATTCCTTCTCCTTGGTGAATACTGATGCAAAATATTCATTTAGTACCTCGCTCATTTCCTCTGGCTCCACACAGATTCCCTTGCCTATCCTTCAGTGGGCCAACCCTTTCCCTGGCTACCCTCTTGCTTTTTATGTACGTGTAAAAAGCCGTGGGACTTTCCTTAACCCTATTTGCCAATGACTTTTCGTGACCCCTTCTAGCCTTCCTGACTCCTTGCTTAAGTTCCTTCCTACTTTCCTTATATTCCACACAGGCCTCGTCTGTTCCCAGCCTTTTAGCCCTGACAAATGCCTCCTTTTTCTTTTTGACGAGGCCTACAATATCTCTCGTTATCCAAGGTTCCCGAAAATTGCCGTATTTATCCTTCTTCCTCACAGGAACATGCCGGTCCTGAATTCCTTTCAACTGACACTTGAAAGCCTCCCACATGTCAGATGTTGATTTGCCCTCAAACATCCGCCCCCAATCTAGGTTCTTCAGTTCCCGCCTAATATTGTTATAATTAGCCTTCCCCCAATTTAGCACATTCATCCTAGGACCACTCTTATCCTTGTCCACCAGCACTTTAAAACTTACTGAATTGTGGTCACTGTTCCCAAAATGCTCCCCGACTGAAAGTTCTACCACCACCTGGCCGGGCTCATTCCCCAATACCAGGTCCAGTACCGCCCCTTCCCTAGTTGGACTGTCTACATATTATTTTAAGAAGCCCTCCTGGATGCTCCTTACAAACTCTGCCCCGTCTAAGCCCCTGGCACTAAGTGAGTCGCAGTCAATATTGGGGAAGTTAAAGTCTCCCATCACCACAACCCTGTTGTTTTTACTCTTTTCCAAAATCTGTCTACCTATCTGCTTCTCTATCTCCCACTGGCTGTTGGGAGGCCTGTAGTAAACCCCCAACATTGTGACTGCACCTTTCTTATTCCTGATCTCTACCCATATCGCCTCACTGCCCTCTGAGGTGTCCTCCCGTAGTACAGCTGTGATATTCTCCCTAACCAGTAACGCAACTCCGCCACCCCTTTTACATCCCCCTCTATCCCGCCTGAAACATCTAAATCCTGGAACGTTTAGCTGCCAATCCTGCCCTTCCCTCAACCAGGTCTCTGTAATGGCAACAACATCATAGTTCCAAGTACTAATCCAAGCTCTAAGTTCATCTGCCTTACCCGTAATACTTCTTGCATTAAAACATATGCACTTCAGGCCACCAGACCCGCTGTGTTCAGCAACTTCTCCCTGTCTGCTCTGCCTCAGAGCCACACTGTCCCTATTCCCTAGTTCTCCCTCAATGCTCTCACCTTCTGACCTATTGCTCCTGTGCCCACCCCCCTGCCATACTAGTTTAAACCCTCCCGTGTGACACTAGCAAACCTCGCGGCCAGGATATTTATGCCTCTCCAGTTTCGATGCAACCCGTCCTTCTTATATAGGTCACACCTGCCCCGGAAGAGCTCCCAGTGGTCCAGATAACGGAAACCCTCCCTCCTACACCAGCCCACTTCCACAGTGTGATTTCCTCTCTCTCTCTCTCTCGTCGAGGGGCAATGCCCAATTCCACAGTGTGATTTCCTCTCTATCTCTCGTCGAGGGGCAATGCCCAATTCCACAGTGTGATTTCCTCTCTCTCTCTGTCTCTCTCGTCGAGGGGCAATGCCCACTTCCACAGTGTGATTTCCTCTCCCTCTCTCGTCGAGAGGCAATGCCCAATTCCACAGTGTGATTTCCTCTCTCTCTCTCTCTCTCGTCGAGGGGCAATGCCCAATTCCACAGTGTGATTTCCTCTCTCTCTTTCGTCGAGGGGCAATGCCCAATTCCACAGTGTGATTTCCTCTCTCTCTCTCTCTCGTCGAGGGGCAATGCCCAATTCCACAGTGTGATTTCCTCTCTCTCTCTCTCTCGTCGAGGGGCAATGCCCACTTCCACAGTGTGATTTCCTCTCTCTCCCTCCCTCTCTCGTCGAGGGGCAATGCCCAATTCCACAGTGTGGTTTCCTCTCTCTCTCTCTCTCGTCGAGAGGCAATGCCCAAATCCACGGTGTGATTACCTCTCTCTCTCTCGTCAAGAGGCAATGCCCAATTCCACAGTGTGATTTCCTCTCTCTCGTCGAGGGGCAATGCCCAATTCCACAGTGTGATTTCCTCTCTCTCTCTCTCTCTCGTCGAGAGGCAATGCGCAATTCCACAGTGTGATTTCCTCTCTCTCTCGTCGAGGGGCAATGCCCAATTCCACAGTGTGATTTCCTCTCTCTCTCTCTCTCTCGTCCAGAGGCAATGCCCAATTCCACAGTGTGATTTCCTCTCTCTCTCTCTCTCGTCGAGGGGCAATGCCCAATTCCAGTGTGATTTCCACTCTCTCTCTCGTCGAGAGGCAATGCCCACTTCCACAGTGTGATTTCCACTCTCTCTCTCGTCGAGAGGCAATGCCCAATTCCACAGTGTGATTTCCTCTCTCTCTCTCTCTCGTCGAGGGGCAATGCCCAATTCCAGTGTGATTTCCTCTCTCTCTCTCTCTCTCGTCGAGAGGCAATGCCCAATTCCACAGTGTGATTTCCTCTCTCTCTCTCTCTCGTCGAGAGGCAATGCCCAATTCCACAGTGTGATTTCCTCTCTCTCTCTCTCCCGTCGAGGGGCAATGCCCAATTCCACAGTGTGATTTCCTCTCTCTCTCTCTCTCTCGTTGAGGGGCAATGCCCAATTCCACAGTGTGATTTCCTCTCTCTCTCTCTCGTCGAGGGGCAATGCCCACTTCCACAGTGTGATTTCCTCTCTCTCTCTCTCTCTCGTTGAGGGGCAATGCCCAATTCCACAGTGTGATTTCCTCTCTCTCTCTCTCTCGTTGAGGGGCAATGCCCAATTCCACAGTGTGATTTCCTCTCTCTCTCTCTCTCTCGTCGAGGGGCAATGCCCACCTCCACAGTGTGATTTCCTCTCTCTCTCGTCAAGAGGCAATGCCCAATTCCAGTGTGATTTCCTCTCTCTCTCGTCGAGGGGCAATGCCCAATTCCACAGTGTGATTTCCTCTCTCTCTCTCTCTCGTTGAGGGGCAATGCCCAATTCCACAGTGTGATTTCCTCTCTCTCTCTCTCTCTCGTCGAGGGGCAATGCCCACCTCCACAGTGTGATTTCCTCTCTCTCTCGTCAAGAGGCAATGCCCAATTCCACAGTGTGATTTCCTCTCTCTCTCTCTCTCTCGTTGAGGGGCAATGCCCAATTCCACAGTGTGATTTCCTCTCTCTCTCTCTCTCGTCGAGAGGCAATGCCCAATTCCACAGTGTGATTTCCTCTCTCTCTCTCGTCGAGGGGCAATGCACAATTCCACAATGCGATTTCCTCTCTCTCTCTCTCTCTCTCGTCGAGGGGCAATGCCCACTTCCACAGTGTGATTTCCTCTCTCTTTCTCTCTCTGTCGTCGAGAGGCAATGCCCAATTCCACAGTGTGATTTCCTCTCTCTCTCTCTCGTCGAGGGGCAATGCCCACCTCCACAGTGTGATTTCCTCTCTCTCTCGTCAAGAGGCAATGCCCAATTCCAGTGTGATTTCCTCTCTCTCTCGTCGAGGGGCAATGCCCACTTCCACAGTGTGATTTCCTCTCTCTCTCTCTCTCTCGTTGAGGGGCAATGCCCAATTCCACAGTGTGATTTCCTCTCTCTCTCTCTCTCTCTCGTCGAGGGGCAATGCCCACTTCCACAGTGTGATTTCCTCTCTCTCTCTCTCTCGTCGAGGGGCAATGCCCAATTCCACAGTGTGATTTCCTCTCTCTCTCTCTCTCTCTCGTCGAGGGGCAATGCCCAATTCCACAGTGTGATTTCCTCTCTCTCTCTCGTCGAGGGGCAACGCCCAATTCCACAGTGTGATTTCCTCTCTCTCTCTCTCTCGTCGAGGGGCAATGCCCAATTCCACAGTGCGATTTCCTCTCTCTCTCTCTCGTTGAGGGGCAATGCCCAATTCCACAGTGTGATTTCCTCTCTCTCTCTCTCTCGTCGAGGGGCAATGCCCAATTCCACAGTGTGATTTCCTCTCTCTCTCTCTCTCGTCGAGGGGCAATGCCCAATTCCACAGTGTGATTTCCTCTCTCTCTCTCGTCGAGGGGCAATGCCCAATTCCACAGTGTGATTTCCTCTCTCTCTCACTCTCGTCGAGGGGCAATGCCCAATTCCACAGTGTGATTTCCTCTCTCTCTCTCTCGTCGAGGGGCAATGCCCAATTCCACAGTGTGATTTCCTCTCTCTCTCTCGTCGAGGGGCAACGCCCAATTCCACAGTGTGATTTCCTCTCTCTCTCTCACTCTCGTCGAGGGGCAATGCCCAATTCCACAGTGTGATTTCCTCTCTCTCTCTCTCTCTCTCGTCGGAGGCAATGCCCAATTCCACAGTGTGATTTCCTCTCTCTCTCTCTCTCTCTCTCTCTCGTCGAAGGGCAATGCCCAATTCCACAGTGTGATTTCCTCTCTCTCTCTCTCTCGTCGAGGGGCAATGCCCAATTCCACAGTGTGATTACCTCTCTCTCTCTCTCTCTCGTCGAGGGGCAACGCCCAATTCCACAGTGTGATTACCTCTCTCTCTCTCTCTCTCGTCGAGGGGCAACGCCCAATTCCACAGTGTGATTTCCTCTCTCTCTCTCTCTCTCTCTCGTCGAGGGGCAATACCCAATTCCACAGTGTGATTTCCTCTCTCTCTCTATCTCTCGTCGAGGGGCAATGCCCAATTCCACAGTGTGATTTCCTCTCTCTCTCTCGTCGAGAGGCAATGCCCAATTCCACAGTGTGATTTCCTCTCTATCTCTCGTCGAGGGGCAATGCCCAATTCCACAGTGTGATTTCCTCTCTCTCTCTATCTCTCGTCGAGGGGCAATGCCCAATTCCACAGTGTGATTTCCTCTCTCTCTCTCTCTCTCGTCGAGAGGCAATGCCCAATTCCACAGTGTGATTTCCTCTCTATCTCTCGTCGAGGGGCAATGCCCAATTCCACAGTGTGATTTCCTCTCTCTCTCTATCTCTCGTCGAGGGGCAATGCCCAATTCCACAGTGTGATTTCCTCTCTCTCTCTATCTCTCGTCGAGGGGCAATGCCCAATTCCACAGTGTGATTTCCTCTCTCTCTCTCTCTCTCGTCGAGGGGCAATGCCCAATTCGACAGTGTGATTTCCTCTCTCTCTCTCGTCGAGAGGCAATGCCCAATTCCACAGTGTGATTTCCTCTCTCTCTCTCGTCGGAGGCAATGCCCAATTCCACAGTGTGATTTCCTCTCTCTCTCTCTCTCTCGTCGAGGGGCAATGCCCAATTCCACAGTGTGATTTCCTCTCTCTCTCTCTCTCTCTCGTCGAGAGGCAATGCCCAATTCCACAGTGTGATTTCCTCTCTCTCTCTCGTCGAGGGGCAATGCCCAATTCCACAGTGTGATTTCCTCTCTCTCTCTCTCTCGTCGAGAGGCAATGCCCAATTCCACAGTGTGATTTCCTCTCTCTCTCTCTCTCGTCGAGAGGCAATGCCCAATTCCACAGTGTGATTTCCTCTCTCTCTCTCTCTCGTCGAGGGGCAATGCCCAATTCCACAGTGTGATTTCCTCTCTCTCTCTCTCTCTCGTCGAGGGGCAATGCCCAATTCCACAGTGTGATTTCCTCTCTCTCTCTGTCGTCGAGAGGCAATGCCCAATTCCACAGTGTGATTTCCTCTCTCTCTCTCGTCGAGGGGCAATGCCCAATTCCACAGTGTGATTTCCTCTCTCTCTCTCTCTCTCGTCGAGGGGCAATGCCCAATTCCACAGTGTGATTTCCTCTCTCTCTCTCTCTCGTCGAGGGGCAATGCCCAATTCCACAGTGTGATTTCCTCTCTCTCTCTGTCGTCGAGAGGCAATGCCCAATTCCACAGTGTGATTTCCTCTCTCTCTCTCGTCGAGGGGCAATGCCCAATTCCACAGTGTGATTTCCTCTCTCTCTCTCTCTCTCGTCGAGAGGCAATGCCCAATTCCACAGTGTGATTTCCTCTCTCTCTCTCTCTCTCTCTCTCTCGTCGAGAGGCAATGCCCAATTCCACAGTGTGATTTCCTCTCTCTCTCTCGTCGAGGGGCAATGCCCAATTCCACAGTGTGATTTCCTCTCTCTCTCTCGTCGAGGGGCAATGCCCAATTCCACAGTGTGATTTCCTCTCTCTCTCTCGTCGAGGGGCAATGCCCAATTCCACAGTGTGATTTCCTCTCTCTCTCTCGTCGAGAGGCAATGCCCAATTCCACAGTGTGATTTCCTCTCTCTCTCTCGTCGAGGGGCAATGCCCAATTCCACAGTGTGATTTCCTCTCTCTCTCGTCAAGAGGCAATGCCCAATTCCAGTGTGATTTCCTCTCTCTCTCGTCGAGAGGCAATGCCCAATTCCACAGTGTGATTTCCTCTCTCTCTCTCGTCGGAGGCAATGCCCAATTCCACAGTGTGATTTCCTCTCTCTCTCTCTCTCTCTCGTCGAGGGGCAATGCCCAATTCCACAGTGTGATTTCCTCTCTCTCTCTCTCTCTCTCGTCGAGAGGCAATGCCCAATTCCACAGTGTGATTTCCTCTCTCTCTCTCTCGTCGGAGGCAATGCCCAATTCCACAGTGTGATTTCCTCTCTCTCTCTCTCTCGTCGAGGGGCAACGCCCAATTCCACAGTGTGATTTCCTCTCTCTCTCTATCTCTCGTCGAGGGGCAATGCCCAATTCCACAGTGTGATTTCCTCTCTCTCTCTCTCTCTCGTCGAGAGGCAATGCCCAATTCCACAGTGTGATTTCCTCTCTCTCTCTCTCTCTCTCGTCGAGGGGCAATGCCCAATTCCACAGTGTGATTTCCTCTCTCTTTCTCTCTCTGTCGTCGAGGGGCAATGCCCAATTCCACAGTGTGATTTCCTCTCTCTCTCGCTCTCTCTCTCGTCGAGGGGCAATGCCCAATTCCACAGTGTGATTTCCTCTCTCTCTCCCGTCGAGGGGCAATGCCCAATTCCACAGTGTGATTTCCACTCTCTCTCTCGTCGAGGGGCAATGCCCAATTCCACAGTGTGATTTCCTCTCTCTCTCTCTCTCTCCCGTCGAGGGGCAATGCCCAATTCCACAGTGTGATTTCCTCTCTCTCTCTCGCTCTCTCTCGTCGAGAGGCAATGCCCAATTCCACAGTGTGATTTCCTCTCTCTCTCTCGTTGAGGGGCAATGCCCAATTCCACAGTGTGATTTCCTCTCTCTCTCTCTCGTCGAGGGGCAATGCCCACCTCCACAGTGTGATTTCCTCTCTCTCTCGTCAAGAGGCAATGCCCAATTCCAGTGTGATTTCCTCTCTCTCTCGTCGAGGGGCAATGCCCACCTCCACAGTGTGATTTCCTCTCTCTCTCGTCAAGAGGCAATGCCCAATTCCAGTGTGATTTCCTCTCTCTCTCGTCGAGGGGCAATGCCCAATTCCACAGTGTGATTTCCTCTCTCTCTCTCTCTCTCGTTGAGGGGCAATGCCCAATTCCACAGTGTGATTTCCTCTCTCTCTCTCTCGTCGAGGGGCAATGCCCACTTCCACAGTGTGATTTCCTCTCTCTCTCTCTCTCTCGTTGAGGGGCAATGCCCAATTCCACAGTGTGATTTCCTCTCTCTCTCTCTCTCTCTCGTCAAGAGGCAATGCCCAATTCCACAGTGTGATTTCCTCTCTCTCTCGTCGAGGGGCAATGCCCAATTCCACAGTGTGATTTCCTCTCTCTCTCTCTCTCTCTCGTCGAGGGGCAATGCCCAATTCCACAGTGTGATTTCCTCTCTCTCTCGTCGAGGGGCAATGCCCAATTCCACAGTGTGATTTCCTCTCTCTCTCTCTCTCTCTCGTCGAGGGGCAATGCCCAATTCCACAGTGTGATTTCCTCTCTCTCTCTGTCTCTCTCGTCGAGGGGCAATGCCCAATTCCACAGTGTGATTTCCTCTCTCTCTCTGTCTCTCTCGTCGAGGGGCAATGCCCAATTCCACAGTGTGATTTCCTCTCTCTCTCTCTCGTCGAGAGGCAATGCCCAATTCCACAGTGTGATTTCCTCTCTCTCTCGTCAAGAGGCAATGCCCAATTCCACAGTGTGATTTCCTCTCTCTCTCGTCGAGGGGCAATGCCCAATTCCACAGTGTGATTTCCTCTCTCTCTCTCTCTCTCTCGTCGAGGGGCAATGCCCAATTCCACAGTGTGATTTCCTCTCTCTCTCTGTCTCTCTCGTCGAGAGGCAATGCCCAATTCCACAGTGTGATTTCCACTCTCTCTCTCGTTGAGGGGCAATGCCCACTTCCACAGTGTGATTTCCTCTCTCTCTCTCGTCGAGAGGCAATGCCCACTTCCACAGTGTGATTTCCTCTCTCTCTCTCTCTCTCTCTCTCTCTCGTCGAGAGGCAATGCCCACTTCCACAGTGTGATTTCCTCTCTCTCTCTCGCTCTCTCTCGTCGAGGGGCAATGCCCAATTCCACAGTGTGATTTCCTCTCTCTCTCTCTCTCTCTCTCTCGTCGAGGGGCAATGCCCAATTCCACAGTGTGATTTCCTCTCTCTCTCTCGCTCTCTCTCGTCGAGGGGCAATGCCCAATTCCACAGTGTGATTTCCTCTCTCTCTCTCTCTCTCTCGTCGAGGGGCAATGCCCAATTCCACAGTGTGATTTCCTCTCTCTCTCGCTCGTCGAGGGGCAATGCCCAATTCCACAGTGCGATTTCCTCTCTCTCTCTCTCTCGTCGAGAGGCAATGCGCAATTCCACAGTGTGATTTCCTCTCTCTCTCGTCGAGAGGCAATGCCCAATTCCACAGTGTGATTTCCTCTCTCTCTCTCTCTCTCTGTCGTCGAGAGGCTCTGCCCAATTCCACAGTGTGATTTCCTCTCTCTCTCTCTCTCTCGTCGAGGGGCAATGCCCAATTCCACAGTGTGATTTCCACTCTCTCTCTCGTCGTGGGGCAATGCCCAATTCCACAGTGCGATTTCCTCTCTCTCTCTCGTCGAGGGGCAATGCACAATTCCACAGTGTGATTTCCTCTCTCTCTCTCTCTCGTCGAGAGGCAATGCCCAATTCCACAGTGTGATTTCCTCTCTCTCTCTCTCTCTCGTCGAGGGGCAATGCCCAATTCCACAGTGTGATTTCCTCTCTCTCTCTCTCTCTCTCTCTCGTCGAGAGGCAATGCCCACTTCCACAGTGTGATTTCCTCTCTCTCTCTCTCTCTGTCGTCGAGAGGCAATGCCCAATTCCACAGTGTGATTTCCTCTCTCTCTCTCTCTCTGTCGTCGAGAGGCAATGCCCAATTCCACAGTGTGATTTCCTCTCTCTCTCTCTCTCTCTCGTCGAGAGGCAATGCCCAATTCCACAGTGTGATTTCCTCTCTCTCTCTCTCTCTCGTCGAGAGGCAATGCCCAATTCCACAGTGTGATTTCCTCTCTCTCTCTCTCTCTCTCGTCGAGGGGCAATGCCCAATTCCACAGTGTGATTTCCTCTCTCTCTCTCTCTCTCTCGTCGAGAGGCAATGCCCAATTCCACAGTGTGATTTCCTCTCTCTCTGTCTCTCTCGTCGAGAGGCAATGCCCACTTCCACAATGCGATTTCCTCTCTATCTCTCTCTCTCTCGCTCTCTCTCGTCCAGAGGCAATGCGCAATTCCACAGTGTGATTTCCTCTCTCTCTCTCGTCGAGAGGCAATGCCCACTTCCACAGTGTGATTTCCTCTCTCTCTCTCGTCCAGAGGCAATGCGCAATTCCACAGTGTGATTTCCTCTCTCTCTCTCTCTCTCTCGCTCTCTCTCGTCGAGAGGCAATGCCCAATTCCACAGTGTGATTTCCTCTCTCTCTCTCTCTCTCTCTCTCTCTCTCTCGTCGAGGGGCAATGCCCAATTCCACAGTGTGATTTCCTCTCTCTCTCTCTCTCTCTTTCGTCGAGGGGCAATGCGCAATTCCACAGTGTGATTTCCTCTCTCTCTCGTCGAGAGGCAATGCCCAATTCCACAGTGTGATTTCCTCTCTCTCTCGTCGAGAGGCAATGCGCAATTCCACAGTGTGATTTCCTCTCTCTCTCTCTCTCTCTCGTCGAGGGGCAATGCCCAATTCCACAGTGTGATTTCCTCTCTCTCTCTCTCTCTCTCGTCGAGAGGCAATGCCCAATTCCACAGTGCGATTTCCTCTCTCTCTCTCTCTCTCTCTCGTCCAGAGGCAACGCGCAATTCCACAGTGTGATTTCCTCTCTCTCTCTCTCTCGTCCAGAGGCAATGCCCAATTCCACAGTGTGATTTCCTCTCTCTCTCTCTCTCTCTCTCGTCCAGAGGCAATGCGCAATTCCACAGTGTGATTTCCTCTCTCTCTCTCTCTCGTCCAGAGGCAATGCCCAATTCCACAGTGTGATTTCCTCTCTCTCTCTCGTCGAGGGGCAATGCCCAATTCCACAGTGTGATTTCCTCTCTCTCTCTCTCTCTCTCTCGTCGAGGGGCAATGCCCAATTCCACAGTGTGATTTCCTCTCTCTCTCGTCGAAGGGCAATGCCCAATTCCACAGTGTGATTTCCTCTCTCTCTCTCTCTCTCTCGTCGAGAGGCAATGCCCAATTCCACAGTGTGATTTCCTCTCTCTCTCTCTCTCTCTCGTCGAGAGGCAATGCCCAATTCCACAGTGTGATTTCCTCTCTCTCTCTCTCTCTCTCTCGTCGAGGGGCAATGCCCAATTCCACAGTGTGATTTCCTCTCTCTCTCTCTCTCTCTCGTCGAAGGGCAATGCCCAATTCCACAGTGTGATTTCCTCTCTCTCTCTCTCTCTCTCGTCGAGAGGCAATGCCCAATTCCACAGTGTGATTTCCTCTCTCTCTCTCTCTCTCTCGTCGAGAGGCTCTGCCCAATTCCACAGTGCGATTTCCTCTCTCTCTTTCGTCGAGGGGCAATGCCCAATTCCACAGTGTGATTTCCTCTCTCTCTCTCTCTCTCGTCGAGGGGCAATGCCCAATTCCTCAGTGTGATTTCCTCTCTCTCGTCGAGAGGCTCTGCCCAATTCCACAGTGTGATTTCCTCTCTCTCTCTCTCTCTCACGTCGGAGGCAATGCCCAATTCCTCAGTGTGATTTCCTCTCTCTCTCTCTCTCTCTCGTCGGAGGCAATGCCCAATTCCACAGTGTGATTTCCTCTCTCTCTCTCTCTCTCTCGTCGGAGGCAATGCCCAATTCCACAGTGTGATTTCCTCTCTCTCTCTCTCTCTCTCTCTCTCGCTCTCTCTCGTCGAGGGGCAATGCCCAATTCCACAGTGTGATTTCCTCTCTCTCTCTCTCTCTCTCTCTCTCGCTCTCTCTCGTCGAGGGGCAATGCCCAATTCCACAGTGTGATTTCCTCTCTCTCTCTCTCTCTCTGTCGTCGAGAGGCAATGCCCAATTCCACAGTGCGATTTCCTCTCTCTCTCTCTCTCTCTCTCGTCGAGGGGCAATGCCCAATTCCACAGTGCGATTTCCTCTCTCTCTCTCTCTCTCTCGTCGAGAGGCAATGCCCAATTCCACAGTGTGATTTCCTCTCTCTCGTCGAGAGGCAATGCCCAATTCCACAGTGTGATTTCCTCTCTCTCGTCGAGGGGCAATGCCCAATTCCACAGTGTGATTTCCTCTCTCTCTCTCTCTCTCTCGTCGAGGGGCAATGCCCAATTCCACAGTGTGATTTCCTCTCTCTCTCTGTCTCTCTCGTCGAGAGGCAATGCCCAATTCCACAGTGTGATTTCCTCTCTCTCTCTGTCTCTCTCGTCGAGGGGCAATGCCCAATTCCACAGTGTGATTTCCTCTCTCTCGTCGAGGGGCAATGCCCAATTCCACAGTGTGATTTCCTCTCTCTCTCTGTCTCTCTCGTCGAGAGGCAATGCCCAATTCCACAGTGTGATTTCCTCTCTCTCTCTGTCTCTCTCGTCGAGGGGCAATGCCCAATTCCACAGTGTGATTTCCTCTCTCTCGTCGAGAGGCAATGCCCAATTCCACAGTGTGATTTCCTCTCTCTCGTCGAGGGGCAATGCCCAATTCCACAGTGTGATTTCCTCTCTCTCTCTCGCTCTCTCTCGTCGAGAGGCAATGCCCAATTCCACAGTGTGATTTCCTCTCTCTCTCTCTCTCTCTCGTCGAGAGGCAATGCCCAATTCCACAGTGTGATTTCCTCTCTCTCTCTCTCTCTCTCGTCGAGAGGCAATGCCCAATTCCACAGTGTGATTTCCTCTCTCTCTCTCTCTCTCTCTCTCGTCGAGAGGCAATGCCCAATTCCACAGTGTGATTTCCTCTCTCTCTCTCTCTCTCTCTCTCGTCGAGAGGCAATGCCCAATTCCACAGTGTGATTTCCTCTCTCTCTCTCGTCGAGGGGCAATGCCCAATTCCACAGTGTGATTTCCTCTCTCTCTCTCTCTCTCTCGTCGAGAGGCAATGCCCACTTCCACAGTGTGATTTCCTCTCTCTCGTCGAGGGGCAATGCCCACTTCCAGTGTGATTTCCTCTCTCTCTCTCTCTCTCTCTCTCTCGTCGAGAGGCAATGCCCACTTCCACAGTGTGATTTCCTCTCTCTCTCTCTCTCTCTCGTCGAGAGGCAATGCCCAATTCCACAGTGTGATTTCCTCTCTCTCTCTCTCTCTCTCTCTCTCGTCGAGGGGCAATGCCCAATTCCACAGTGTGATTTCCTCTCTCTCTCTCTCTCTCTCGTCGAGGGGCAATGCCCACTTCCAGTGTGATTTCCTCTCTCTCTCTCTCTCTCTCTCTCTCGTCGAGGGGCAATGCCCAATTCCACAGTGTGATTTCCTCTCTCTCTCTCTCTCTCTCGTCGAGAGGCAATGCCCAATTCCACAGTGTGATTTCCTCTCTCTCTCTCTCTCTCTCGTCGAGAGGCAATGCCCACTTCCAGTGTGATTTCCTCTCTCTCTCTCTCTCTCTCTCTCTCGTCGAGGGGCAATGCCCAATTCCACAGTGTGATTTCCTCTCTCTCTCTCGTCGAGAGGCAATGCCCACTTCCACAGTGTGATTTCCTCTCTCTCTCTCTCTCTCTCTCTCTCTCGTCGAGAGGCAATGCCCAATTCCACAGTGTGATTTCCTCTCTCTCTCTCGTCGAGGGGCAATGCCCAATTCCACAGTGTGATTTCCTCTCTCTCTCGTCGAGAGGCAATGCCCAATTCCACAGTGTGATTTCCTCTCTCTCTCTCTCTCTCTCTCGTCGAGGGGCAATGCCCAATTCCACAGTGTGATTTCCTCTCTCTCTCTCGTCGAGAGGCAATGCCCAATTCCACAGTGTGATTTCCTCTCTCTCTCTCTCTGACAGGTAATGCCCACTTTCAGGGTGATTTCCTCTCTCTCTCGTCGAGAGGCAATGCCCAATTCCACAGTGTGATTTCCTCTCTCTCTCTCTCTGACAGGTAATGCCCACTTTCAGGGTGATTTCCTCTCTCTCCCTCTCTCATTCTCTCTCTCTCTCTTCACCGTCGTCCAGTGATAGCACTGATTGACGGCAGGAAGTGGCAGACTTAGGAGGGCCGGGAATCGGAACATTCCAGTGTTTCATCCATCCCGGGCCGACGTTCAAACAAACAAACAAAAGCCTCCTCTGGGACCTAGCTTCAAATCCAATCTGTGATTGAGGAAGGAGGTGGAGTGGTATATGAAGGCCTCCTCTCTCTCTCTGTGATGGACGGGGTTGACTCTGTTCGAGTGCGCGGGGGAGGGGGTGGTAGTGGGGGTGCGTAGTCAGTGGGCCAGACAGTGACCTTTCATCCGCTGGGATCTTGGGGACAAATTGCAGCCTCATACTGGGCCAGGGACACAGCTGGATCGAGTGCGTGCAGACTTTATTCTGGCCCTGGTTTTAAATTACACACCCAAACAGACACAGATACAGGGTAGACATACACACAGGCATACGGGATAGACACACGCAGACACAGACACACACATAGGATAGACACACGCACAGACACACGGGATAGGCACAGACACATGGGATAGACACAGACATATGGGATAGACACGGGATAGACACACACAGACATACGGGAGTGACACACAGACACATGGGATAGACATATGCACAGACTTATACACAGGCACACGGGATAGAGATATGTAGACACACGCACAGACAAATGCATAGACGCATGGGATAGACATACCGGATAGACATACACAGACACACAGGATTGACATACGCATAGACACACAGGATACACAGACACACGCACAGACACATGCACAGACACATGTACAGACACATGGGATAGACACATACAGACACACGGGATAGACATACTCATAGACACACAAACACAGACACACCGGATAGAGACACACAGACACACGGAATAGACACATACAGACACACGCACAGACACATGGGATAGACACACGCACAGACACACAGATAGACATATCCACAGACACATGCACAGACACACGTGATGTACCTATGCACAGAAACACACAGGCACACAGGATAGACACACGCACAAAAGACACATGGGATATACATACGCAGACACGCACAGACACACACAGGCACACGGGACAGGCACACACAGATAGACACACAAACACAGTACAGGCAAACGGAATAGACATACCCATAGACTCACACGCAGACACATGGGTGGACGGACACACAGACATGCGCACAGACAGACACACAGAAACACGGGACAGACACACGGAATAGACATACACATAGACACCCACAGACACATGGGACAGACACACGCACACACACACGGGATAGGCACATGGGGTAGACACACAGATACATGGGATAGAGACGTGCACAGACACACAGGATAGACACACGCACAGATACACAAACAGACACAGGGGATAGACACACACACACAGACACATGGGATAGACATGCACAGACACACAGGATAGACACACGCACAGACACACACAGGCACACGGAATAGACGCACACACAAAGACACACAGGATATACGTACGCAGACACACACGTGCACAAACACACACATGGGATAGACACACTCACACGGGATATACATATACACAGACGCACACACAGACACACGCATTGACACACACACACACACACACAGGAGAGAGACACACACACAGACACACAAACAGACATGCACAGACACATGGGATAGACATACACAGACACACACACAGACATACGGGATAGACATATGCATAGACACACACAGACACAGGGGACAGACACAAACACAGGCACACACAGACACACGGGATACACATATGCACAGACGCACACAGACACATATGATAGACACAGACACACGGGATAGATGTACACAGACACACGCACAGACACACACACAGACATACGGGATAGACACAAGCACAGAGACATGGATAGACAACACGCACGGAGACAAACAGACACACGCGCAGACACGTAGACAAATGGGATAGACAGATGCACAGACACACACAGGCATACGTACAGACACTCAGATAGACATGCAGACAGCACACACAGATAGACACACGCACACATGCGCAAATAGACACATGCACACACACACACACATTGCACAGTAGCGGGGGTGTGGTGAATGTATTTCACCGAATGCATGAGCTGTCTGTACTGTCAGTATAATGATGTGACCCATGACCTGGAAGTGATGATACGGACTACTTCCAGGTACTGTAATGGAAGCCCAGTGGGCTCCGCCTCTGGCTCCGCCCTCACCGGGGCCATATATAGTCCGGCCACCTGCGGGTGGCACTCATTTGTACAGCCGACTCTGGCAGGCGAGTTCATGGATATTAAAGCCATTCTCACGTTCTCCATTCGCTCGTTCTCACGGTCTCACAGTGAATTGACGGTCTAACAAGTTAATATCCATAGACAGCATCATGGAAGCCGCTCTAAAGCCAGATAAGCTCGAACTCGAAGCGCGCGCGTCGGAAGCCAAGGAGATCTTCGAACATTGGCTTCGCTGCTTCGAGGCCTACCTCGACTCCTCCACAATGCCTCCCACTGAAACCCTCAAGCTGCGACTCCTCCACGCTCGGGTGAGCCATTGAATCTCCGTGCTGATCAAGAAAGCGGCCACGTACGAGGCGGCGGTCGCAACTCTCAAAGCGCATTTCGTGAAGCCTGTAAACGAGGTGTATGCCCGACATCTCCTCACGACTTGCATTCAACGCGCTGGGGGAATTGCTAGGTGAGTACCTGGAAAAACTGACCCTACTCGCGAGGAACTGCAGCTACCAGGATGTGACGGCGGAGGAACACATGAACCTACAGATCCGGGAAACCTACGTGGCGGGGGTCCGATCGAACTACATCAGGCAGCGCTTGCTGGAAAGCGGGACCACTGACCTGCGGGACACAGTAAAGCTATCTACCTCGTTAGAGGTGGCCTACCAGAACCTCAGTGCGTTCCCCGCGGACCCGGCGAACCCCTCGTGGACGCCACCGTCGTGACCCCCGTCGGACCTGACTATGTCGCGGGCCTGTGCCACACGGCTGCCAGTCCAGCCCAGGGAACCGCAGTGCTACTTCTGCGGTCAGGGTCAACACCCCCGGCAGCGTTGCCCAGCCCGCACAGCGACGTGCAGGAAAAAGGGACACTTCGCCAGTCTGTCTGGGCCGACCTAAAGCCCAGAAATGGAACACTCACCAGGCCCGACCGGTGGACTCACAGGCCCGCAGACCCCACAACATGGCTACGTGCCTGCCTGGAACGACCCCTTCAGACGCGTCATCAGCTTTGTGCGATTCGTGGGGGCTGCCATCTTGCCCGCCGGCTCCAACACGTGCGACCGATGGGGCGGCCATCTTGGTCGCCATCTTCGACCCGGCCCGACATGTGCGACTCATGGGGGCAGCATTTTGTGACCCCGACACTGCCGACCACGTTGGCTACCCACTGCTGGGCGCAGTCACCCTCGACCAGTCGCAGCCGAAGCACTTGAAAAACTCAATGATGGTCGTCCGGGTCAACGGGCACGAGACCCCCTGCCTTTCCGACTCCGGGAGCACGGAGAGCTTTGTTCACCCTGACACGGTAAGGCGTTGCTCCCTTCCCATATACCTCGCATCCCAAACCATCTCCCTTGCCTCCGGATCCCATTCGGTCCAGATCCGGGGGTAATGTATCGCTAACCTCGCGATGCAGGGCGCCGAGTACGCCAGTTTTAAGTTATACGTCCTCCCTCACCTTTGTGCCCCCCCTACTGCTTGGATTAGACTTCCAATGCAGTCACCGAAGCCTGAGCCTACAGTTCGACGGACCCTTACCCCCCCCTCACGGTATGCAGCCTTGCGACCATCAAGGTCTCCCCCCCTTCGCTCTTTGCGAACCTCACTCCCGACTGTAAGCCCTCGCCACCAGGAGCAGGCGGCACAGTTCCCAAGATATGGCTTTTATCAAGTCGGAGGTCCAGCGACTGTTGAGTGAAGCGATCATCGAGGGCAGCAACAGCCCATGGAGAGCGCAAGGGGTGGTCATCTGGACCGGGGAAAAGAACCGGATGGTTGTGGACTGCAGCCAGACTATTAACCGGTTCACGCAACTGGATGCGTACCCTTCCCCGCATAGCGGAGATGATCAATCAGATCGCACAGTACCGTGTGTTCTCAACGATCGATCTGAAGTCGGCCTACCACCAGCTCCCAATCCGCCCGGAAGAATGCCACTACACTGCTTTTGAAGCAGCCGGCCGACTCTTCCACTTCCTCAGGGTCCCCTTCGGCGTCACTAACGGAGTTTCGGTCTTTCAGAGAACGATGGACCGAATGGTGGACCAGTACGGTTTGCGGGCTACATACCCGAACTTGGACAATGTCACCATCTGCGGCCATGGTCAGCAGGACCATGACGCCAACCTTCAGAGGTTCCTCCAGGCCGCCCAATCCCTCAACCTCACGTACAACAAAGAGAAGTGCGTTTTCCGCACTACACGACTGGCCATCCTCGGCTACGTCGTGGAGAACGGAGTCCTAGGGCCCGACCCCGACCATATGCACCCCCTCACGAAACTCCCCCCTCCCCACAGCCTCAAGGCCCTCAAACAATGCCTGGGGCTGTTCTCCGACTACGCCCAGTGGGTCCCCAACTATGAAATGAAATAAAATGAAATGAAAATCGCTTATTGTCACAAGTAGGCTTCAAATGAAGTTACTGTGAAAAGCCCCTAGTCGCCATATTCCGGCTCCTGTTCGGGGAGGCTGTTACGGGAAAAGCCCGGACAAAGCCCGCTCACTTATTCAAACCACCACTTTTCCCCTGACGGCTGAGGCCCGCTCGGCCTTCAGCCGCATCAAGGTCGACATCACCAAGCCCGCTATGCACGCGGTGGTCGAGTCCGTCCCCTTTCAGGTAGAGAGCGATGTCAGACGTCGCAATGGCCACCACACTCAACCAGGCGGGCAGGCCAGTAGCATTCTTCTCTAGAACCCTCCATGCTTCTGACATCCGACACTCCTCGGTCGAGATGGAAGCACAAGCCATAGTGGAAGCCGTGTGGCACTGGAGGCACTACCTAGCCAGTAGGACGTTCACCCTCGTCACCGACCAGCAGTCGGTCGCCTTCATGTTTGACAACGCACAACAGGGCAAAATAAAAAATGACAAAATCCTGAGGTGGAGGGTCGAACTCTCCACCTACAATTACAATATCAAGTATCGTCATGGGAAGCTGAACGAGCCCCCAGATGCCCTGTCCCGCGGCACATGCGCCAGCGTGCAAGATGACCGACTTCGGGCTATCCACGATGACCTCTGCCACCTGGGAGTCACCCGGCTTACCCACTTTATTAATGCCCGCAATCTGCCCTTCTCCACCGAGGAGGTCAAGGCCATGACCAGGGACTGCCAGGTCTGCGCGGAGTGCAAACCGCACTTCTACCGGCCAGACAAGGCCCGCCTGGTAAAGGCCTCCCTGCCCTTTGAGCTCCTAAGTATGGACTTCAAAGGGCCCCTCCCCTTCACCAACCGCAATATATACTTTCTTTTTTTTTTAACAAATATTTTATTGAAAATTTTTGGTCAACCAACACAGTACATTGTGCATCCTTTACACAATATTATAACAACACAAATAACAATGACCTATTTTATAAACAAAAAATGAATAAATAATAAATAACAAAAATGAAAACTAACCCTAATTGGCAACTGCCTTATCACAAGTAACACTCTCCAAAAATATAATTTAACAGTCCAATATATAATTATCTGTAGCAACGACCTATACATATTATGCAGTATATATTAACAACCCTGAGAGTCCTTTTGGTTCCTCCCCCCCCCCCCCCCCCCCCCCCCGATCCTGGGCTGCTGCTGCTGCCTTCTTTTTTCCATTCCATCTATCTTTCTGCGAGGTATTCGACGAACGGTTGCCACCGCCTGGTGAACCCTTGAGCCGACCCCCTTAGAACGAACTTAATCCGCTCTAGCTTTATAAACCCCGCCATGTCATTTATCCAGGTCTCCACCCCCGGGGGCTTGGCTTCTTTCCACATTAACAATATCCTGCGCCGGACTACTAGGGACGCAAAGGCCAAAACATCGGCCTCTCTCGCCTCCTGCACTCCCGGCTCTTGTGCAACCCCAAATATAGCCAACCCCCAGCTTGGTTTGACCCGGACCCTCACTACTGTCACCATAGCCTGTAGGCTAGTCCCCCTACAGGACGCCCTCTCTAATCTCTTCCACGCCGCTCCCTCCTCCTCTCCCATCCACTTACTCACCATTGAAATATTAGCGGCCCAATAATACTCACTTAGGCTCGGAAGTGCCAGCCCCCCCTATCCCTGCTACGCTGTAAGAATCCCTTCCTCACTCTCGGGGTCTTCCCGGCCCACACAAAACCCATGATGCTCTTTTCAATCCTTTTAAAAAAAAACACCGGGAGGCACTGAAACACAAAGAGGAATCTCGGGAGGACCACCATCTTAACCGTCTGCACCCTCCCTGCCAGTGACAGGGATACCATATCCCATCTCTTGAAATCCTCCTCCATTTGTTCCACCAACCGCGTTAAATTTAACCTATGCAATGTGCCCCAATTCTTGGCTATCTGGATCCCCAGGTAACGAAAGTCCCTTGTTACCTTCCTCAACGGTAGGTCCTCTATTTCTCTACTCTGTTCCCCTGGATGCACCACAAACAACTCACTTTTCCCCATGTTCAATTTATACCCTGAAAAATCCCCAAACTCCCCAAGTATCCGCATTATTTCTGGCATCCCCTCCGCCGGGTCTGCCACGTATAGTAGCAAATCGTCCGCATACAAAGATACCCGGTGTTCTTCTCCTCCTCTAAGTACTCCCCTCCACTTCTTGGAACCCCTCAACGCTATCGCCAGGGGCTCAATCGCCAGTGCAAACAATAATGGGGACAGAGGGCATCCCTGCCTTGTCCCTCTATGGAGCCGAAAATATGCAGATCCCCGTCCATTCGTGACCACGCTCGCCATCGGGGCCCTATACAACAGCTGCACCTATCTAACATACCCCTCTCCAAAACCAAATCTCCTCAACACCTCCCACAAATAATCCCACTCCACTCTATCAAATGCTTTCTC
Source organism: Scyliorhinus torazame (assembly GCF_047496885.1). Classification (NCBI taxonomy): domain Eukaryota; kingdom Metazoa; phylum Chordata; class Chondrichthyes; order Carcharhiniformes; family Scyliorhinidae; genus Scyliorhinus; species Scyliorhinus torazame. The sequence continues at coordinate 135,956,855 of NC_092711.1, forward strand.
GGCATCCATCGCCACTACTATCTCCGTTTCTCCCTCTGGTGGGGCCATCATCATTACCCCTAACAACCTCCGTATATTCGTGTTCAGCTGTCTCCCCTTCACAAACCCAGTTTGGTCCTCGTGGACCACCCCCGGGACACATTCCTCTATTCTCATTGCCATTACCTTGGCCAGGATCTTGGCATCTACATTTAGGAGGGAAATAGGTCTATAGGACCCGCATTGTAGCGGGTCCTTTTCCTTCTTTAAGAGAAGCGATATCGTTGCTTCAGACATAGTCGGGGGCAGTTGTCCCCTTTCCTTTGCCTCATTAAAGGTCCTCGTCAATACCGGGGCGAGCAAGTCCACATATTTTCTATAGAATTCGACTGGGAATCCATCCGGTCCCGGGGCCTTTCCCGCCTGCATGCTCCTAATTCCTTTCACCACTACTTCTACCTCGATCTGTGCTCCCAGTCCCACCCTTTCCTGCTCTTCCACCTTGGGAAATTCCAGCCGATCCAAAAAGCCCATCATTCTCTCCCTCCCATCCGGGGGTTGCGCTTCATATAATTTTTTATAAAATGTCTTGAACACTCCATTCACTCTCTCCGCTCCCCGCTCCATCTCTCCTTCCTCATCCCTCACTCCCCCTATTTCCCTTGCTGCTCCCCTTTTCCTCAATTGGTGTGCCAGCAACCTGCTCGCCTTCTCCCCATATTCGTACTGTACACCCTGTGCCTTCCTCCATTGTGCCTCTGCAGTGCCCGTAGTCAGCAAGTCAAATTCTACATGTAGCCTTTGCCTTTCCCTGTACAGTCCCTCCTCCGGTGCCTCCGCATATTGTCTGTCCACACTCAAAAGTTCTTGCAGCAACCGCTCCCGTTCCTTACTCTCCTGCTTCCCTTTATGTGCCCTTATTGATATCAGCTCCCCTCTAACCACCGCCTTCAATGCCTCCCAGACCACTCCCACCTGGACCTCCCCATTATCATTGAGTTCCAAGTACTTTTCAATGCACCCCCTCACCCTTAGACACACCCCCTCATCTGCCATTAGTCCCATGTCCATTCTCCAGGGTGGGCGCCCTCCTGTTTCCTCCCCTATCTCCAAGTCTACCCAGTGTGGAGTGTGATCCGAAATGGCTATAGCCGTATACTCCGTTCCCCTCACCTTCGGGATCAACGCCCTTCCCAGCACAAAAAAGTCTATTCGCGAGTAGACTTTATGGACATAGGAGAAAAACGAGAACTCCTTACTCCTAGGTCTGCTAAATCTCCACGGGTCTACACCTCCCATCTGCTCCATAAAATCTTTAAGTACCTTCTGCTGCCGGCCTCCTTCCAGTCCTGGACTTCGACCTATCCAGCCCTGGTTCCAACACCGTATTAAAATCCTCCCCCCATTATCAGCTTTCCCATCTCTAGGTCCGGAATGCGTCCTAGCATCCGCCTCATAAAATTGGCATCATCCCAGTTCGGGGCACATACGTTTACCAAAACCACCGTCTCCCCCTGTAGTTTGCCACTCACCATCACGTATCTGCCCCCGTTATCCGCCACTATAGTCTTTGCCTCGAACATTACCCGCTTCCCCACTAATATAGCCACCCCCCTGTTTTTCGCATCTAGCCCCGAATGGAACACCTGCCCCACCCATCCTTTGCGTAGCCTAACCTGGTCTATCAGTTTCAGGTGCGTTTCCTGTAACATAACCACATCTGCCTTAAGTTTCTTAAGGTGTGCGAGTACCCGTGCCCTCACTATCGGCCCGTTCAGCCCTCTCACGTTCCACGTGATCAGCCGGGTTGGGGGGCTTCCTACCCCCCCCCCCCCCCCCATGTCGATTAGCCATCCCCTTTTTCCAGCTCCTCACCCGGTTCCCACGCAGCTGTATCTCCCCCAGGCGGTGCCCCCCCCCGCCCATCCCCTCCCATACCAGCTCCCCCCTCTCCCCAGCAGCAGCAGCCCAGTAATTCCCCCCTCCCACCCCCCCCGCTAGCGTAATTACTCCCCCCATGTTGCTCCCAGAAGTCAGCAAATTCTGGCCGACCTCGGCTTCCCCCCGTGACCTCGGCTCGCACCGTGCGACGCCCCCTCCTTCCTGCTTCTCTATTCCCGCCATGATTATCATAGCGCGGGAACCAAGCCCGCGCTTCTCCCTTGGCCCCGCCCCCAATGGCCAACGCCCCATCACCTCCACCTCCCCTCCTCCCCCCATCACCACCTGTGGAAGAGAGAAAAGTTACCACATCGCAGGATTAGTACATAAAACTCCTCTTTCCCCCCTTTTTAACCCCCCCTCTTCGCCCCCCACACTCACCCCACCACTTTGATCAAACGTTCTTTTTAATAACCCGCTCATTCCAGTTTTTCTTCCACAATAAAAGTCCACGCTTCATCCGCCGTCTCAAAGTAGTGGTGCCTCCCTCGATATGTGACCCACAGTCTTGCCGGTTGCAGCATTCCAAATTTTATCTTCTTTTTATGAAGCACCGCCTTGGCCCGATTAAAGCTCGCCCTCCTTCTCGCCACCTCCGCACTCCAGTCTTGATAAACGCGGATCACCGCGTTCTCCCATTTACTGCTCCGAGTTTTCTTTGCCCATCTAAGGACCATTTCTCTATCCTTAAAACGGAGGAATCTCACCACTATGGCTCTGGGAATTTCTCCTGCTCTCGGTCCTCGCGCCACCACTCGGTATGCTCCCTCCACCTCCAACGGACCCGCCGGGGCCTCCGCTCCCATTAACGAGTGCAGCATCGTGCTCACATATGCCCCGACGTCCGCTCCCTCCGCACCTTCAGGAAGACCAAGAATCCTCAGGTTGTTCCTCCTTGCGTTGTTCTCCAGTGCCTCCAACCTTTCCACACATCGTTTCTGATGTGCCTCATGCGTCTCCGTCTTCACCACCAGGCCCTGTATGTCGTCCTCATTCTCGGCTGCCTTTGCCTTCACGACCCGAAGCTCCCGCTCCTGGGTCTTTTGCTCCTCCTTTAGCCCTTCGATCGCCTGTAGTATCGGGGCCAACAGCTCTTTCTTCATTTCCTTTTTGAGCTCTTCCACACAGCATTTCAAGAACTCTTGTTGTTCAGGGCCCCATGTTAAACTGCCACCTTCCGACGCCATCTTGGTTTTTGCTTGCCTTCCTTGCCGCTGTTCTAAAGGATCCACTGCAATCCGGCCACTTTCTCCTCCTTTTTTCATCCGTATCCAGGGGGATTCCCTTCTGGTTTACCGCACAGTGTTTTTAGCCGTCAAAATTGCCGTTGGGGCTCCTATCAAGAGCCCAAAAGTCCGTTTCACCGGGAGCTGCCGAAACGTGCGACTCAGCTGGTCATCGCCGCACCCGGAAGTCCGCAATATATACTTTCTAACCGTCGTCGATGAGTACTCCTGCTTCCCCTTCGCAGTCCCCTGCCCCGACATGACCTCGGCCACTGTGATAAAGGCACTGCACAGCATCTCCACACTGTTTGGTTTCCCTGCTTACGTCCACAGCGACCGGGGCACATCGTTCATGAGCGATGAGCTGCGTCAGTACCTGCTCAGCAAAGGCATCGCCTCGAGCAGGACTACGAGCTATAACCCGCAGGGAAACGGGCAGGTGGAGAGGGAGAACGCGACGGTATGGAAGGCCGTCCTTCTGGCCCTCCGGTCTAGAAGTCTCCCGACCCCCCGGTGGCAGGAGGTCCTCCCTGACGCCCTACACTCCATTAGATCGCTCCTCTGCACAGCCACAAACGAGACCCCTCAGGACCACTTGTTTCTCTTCCCTAGGAAGTCCATCTCCGAGGTCTCGCTTCCATCTTGGCTGACAACTCCGGGACCTGTCCTTCTCCGGAGGCACATGAGGAGCCATAAGACCGACCCCCTGGTCGAGAGGGTCCAGCTGCTGCACACCAACCCCCAGTATGCCTACATCGCGCACCAGGACGGACGGCACGATGTGGTCTCCCTACGAGATCTGGCGCCAGCTGGTTCCCCTGCCAACGCGCCCCCCTCCCTGCTGCCTACAGTCACCCCCTGTGCCCCTTACACCCCCCTGGGTCTCCTGTCTTGGCCCGCGCCGGCTCTGCCGCCACCCCCTTGCCTACCCCCACGGGGGCTTCCCAACTGATTAACCAGGCGCCTGCAACCATTCAGTTGGTCTGCCCTCGCGCCTTCCCTAGACGGTGCGTGCAGCTCGTGATGTTTAAAATCACCGCGCATCCCCCCTTGCCCATCCTCTCTCAACCAGCACCCTCCCCTCCTTAATGAACTCTCCAGAAGGGTCAATGGCCTTCCAGACAGAGCGAGTGGGATCTCGTGGTCCAGCACTCTCCCGCCCTGCTGAAACTAGCTGGAGGCCAGCATGGGGAAATTTCTGTGCGTGTATCTATCCCGTATGTCTGTGTGTGTGTCTATCCCATAGTCTGTGTGCGTGTCTGTGTATGCCTATCCCGTGTGTCCCCACCACCCCAACAATTCCCCTCACCCACCCTCCCCCATGCGTGGGACCCAAACAGTCAGGCCGTGTGAGCGGCATGGTAGCACAGTGGTTAGCATTGTTGCTTCACAGCTCCAGGGTCCCAGGTTCGATTCCCGGCTTGGGTCACTGTCTGTGTGGAGTCTGCACATCCTCCCCGTGTGTGTGCGTGGGTTTCCTCCGGGTGCTCCGGTTTCCTCCCACAGTCCAAAGATGTGCAGGTTAGGTGGATTGGCCGTGATAAATTGCCCTTCGTGTCCAAAATTTCCCTTAGTGTTGGGTGGGGTTACTGGGTTATGGGGATAGGGTGGAGGTGTTGACCTTGGGTAGGGTGCTCTTTCCAAGAGCCGGTGCAGACTCGATGGGCCGAATGGCCTCCTTCTGCACTGTAAATTCTATGATCTAAGAAACGTGCTCGGTCCTGTCATTTGGCTCTGTCTGCAGGTATGGAGCTCCGAGGCCTATAGGAACCTGCTGCTGCTCTTCATACTTCACACATGAACCAGGGGCAGGAGAAGAGGCCACTCGAGCCTGCTCCGTCATTCCACAAGATCACGGCCAATCTGATTGTAACCTCAACACCCACATTCCCGCTGTCCCCCGATAACCTTTCACCCCCGATACCCTTTCACCCCCCCCCCTGTTAATCAAGAATCTATCCAGCTCTGCCTTAAAAACATTCAGAGACTCTGCTTCCACCGCCCTTTGAGGAAGAGACTCACCGCCCTCTGAGAGAAAATATTTCTCCTCATCTCCTTTTTAAATGGATGACCCCTTATTTTTAAACAGTGACCTCCCACCCCCCCCCCCCACCCCCCGTTCTGGATTCTTCCACAAAAGGAAACATCCTCTCCACATCCACTCTGTCCAAGACCCCCTCAGGATCTTAAAGGTTTAAAAAAAAATTTAGAGTACCCGATTAATTTTTCCAATTAAGGAGCAATTTAGTGTGGCCAATCCACCTACCCTGCACACCTTTGGGTTGTGGGGGAGAAACCCACGCAGACACGGGGAGAATGTGCAAACTCCATACGGACAGTGACCCAGAGCCGGGATCGAACCTGGGACCTACCCTGCACACCTTTGGGTTGTGGGGGAGAATGTGCAAACTCCACACGGACAGTGACCCAGAGCCGGGATCGAACCTGGGACCTCGGCGCCGTGAAGCAGCAGGGCTAACCCACTGCGCCACCGTGCTGCCCAGGATCTTAAAGGTTTTGATCAAATCACCTCTCACTCTTCTAAACTCCATTGGCCTCAAACCCGGCCTGTCCCAACCTTTCCCCATAATACAACCCGTCCATTCCAGGTGTGAGTCCAGTAAATCTTCTCTGAACTGCTTCCAACACATTGACATCATTCCTTAAATGAGAGCAATACTGTACACAGTGCTCCAGATGTGGTCTCACCAATGTCCTGTATAACTGAAGCATAACCTCCCTAATGAACATGCGAATTAGGAGCAGCGGAGTATCGGCCACCCGGCCCCTTGAGCTTGCTCCTATATTCAAATGCCCTGGCGCCTCAGGACAAGGGGGGTGGGGGTTCTCCTACCTTTGCCGCTGGCGGAACACAGCACGTCCAGGAACAGCTTGCTTCCCATCCCCATGGAAACCATCTCCTGCTGCCGCAACTCTGGAAAAAGGAGGGGAGAGGGAGACGTTTTCAAAGGAAAATCGAGACCGGCTGCAAACCAGCGCGAGGGGCAAACGGAAAATTTAACAAAAAAAGAGGGGGGGGGGGGGGGGGGGGGGCACGGACGGGATGGGTTTGCCCACGAGGTTTCGGTCAATTCAGAATGACTGGTCTCTTGACCTCTGGGGAGTCTGGAATCAAATCCAACTCCGGAAGGTTGGGCACAAAGTTCCCCCTCTCTCAGGGACGTAGTGGCGTTGTCACTGGACTGGTAATCCAGAGACCCAGGGTAATGCTCTGGGGGCCCGGGTTCGAATCCCACCTCGGCTGATGGTGAAATCTGAACTCAATTTTAAAAAAATTCTGGAATTAAAAATCTTAATGATGACCGTGAAACTGTTGTCCATTGTAACAAAAACGTATCTGCTTCGCCAGTCATTTAGGGGAAGGTGAAATCTGCCGTCCTGATGTGGAGGGCCGACATGTGACTCCAGACCCCATGAAATGTCCACTCAGTTCAAGGGCAGTTAGGGAAGGGCAATGAATGCTGGCCACAGCGACTCCTTGAGTTAAGTAAAACACACCACCCCATGCGCCTGTTCCTAGTTGCCCGGTTCTCTCTTTCCACCTATCTCGCTCCCCAATCTCCCTCTCATTTGGTGTCTGCCTTGTGCCTTTCACATTTTCTTTCACTCACGCTCTCATGCGCGTTCTCGCATGCGTTCTCTATTTTGCACACACCCTATCACGCACTCTTGCATGTTCTCTCTCCTGTGCTCTCTCTCCCACACGCTCTCTCTCATGCTCTTTCTCGTTCGCATGCCCTCTCTCTCTCGATCTCAGTCTCGCATGCTCTTTCTTTCTCGCGTGCTATCTCTCTCACGCACTCTCGCTCATTCTCTCTCTCTCTCTTGCTATCTCTCTCATGCTCTCCCTCTCTCTCTCTCTCGCGTTTTCTCTCTTTTGCGCAGTCTCTCACACGATAAAAATCCATCTGGTTCACTAATATCTTTCAGGGAAGTGGAGGCTGTCGTCCTTACCTGGACTGGTCCATGTGTGACTCCAGACCTCCAACATAGCAATATGAAAATGAAAATCGCTTATTGTCACAAGTAGGCTTCAATGAAGTTACTGTGAAAAGCCCCTAGTCGCCACATTCCGGCGCCTGTTCGGGGAGGCTGGTACGGGAATCGAACCGTGCTGCTGGCCTGCCTTGGTCTGCTTTCAAAGCCAGTGAGTTAGCCCTGTGCTAAACAGCCCCTATGGTTGACTCTTAAAATGCTCTCTTAGAAGGCTGAGCAAGTCAGCCAGTTCAAGGGCAATTAGGGATGGGCACTAATTGCTGGCCCAGCCAGCGATGCCCACATCCCCTCTGGGTACCTGGCTGGTACAGGAGTGCGGACCAGCGAACTACACAGTGATACATTCCTCCTCCACCGCCCCTGCCCCTGTCCCGAAAGCACACCCGTACGCCACCACCCACACTCATGCTACCCCCTCACACCGTCCCACACCGCCTATCACCTTTATTTCGCGAGGCCTGCCTCCACAGGATCTGGGCGATATCCCTTGTCCACGCCTGCTTGATGTCGGCCGTCTCGGCCTGGAAGACATAGGCCTCATTTGAGCGCCTTCGCCGGAACCACACCTCGAAGCGCAGCCCGGTGTCCCCGATATTCTCCGTCAGTCCGACATCCGCTGTCTGAGGCGAGAGAGAGAGAGACAGGGTTAGATAATAAAGGTCAGGTGGTACAGTGATTAGCACTGCTGCCTCACGGCGGCGAGGTCCCAAGTTCGATCCCGACCCTGTGTGGAGTTTGCACATTCTCCCCGTGTCTGCGTGGGTTTCGCCCCCACAACCCTGGGGCTGGTTTAGCACAGGGCTAAAGAGCTGGCTTTGAAAGCAGACCAAGGCAGGCCAGCAGCACGGTTCGATTCCCGTACCAGCCTCCCCGAACAGGCGCCGGAATGTGGCGACTAGGGGCTTTTCATAGTAACTTCATTTTAAAAAAATGTTTATTCAGAATTTTTCAACAAAAATTTTCAACCATTCAAACCCACCCCCCATAACAAAAAAAACAAAAGAAAAGTCACAGAGCAAGACATAAACAAATCAATTCAACATAATACAGAACTTTGTAGAATGGGTTCCTCCCCCACATATCGACTTTCCCATGTTTGTTTTTCCTTTCTCAAGTGCCCCTAGGAAAAACCCCTTTCCCCGCCCACCCTTCTACCCCCCCCCCCCCGAAAGAAACGCCGCCCCCTCCCCTCCCCCCACCCCCGCCCCCTCCCGGGTTGCTGCTGCTGCTGACTGACCTCCATCTAACGCTCCGCGAGATAGTCTCGGAACGGTTGCCACCGCCTGAAGAGCCCCTGCGCAGACCCTCTCAAGGCAAACTTTATCCTCTCCAGTTTGATGAACCCTGCCATGTCGTTTATCCAGGCTTCCACACTGGGGGGGCTTCGCATCTTTCCACAATAGCAAGATCCTCCGCCGGGCTACCAGGGATGCAAAGGCCAGGATACCGGCCTCTTTCGCCTCCCGGCTCGTCCGCCACTCCAAATAGTGCTAGCCCCCCACAGTAACTTCATTGAAGCCTACTTGTGACAAGAAGCGATTTTCATTTTTTCTTTCAACCCAAAAGATGTGCAGGTTAGGTGGATTGGCCACGCTAAATTGCTTCTTAATTTGGAAAAAAAAAGAATTGGATACTCTAAATTTCTTTTTTTTTAAATATAATAAAGGTCACTAAACTGTCAGACTGCACCACTGATTACCCCCGACATTGATCAGAAACAGAACTGGACCCAGCCATATTAATACTGTGGCTACAAGAACAGGTCAAAGCTAGGAATCCTGCGGTGAGTAACTCACCTCTTGACTCCGAAAGCCTGTCCACCACCGACAAGGCACAAGTCAGGAGTGCGATGGGATACTCTCCACTTGCCTGGGTGAGTGCGGCTCCGACAACACTCAAGAAGCTCAACACCATCCAGGACAAAGCAGCCCCGCTTTGATCGGCATCCCATCCACAAACATTCACTCCCTCCACCACCGACGCACAGTGACAGCAGTGTGTGTACCATCTACAAGATGCACCGCAGCGACTCACCAAGGCTCCTTCGACAGCACCTTCCAAACCACCACCTCTACCATCTAGAAGGACAAGGGGCAGCAGATATTTGGGCCCAGCACCACCTGGAGGTTCCCCTGCAAGTCACTCACCACCCCGACTTGGGAATATATCGCCTGCTCCTTCACTGTTGCTGGGGCAACATCCTGGAACTCCTTCCCTATCAGCACAGTGGGGGTACCTACACCTCATGGAGGCAACTCGCCACCACCTTCTGAAGGGCAACTAGGGATGGGCAATAAATGCTGGGCCTAACCAGGGATGCCCCACATCCCGTAAATGAATTTTAAAAACACCATTGTCCCCCGCTTTTGGAAGAGGATTAGGGGGATTTTCACATGCCTCCCTGGTGTTCCACAGAGGGGTTATGGAGTGACAGTGTGAGGGAGCTGGATTAACATCTTTGACAAAGTGTCATCCTTATTTGAGGAAGGATGTGGTGGCATAGGAGGCAGTTCAGAGGAGATTCACCAGGTTGATTCCGGGGATGAAAGGGTTGGCGCATGAGGAGAGATTGAACAGTTTTGATTTATACTCGCTGGAGATTAGAAGGGTGAGCGGGGATCTGATCGAGGCGTATAAAATACTAAAAGGGATTGATAAAGTAAATGTAGACCAAATGTTCCCCCTTGTGGGGCAATCTAGAACAAGAGGTCACAGATAGAGGTTGAGAGGCGGTAGATTGAGAACCGAGATGAGGAGGGACTACTTCTCGCAGAGGGTGGTGAATCTGTGCTGCCCCATAATGCGGTGGAATCTGGATTAAAACGTTTCAAGGAGATGAATATATTTCTGATAAAAAAACGAGTTTAAAGGATATGGGGAGCAGGTGGGGAGGTGGATTTGAGACCAGGAAGAGATGAGCCATGATCTGATTGAATGGTGGAACAGGCTCGAAGGGCTAAATTGCCCATTTCTGCTCCTGATTACGATGTTCCTATTTTCCTTTCTCTCTCCATAGATGCTGTCAGACAGTGTGAGGGAGCTGGATTAACATCAGGGCAGATGGCCTGAGAGGGTACAGGGTTAACACTCTGAAGCATTCCCTGGGACTGAGCCCATTCTCGCTTTAAATCTCGTTGCTGATTTTCTGTATGGTCCTGTTTCTATTGCTTTGAACCTTTTATGAGGGTGTGGGTGTACTAGGTTTGGGACTGAGCCTAAGTAAGCAGGGGGGATTTCCTGTGCGTCTGTGCTTATGTTCAGAGCGCGGCCTTTTTCCTTTATCCCATCATCAAGGAATGTGCAAATTCAAATCATGATTCTGAACAGCATGTCACCCCAGCAAAGCTACTTTTAACGGTAGAGTCTCTCCGTCAGGGACCCCTTTTAAAGAGGGAGTCTCTCCATCAGGGACCCCTTTTAAAGAGGGAGTCTCTCCGTCAGGGACCCCTTTTAAAGAGGGAGTCTCTCCGTCAGGGACCCCTTTTAAAGAGGGAGTCTCTCCGTCAGGGACCCCTTTTAAAGAGGGAGTCTCTCCGTCAGGGACCACTTTTAAAGAGGGAGTCTCTCTGTCAGGGACCCCTTTTAAAGAGGGAGCCTCTCCATCAGGGACCCTTTTTAAAGAGAGAGTCTCTCCATCAGGGACCCTTTTTAAAGAGAGCGTCTCTCCATCAGGGACCCCTTTTAAAGAGAGAGTCTCTCCGTCAGGGACCCCTTTTAAAGAGAGAGTCTCTCCATCAGGGACCCCTTTTAAAGAGGGGGTCTCTCCGTCAGGGACCCCTTTTAAAGAGGGAGTCTCTCTGTCAGGGACCCCTTTTAAAGAGGGAGTCTCTCCGTCAGGGTCCCCTTTTAAAGAGGGGGTCTCTCCGTCAGGGACCCCTTTTAAAGAGGGAGTCTCTCTGTCAGGGACCCCTTTTAAAGAGGGAGTCTCTCCGTCAGGGACCCCTTTTAAAGAGAGAGTCTCTCCGTTAGTGACCCCTTTTAAAGAGGGAGTCGCTCCATCAGGGACCCCTTTGAAAGAGAGAGTCTCTCCGTCAGGGACCCCTTTTAAAGAGGGAGTCTCTCCGTCAGGGACCCCTTTTAAAGAGAGAGTCTCTCCGTCAGGGACCCCTTTTAAAGAGGGAGTCTCTCCGTCAGGGACCCCTTTTAAAGAGGGAGTCTCTCCGTCAGGGACCCCTTTTAAAGAGAGAGTCTCTCCGTCAGGGACCCCTTTTAAAGCGAGAGTCTCTCCGTCAGGGACCCCTTTTAAAGAGAGAGTCTCTCCGTCAGGGACCCCTTTTAAAGCGAGAGTCTCTCCGTCAGGGACCCCTTTTAAAGAGGGAGTCTCTCCGTCAGGGACCCCTTTTAAAGAGGGAGCCTCTCCGTCAGGGACCCCTTTTAAAGAGGGAGTCTCTCCTTCAGGGACCCCTTTTAAAGAGGGAGTCTCTCCGTCAGGGACCCCTTTTAAAGAGAGAGTCTCTCCGTCAGGGACCCCTTTCAGAGAGGGAGTCTCTCCGTCTGACTGGGAAGTATTTGTTGATGGAAACTAAAGTCGCCGAAAGAATAAGTGAACTTTGAAAGTGATGTAGCAGAGAATATAAACTTGTTTTTCGAAAAACAGCACCGTGAATGCCATGTGCTAAACTTCTCATTGCCGGGTGGTGCTAGCTTCCTGCTGTTGACCCGCCTCCCACAACAGGCCTCAGGCAGTATTGATGACACTAACCGGCCAGGACGAGAAATTCTTCCCAGTAAATGGTTGGGGTCAAACCCAACTTGAATTCCCAATCGGACCAAGCGCCGCAGAAGGCCATTCGGTCCGGCATGCACGTGTTGGCTCTGTGAATGAACTAACCAATTAGTCTCCCCTTCGCCCACTCTTTCCTCAGAAACCTCCAATTGATTCATTTCCAAGGATTCACCCAGAATCACAGAAGTGCCCCCCCACCCAACTGCCTCCTCCCCTTAACCCGGCAAGTTTTCCCCATTCAGATAACAATCTGGGGCGAGATGGGCCGAAGACCCGCCACTAAAATGCCTGTCCCGCCGGCGTAGATTAAACCACCTACCTTACCGGCGGGACAAGGTGGCGCGGGCGGGCTCCGGGGTCCTGGGTGGGGGGAGGGGGGCGCGCGGGGCGATCTGGCCCCGGGGGTTCCCCCCACGGTGGCCTGGCCCGCGATCGGGGCCCACTGATCCGCGGGTGGGCCTGTGCCGTGGGGGCACTCTTTCCATTCCGCCTTCGCCACGGTCTCCACCATGGCAGAGGCGGATGAGACTCCCTCCACTGCACATGCGCGGGAATGCCGTCAGCGGCCGCTAACGCTCCCGCGCATGCGCCGCCCGGAGATGTCATTTCCGCGCCAGCTGGCGGGGCACCAAAGACCTTTTCCGCCAGCTGGCGGGGCGGAAATTTGTCCGGCGTGGGCCTAGCCCCTTAAGGTTGGGGCTCGGCCCCCCAAGATGCAGAGCATTCCGCACCTTTGGGGCGGCGCGATGCCCGACTGATTTGCGCCGTTTTGGGCGCCAGTCGGCGAACATCACGCCGACACCGGAGAATTTCGCCCCTGATTCGTTCTTGAATGCCTCAATTGAACTTGCATCCCCGCCCGGCTTCAATTCCGGCCTCAGGTGACCGTGTGGAATTTGCACGCTCTCCCAGTGTCTCTGCGTGGGTTTCCTCCGGGTGCTCCGGCTTGCTCCCACAGTCCAAAAGATGTGCAGGTCAGGTTGTGGGGTTACGGGGTTGGGGTGAGGGATTGGGCCTAGGTAGGGTGCTAGGTTTGGAGGGTTGGCATTGACTCGATGGGCCAAATGGCCACCTTCCGCCCAACAGGGGTTCTGTGATTCTGTAGTCACTGGGCTGGTAATCCAGAGACCCAGGGTAATGTTCTGGGGACCTGGATTTAAATCCCATCACGCCAGATGGTGAAATTCGAACTCAATAAAAATCTAGAAATAAAAGTCTAATGATGACCATGAAAGCCATTGGCGTTAAACCCCCCAATCTGAACAAACAACAACAAAGAAATGTACAGCACAGGAACAGGCCCTTCGGCCCTCCAAGCCCGTGCCGACCATACTGCCCGACTAAACTACAATCTTCTACACTTCCTGGGTCCGTATCCTTCTATTCCCATCCTATTCATATATTTGTCAAGATGCCCCTTAAATGTCCCTATCGTCCCTGCCTCCACTACCTCCTCCGGTAGTGAGTTCCAGGCACCCACTACCCTCTGCGTAAAAAACTTGCCTCGTACATCTACTCTAAACTTTGCCCCTCTCACCTTAAACCTATGCCCCCTAGTAATTGACCCCTCTACCCTGGGGAAAAGCCTCTGACTATCCACTCTGTCTATGCCCCTCATAATTTTGTATACCTCTATCAGGTCGCCCCTCTATCTGGTTCACTAATGTTCCCCTTTAGGAGAATTCTGCCATCCTCACCCGGTCTGACGTACATGTGACTCCAGGCTTCCCCGCACACACACACAGGTTGAATCTTAACCACGCCCCCCCCTTCGCCCCCTCTCTGAAAGGGCTGAGCGATCCCACACTCAGTTTGAGGGGGAAATTAGGGACGGGCGATAGATGCTGGGGCCCCTGCCGCTGACGCCCACACCCCATAAAAGAAAAGCGCCTTGAATCTGTGCCCCTCTCGATGCCTCCACCAGTTTCTCCCTGTCCAGAGGGTAATGACACTGGATCAACAAATCCAGAGGCCCCAGGCTAATGGTCTTTGTGAGCATAGGTTCGAATCCCACCAACGGAGCTGGCGGAACTTAAATTCAACCAACAAACATCTGGAATTATAAAGCTTGTGAAAGGAATGGTGACCATGGACCGTGACAACGATCATCAATTGCTGCACGATTCTTCATTTGCACACTCCAGAGTACTCTGCACGGAGTTCCATAATCAACAGCGATCTCGGCTCAACCGCCTTCCTCAGCGAGCTTCCGTCCATCGTTAAGGTCGGAAGCGGGGTTGTACGCTGATGAATGCACGATGTCCAGCGCCATTCGTGACTCCTCAAGACAAATGCAGCAAGGCCGGGACAATATCCAGGCTTGGGGCTAACGAAGTGTCAGACGATGGCCATCTCCCAACAAGAGGATCCAAACCATATTCCCTTGGCATTCAATGACATTGCCGTTGCTGAATTCCCCCATCCCGTCCCGTAAAGAACATAACATAGAATTGCTACAGTGCAGAAGGAGGCCATTCGGCCCATTGAGTCTGCACCGGCTCTCAGAAAGCGCACCCTGCCTCGGGCCACTCCTCCCGTCCTGTCCCTGAAACCCCACCTAGCCCGCACATCTTTGGAATTTCAACATGCTGACCCAGAGGCCAGCGAGCTGTGGACTGACACTCGTTATTTTTCAAAACATTTTCTCTCACGAGACGTGGGCATCGCTGCCGTGGCCCAGCATTTGTTGCTCACATCCCATCACGAGAAGATATTTGAACGCGGTCTCTCTCATGCCTTCCTCCATCCGAACCACCTTCCGTTCAGCAACGGAACGGCGGTGGGGGGAAACATCCAGATGCAGGTGAAAGAGAGCACCTTCCGACCCACCTTGAGGGACGCCTTGTAAATATAGGTCTCGGAGGCTCCCTCTGTCCTCTTCAACTTGCTGAACACTATGAGCTGCTCGAAGAGGAAGACGTGGCGCATCGACTTCCGGCGCCTGCAGCACACAGCGAAGCTGTCATGGCGGAGGAGCTGGCCTTGCTCCATCAGGTTGACCTACAGAACAGTGAGACCAGTTTTACTCACATAATCCACATCTCTACACTGACTAGCGTCTCTCAGTCCCCTCTCTCTCAGGGAGATGTCTGTACAGTGACTGGTGTCTCTCAGTCCCCTCTCTCTCAGGGAGATATCTGTACACTGACTGGTGTCTCTCAGTCCTCTCTCTCTCAGGGAGATATCTGTACACTGACTGGTGTCTCTCAGTCCCCTCTCTCTCTCTCAGGGGTATATCTGTCCACTGACTGGTGTCTCTCACTCCCCCCTCTCTCTCAGGGAGATATCTGTACACTGACTGGTGTCTCTCTGTCCCCTCTCTCTCAGGGGGATATCTGTACACTGACTGGTGTCTCTCTGTCCCCTCTCTCTCAGGGAGATATCTGTACACTGACTGGTGTCTCTCAGTCCCCCCTCTCTCTCAGGGAGATATCTGTACACTAACTGGTGTCTCTCAGTCCTCTCTCTCAGGGAGATATCTGTACACTGACTGGTGTCTCTCAGTCCCCTCTCTCTCAGAGAGATATCTGTACACTGACTGGTGTCTCTCAGTCCCCTCTCTCTCAGAGAGATATCTGTACACTGACTGGTGTCTCTCAGTCCCCTCTCTCTCAGGGAGATATCTGTACACTGACTGGTGTCTCTCAGTCCTCTCTCTCGGGGAGATATCTGTACACTGACTGGTGTCTCTCAGTCCCCTCTCTCTCAGGGAGATATCTGTACACTGACTGGTGTCTCTCAGTCCCCTCTCTCTCAGGGAGATATCTGTACACTGACTGGTGTCTCTCAGTCCCCTCTCTCTCAGGGAGATATCTGTACACTGACTGGTGTCTCTCAGTCCTCTCTCTCTCAGGGAGATATCTGTACACTGACTGGTGTCTCTCAGTCCCCTCTCTCTCAGGGGGATATCTGTACACTGACTGGTGTCTCTCAGTCCCCTCTCTCTCAGGGAGATATCTGTACACTGACTGGTGTCTCTCAGTCCCCTCTCTCTCAGGGAGATATCTGTACACTGACTTGTGTCTCTCAGTCCTCTCTCTCGGGGAGATATATGTACACTGACTGGTGTCTCTCAGTCCCCTCTCTCTCAGGGAGATATCTGTACACTGACAGGTGTCTCTCAGTCCCCTCTCTCTCAGGGAGATATCTGTACACTGACTGGTGTCTCTCAGTCCCCTCTCTCTCAGGGAGATATCTGTACACTGACTGGTGTCTCTCAGTCCTCTCTCTCTCAGGGAGATATCTGTACACTGACTGGTGTCTCTCAGTCCCCCCTCTCTCTCAAGGAGATATCTGTACACTGACTGGTGTCTCTCAGTCCTCTCTCTCTCCCAGGGAGATATCTGTACACTGACTGGTGTCTCTCAGTCCCCTCTCTCTCAGGGAGATATCTGTACACTGACTGGTGTCTCTCAGTCCCCTCTCTCTCTCTGAGGGAGATATCTGTACACTGACAGGTGTCTCTCAGTCCCCTCTCTCTCAGGGAGATATCTGTACACTGACTGGTGTCTCTCAGTCCCCTCTCTCTCAGGGAGATATCTGTACACTGACTGGTGTCTCTCAGTCCTCTCTCTCAGGGAGATATCTGTACACTGACTGGTGTCTCTCAGTCCGCCCTCTCTCTCAAGGAGATATCT
The DNA here is from genome assembly GCF_047496885.1 of Scyliorhinus torazame. Lineage (NCBI taxonomy): Eukaryota > Metazoa > Chordata > Chondrichthyes > Carcharhiniformes > Scyliorhinidae > Scyliorhinus > Scyliorhinus torazame. The sequence continues at coordinate 135,973,381 of NC_092711.1, forward strand.
GTACACTGACTGGTGTCTCTCAGTCCTCTCTCTCTCCCAGGGAGATATCTGTACACTGACTGGTGTCTCTCAGTCCCCTCTCTCTCAGGGAGATATCTGTACACTGACTGGTGTCTCTCAGTCCCCTTTCTCTCTCTGAGGGAGATATCTGTACACTGACTGGTGTCTCTCAGTCCCCTCTCTCTCTCAGGGAGATATATGTACACTGACTGGTGTCTCTCAGGGAGATATCTGTACACTGACTGGTGTCTCAGTCCATCCTCTCTCTCAGGGAGATATCTGTACAATGACTGGTGTCTCTCAGTCCCCTCTCTCTCTCTGAGGGAGATATCTGTACCCTGACTGGTGTCTCTCAGTCCCCTCTCTCTCAGGGAGATATCTGTACACTGACTGGGGTCTCTCAGTCCCCTCTCTCTCAGGGAGATATCTGTACACTGACTGGGGTCTCTCAGTCCCCCCTCTCTCTCAGGGAGATATCTGTACACTGACTGGTGTCTCTCAGTCCCCTCTCTCCCAGGGAGATATCTGTACACTGACTGGTGTCTCTCAGTCCCCTCTCTCTCTGGGAGATATCTGTACACTGACTGGCGTCTCTCAGTCTCCTCTCAGGGAGATATCTGTGCACTGACTGGTGTCTCTCAGTCCTCTCTCTCAGGGAGATATATGTACACTGACTGGTGTCTCTCAGTCCCCTCTTTCACAGGGAGATATCTGTACACTGACTGGTGTCTCTCAGTCCCCTCTCTCTCTGGGAGATATCTGTACACTGACTGGTGTCTCTCAGTCCTCTCTCTCTCAGGGAGATATCTGTACACTGACTGGTGTCTCTCAGTCCTCTCTCTCTCAGGGAGATATCTGTACACTGACTGGTGTCTCTCAGTCCCCTCTCTCTCAGGGAGATATCTGTACACTGACTGGTGTCTCTCAGTCCCCCCTCTCTCTCAGGGAGATATCTGTACACTGACTGGTGTCTCTCAATCCCCTCTCTCTCAGGGAGATATCTGTACACTGACTGGTGTCTCTCAGTCCCCTCTCTCTCAGGGAGATATCTGTACACTGACTGGTGTCTCTCAGTCCCCCCTCTCTCTCAGGGAGATATCTGTACACTGACTGGTGTCTCTCAGCCCCCTCTCTCTCTCAGGGATATATCTGTACACTGACTGGTGTCTCTCAATCCCCTCTCTCTCAGGGAGATATCTGTACACTGACTGGTGTCTCTCAGTCCCCTCTCTCTCAGGGAGATTTCTGTACACTGACTGGTGTCTCTCAGTCCCCCCTCTCTCTCAGGGAGATATCTGTACACTGACTGGTGTCTCTCAGTCCCCCCTCTCTCTCAGGGAGATATCTGTACACTGACTGGTGTCTCTCAGTCCTCTCTCGCCCAGGGAGATATCTGTACACTGACTGGTGTCTCTCAGTCCCCCCTCTCTCTCAGGGAGATATCTGTACACTGACTGGTGTCTCTCAGTCCTCTCTCTCTCCCAGGGAGATATCTGTACACTGACTGGTGTCTCTCAGTCCCCTCTCTCTCTGGGAGATATCTGTACACTGACTGGTGTCTCTCAGTCCCCTCTCTCAGGGAGATATCTGTACACTGACTGGTGTCTCTCAGTCCCCTCTCTCAGGGAGATATCTGTACACTGACTGGTGTCTCTCAGTCCCCCCTCTCTCAGGGAGGTATCTGTACACTAACTGGTGTCTCTCAGTCCCCTCTCTCAGGGAGATATCTGTACACTGACTGGTATCTCTCAGTCCCCTCTCTCTCAGGGAGATATCTGTACACTGACTGGTGTCTCTCAGTCCCCTCTCTCTCAGGGAGATATCTGTACACTGACTGGCGTCTACTGAGAGGGTTGAGTTCCCGTCACTCCAGACTCACGTCACACCCCCGGATGGCCTCCATCGCCAGGAGGTTGTTGCCCTGGCGAAGCTGGAACTGGACCATTTCTGTGGCAGCGCGCAGGCCGAGCAGCTCCCGTGTGGTGTCGACCTCGCACTCGGCACTCAGCTCCTGCAGCAGGAGGCTGTAGCTCCTCATCCTCTCGATGGGCTTCTGGAGGTAGGATACCAGGTCCATCCTGTCACCCAGGAAAATCTGCCTTCTCTAGGGGGCGGGGGTAGGGAGTAGAGAGAAAAGGGCAGAGGGAATGGGTTAGAAGCGGATAGGACTGCAGCACGTGGAGAGTGAGTATTTTAGTTCTGAAAAAAAGTTGCTTCCCCATTATTCCTTCACAGGGCGTGGCCGTCGCTGGCAAGGCCCCAGCAGTTCCTGTCCCTTGAATGGACGTCGCTCGGGCAAATGCAGGCCCTACCTGGAAGTGCGCCACAAAAAGACGTTGGGTGCATGACCCCACGTCATCGCACACTCGCGCAATGTTTCAACGGTGGGCGGGCGAGAGAAGCGCTCCTGAGAACAACTAAGCGGGAATTTGGGCCACAAAGGGACCAATTCAGGAATTTTGCGGGAGCCGTCTTTGACGGTCGGCGGGAGGAGGGCGGCGATTGTGCCAGGAGGCCTTTTACCTGTTAGCTCCAATCTCGATCTGGTGCGGGGTGAACCATCCGGGGCTGAAATTAAGTTTTTTTTCAACGGTTGCCTGGGTGGAGGGACTGAGAGTTGTGTTTGAAAGCGCCGCCCAGACACTCTGTACATCGTTTTTCCCATCGCTATTTATTTTTCATGGGTCTGGAGCTCCCGAGACAGCTCTGCAGGTGGCTGTCAACTGGCCGCCCGAGGGAGCACGTTAGAAACGTGAACCCCACACCTTCCTGTTTCTCAGCACTCGCCAACTTCCCGCGCAGCGCTTCTCCTTTTCCAAAGTGCATGTTAATTGGGCAGCCATGCAAAATTGCGGTCCGGGTTTCACGCCCGCTTCCGGGCCCGCCTTGTGCGTGCGACCGATGGGCGACCAATTCTGGCCAGTATCTTGTTCGGCCATTTTGGAGAGTGGCGGTTGAGGGTCAACCACATTGCTGTGTGTGTGTGTGTGGCGGGGGGGGGGGGGGGTCTGGAGTCTCGTGTAGGCCAGACCGTGAAAGGATAGCAGATTTCCCCTTCCCTAAAGGGAGACATTAGTAAACCAGGTGGGTGTTTTTAAAAACGACAATCGATGAGGGTTCTCACAGCCATCATTACCGGGATTAGCACCGTCTATTCGAGATTTTATTAATTGGATTTAAATTCCACCGCATGCCATTGGTAGGATTTGAACCCGTGTCTGTCGTCCCCCCTACAATTAGTCTGGGGCCTCTCAATTACCGGGTGTACCACTATCCCCCCAACCTACAGATTTATGAAGTTCTGCATGTCGATAAGAACAATGGCGGATCTGCTTTTGGCCTCACTTTTCAATGAATCCCTGCAGTGCAGCAAGAGGCCATTCGTCCCATCGAGTCTGCACTGACTCCTAACTGCTCCCCTCGCAAATGGTCGAGAGAGCCAAAGTCTGTTCAAGAGAGCAATCAAAGGATGGGGACAACAAATGATGCGACCCCGCATGATGTGACGTCCACATTCCTTTAGTCCCTTATTTCCCCTTTGTTTTGCCGTTATTATTTTTTATCCATGGATGATTAATGGACATGTGTCTTTAAGTCAAGCAGCAGCGAGAACGAGGAATTCAGAATGCAGGAGAGAACACTCTGCTAGTATCCGCTACTTTGAACAGGAGGAGCTTCAGACTTGTTGACACCAGAGAGAGATGGGGTGGGACTCCGTTTGATCGATCGGCTGGTGGCCAATGAATTGATCCAAAAGGCCTTTCTCTGCCCGGTAACAGGTACTGATTAGATTCTACGATCCTATCCCAGTGGGATGGTTCTGAGTGTCCCAAGGAGTTTGTTTGACTCCTGGCAGCACAGGGACAAGATCCTACTCTTTCTCCAGAAAGGCTGTTTGTCTGAGGCTGCAGGGAACCTAAATGAATGAATGAATCTACAGGAAAACTATTGCAGGCTGCAAACAAAGACAAACAACCTTCTCTCTGGTAAGGTTGTGTGTGCTGTATTTTTGAAACTAGAGACCTGATTGAACCTGCAATAAGATCATGGAACTGAAAGCAAGGTTTGAAGAGGAGTAAGGTGCTGGAAACCACCATTGTGTTTGTCTGTCTTTTGTGTGTGTGTGTGTGTGTGGAGGGTGGGGGCAAGTTAAAGTGGGGAATTCGGAATTAGTTAAGAGTTAACCAGTTGTATTTGCTGCATATTTCATTACAGTTCTTGTTATAAACTAACAGTAATTGTGTTTACATGTACAAACCTGGTGACTGTAATTATTGGGCCGCCAAGAGCCAAAGACGTTGGGTATTTTTCAAGGAATTATTGGTTAATTCACTTGTGTTGTGACTCCAGGGCCTGTGGGGCTGGAATTGATCGTACCCTAGTCCAGGATGTCACAACACCCTGAATCTTTTTTTTAATGATGCTCAATACTGTCCCGCAGAGTAGCCATCTTTTTAGACCAAAAAGCTGGGAGATGGTGACCACTGCCGCTTGCTCAGGCTTCGCACCCACCCATCCAACACTACCACCGTTCCCCCACCCACTTTGTGGCCAACGACCGCCCCTTCCTGTCCAATCGTCACCCGAGACCGAGGTCGGGCCCAAAGAAATCCGACCCAACGCCATTACCTCGAAAAACACGTTGCCATGGCTGGTGAGGAGCGCATCCGATTTTGGCTTGTTCCTCAGGTAGAAGGCGTACATGGCGAACTGCTCTTTCTGTGGAATGGGTTGGGGGAAGTGGGGAGGGTGGGGGGGGGGGGGGGGGGGGGGGGTCGGGGAGAGGGAGGAGAAGAATCACGTCACACCGGGTTACAGTAAAATCGAACGTGATAAACTACCAAGAAGGCACGAGGCGAAGGGGCAGATGGGAACAAGAAGTTATTGAATGGCGAGGCAGCCTCAAGGGTGCGGAGGGTCTACCCCTGTCCCTCGTTCTCGGGGTGTCTTGCTCCACTTGCAAGGATCCATGACAAAGCCCATTAGAGGGAGAGCGAATGGGCAGGGAGTGTACTGAAACGTTACAATTTGTTTTTTTGAGGGGTTGCGGGAGGGGGGGGGGGGGATATGGGTGACACACTGGCGAGGCTGCTGTTTGAAACCGAGATTGGGGGTTAGTGCTTGAGCGTCTTTTTTGAATGGCGGTCAGGGTTGTCTGAATTGTCCCGTCACAGTGGGGGTGGAGGGGCAGTGGCAGATGGTGAATCGGAGCCATGTGTAGATGAGACTGGTCGGCGATGGGGGGATATGGGATGGCCAGCTCACTTCCCCAAAGGACGGAGAGCAGCTCCCAAACCCTAAATCCAGCACTTTTTTGCCACCTCGGGAAACGGGGCTGGCACCCAGGCCACACGGCGATTGAAGCTGTTCGAGGAGGGTCTGTACTAGCCCTGGTATCTTAATGCAACTAGGACTGGGAAATAAAGCTGGGAGAAGGGGTGGTGGCCCTAGACCGACATCACCCACATCCCCAGAATCCATACGCCAATAAATACATTTATTCTGGGCCAAGGGAGGCCTGGCCCCTTTGTAGGTCAGATCTGGGATCAATGGCGACAGGATTGTAATTACGCTTAGTGTTAGAAACCCACACAGCCCCCCCCCCCCCAGTTTAAAAGGTTTTAGGTGGGATTTTCCAGCCCCTCCTCCAGCAGCTCCCCCTCTGCCTCCACTCCGCTGCATGTTTTCCGGTGGCAGAGGCGGTCGGCATTTGCCAACAGCGGGATCTTGTGGTCCCACTGATTTATATGGCCGTTTTTGTGCATGGCCCGCCCGTCCCAGTGTGGGGGTGCCGTCATCGTCATCGGAAGAGGGTCTCACTGAATATTTATAAGGCAGGATTCTTTTTTTCTTCTTATAAATTTAGAGTACCCAATTCATTTTTTCCAATTAAGGGGCAATTTAGCGTGGCCAATCCACCTACCCTGCACATCTTTGGGCTGTGGGGGCGAAACCCACGCAGACACGGGGAGAATATGCAAACTCCACACAGACAGTGACCCAGAGCCGGGATCGAACCTGGGACCTCGGCGCCGTGAGGCCGCAGTGCTAACCACTGTGCCACCGTGCTGCCCTAGAAGGCAGGATTCTTGTCGGGCAATGGGATCAAAGGTATTGGGGAGGGGACGTAGATGGGGAACGTGGAACTCGAAACACAAACAGATTGGCCAATGATCCTATCGAATGACGAAACACGGTCGAGGGGCCAAATGGCCTATTTCCTGCTCCTATCTCTTCTGTGCGTAAGTGACCATGTCCTCTTGTTTCTTCTTGGGTTTGAGGCATCAATCTCGGTCTTAGGCCGTTGAGGGGGAAGCCCCCACCCCCCTCCCAATCGAGAACATAGGACCGTCGACGTCCATCTGCAAGGGAAGACAGATCCCTTCGGGTTGGCGTGCCACCTGCGAGAGACAGCGGGCTGAATTCTCCGCCGTGGGGAAGCTCCGTTTTGCCAGCAGCCCAGGGGTTTCCCGACGACATGGGGCTGCCCCACAATGGGAAACCCCATTGACCAGCCGGTGAAAGGGAGAACCCCACCGGGGCACGGAGCTTGCGGCGCTGGGAGAGTTAGCCAGCCAGTCAGGGAGGATGGGGAACACTGTGCGGAGTGGACAGGGTGAACGTGCGCACCGGTGATCCTGGCCCGGAAGGGGAGAGGCGAGTTGGGAAGGGACTAGGGAGTATGCGCGAGTACTCACGTGACGGAGGAAACATTCGCCAAGGCGGAGCGGGTGAGACAGGCAGCCCCGTAGCTCCGGCAGGAGGCGCTGGCGGTGGAAGGATAGGAGCTTCTCTAGGTTGCCGAAGACGATGCCCCGCTTGCCGCGGAGGTCCTGCGGCACGTCCGGCCGGTCCAACTCCGGGAAGTAGTTCTCCACCACGTGCGCCAGCGAGCCGATGTACTCCTGCTCTGCGGCCAGAGCCTCGGCCAAAGTGCGCCGGGCTTTGCTGAGAGGGGGATGGGGGGGGGGATTGGATGAGAGAAAATAAAAACTTGCCGTGAGCAGGGAGATATCTGTGTCACCACCACTGGTGGGTTGCAATGGGATCCGGTGAGAATGGAAATGGAGGATGGTGCTCGTTTAATACAGATCTGAGGAAGAATTTCTTCCCTCAGAGACCGATGAATCTTTGGAACTCTTTACCCCGGGAAGCTGTGAAGGCTGAGACCGTGAACATTTTTCGAGGCCAAGGTCAACAGGTTTATGATCATCGGGGAATTGAGTGTTACGGAGAGAAGGCAGGAAAGTGGACTTGGTGTGTTCATATCAGCCAAGGTCTTATTAAATGGCAGAGCAGGCTCGAAAGGCTGAATGGCCAACTCCTGTTCCTGTATCTTATGGTCACAACAAGTGGAGGAGGTTTCCACTTGTGGGAGAGTCTCGAACTGGGGTTGGGGGGGGGTCACTGTTTAAAACTAAGGGAGTCTCTGGAACTCTCGTCTTCAAAAGGTGATGGAGACAGAGTCCTTGAATATTTTTCAGGTGGAACTAGGTACATTTTTGATTAACAAGGGGGTAAAAGGTTATCGGGTGATCGGCGGGATGTGGGAGTTGAGATCACCATCAGGTCAACTGTGATCTTACCGAATGGCGGAGGAGGTTGGAGGAGCCGTGTGGCCTCTATGCCCGCTCCCAATTGGTCTGTACTCAACAAGCTTGACACCATCCAGGACAAAGCAGCCCCGCTTTGATCGGCACCCCATCCACAAACATTCACTCCCTCCACCACCGACGCACAGCGACAGCAACGTGTGTACCATCTACAAGATGCACCGCAGCGACTCACCAAGGCTCCTTCGGCAGCACCTTCCAAACCCACCACCTCTACCATCTAGAAGGACAAGGGGCAGCAGACACATGGGGAACTCCACCAGCTGCAAGTTCTCCTCCGAGCCCCACACTCACCATCCTGACTAGGAAATATATCGGCCGTTCCTTCACTGTCGCCGGGTCACAATCCTGGACCTCCCTCCCTGACAGCACTGTGGGTGTTACCCACACCACAGGGACTGCAGCTGGTTCAAGAAGGCGGCTCACCCACCACCTTCTCAAGGGGCAATTAGGGACGGGCAATAAATGCTGGGCCCGGCCGACAATGCCCACATCCCTGTTCCAATGGGGAACAGTTTCTCCCCGTCTACTCTGTCCAGACCCCTTGCGGTTCTGAAAACATCGTCTCTCGACGTCTTCGCCTCACGAGGAGAACGGCTTCTCCAATCTACCTACGTAACTGTTTCCCCCTTTTGACGGGGAGAGCGCAGCGTATTTAGGCTCTGTGGGACCTTCCTAATCGGAAAAAAAAATTAAAGCATTGTGCCTTCCAGGTGTTGTGTTTTACACGGCTCAATTCCTGCATTGGTTAATGAAATAATTCTAAAAATAAAATGAGTTTAAAAATATGAAAGCAAAGTGTTTGCAGTATTTCCTGCTTGCCACGGATCCTGCTTTCAAAATGCCCCCCTCCCTGATTCCCCTGGTCGCAGCGGGTCCTCCTCCTCCCAGACCTCAGACCCTCCCCGACCCGCCCTCTCGCTGAACCTCCCACTCCCCGACTGGCCTCTCGCCGCCTCGCTCTCCTGAGGTCCAAGTCCCCGCTCAAGATTACGATCCGATCCGAAGCTCCGGCGTTGTGGAAGCACGAGTCTCAGTGGTGCAGAGGCACTGGTCTGGGGCCGCTACAATCCGTGTTTTCACTGCCGCTGCGGGCAAGGGCTCGGGAGAGGAGCAGTGAGGTGGGTGGTTTGGGGAAAGAAGGTCCATGATCGTCGTGGCCCCGTGCGTTGCAGTTTAGCACCATCGGCACTTCCATGACACCAGAGCTCCGGCTTCAGGTCGAAACTGGATCTTGAGCAGGTGACGCGGGTCCAGGAGAGAGAAGCAGGAGGAAGGGTAAGTGGGTTGGGTGGGGGCACCCATGGGGCACATGGGAAGTGATGTTAAAGCGACTCGAGCAACGCTGGATCAGAGGCCCCATTTCCCTACCAATGCCAAAGGGGAACAGTGTTAAAGGGGGGAGGGTGCGGGGGTGATGTTAAAGGAAGACTTACTGTCTGAACTCGTCGAGACCAGGTCAGAGGCTGATGGGCTACCGTGGAGATGTGATAATGAACGACAAATTGCTTTTGATGTAGCAAATGGCCTTCCCGCACCACCCAGCAAGGTTTCTCCAACAATAGAGAGCTGACAGCGGGCCACGGGCAGAGAGATTGGTCTTAAGGGCAGGCTTAAAGGAATGGAGAAACCGGGGGAGGGGGGTGTGTGTAGGGAGGGCATTCCAGAGTGCAGGACCCAGGTAGCTGAAGGCATGGCGCGACATGGCAGAACGACTGAAATTGGGGCGAGGTGCGCGAGAGACGCCGGGATTGGAGGAGGGCAGAGATCTCGGAGGGTCGTTAGGATCAAAGAGATATGGAGGGTTGGGGGATAGGAGGGTGGGAGGTAGCGAGTCCACGGAAGGATTTGAGAAAGACAATGAGAATTCTTAAATGGAAGTGTTGATTGACCGGCATCCGATGTAGGTCTGCGTGCACGGTGTGAGGGAGGTGGGCACTTGGAGGACGGGTGAATGGGGAATTGGTTAGACTTGGGCCATGAGTGCTGAGGTTCGGGGGTAGCTCAAGTCGAAGGGATGCTTCGTCACGCTTGTTCACCTACCTGCCCTTGGTCTGCAGTCCCGTCCTGGGTGCACCTCCCCAAGGGGCGTCGGGCAGGGCGGGCCCCGCCCTCGCCAGCATTACGTGCTCCTTGGGTGAGCAGGTCCTGTCCACCACCTCGGTGCTGCTGACCTCCAGACCCCTGATGAGGACCCTGGCGCCGCCACTGTTGCTACTGCTGCTGCTGCTGCCGCTTCCGCCACTGCCTGGCTCACTGAGGGACCTTTGGCTGAAACCGCTGCAGGGGGGTGTTGCTTGGTGCATCAGGGTCTTCTTCGCCACCCACCGGGGGTCGTAAACAGGGGATGGGAAGTCTCCCCGTACCCGCCGCCCCTCTTGCGGCGAGCAGCGGGGGCGGACGAGGAGGCGATCAGTCCCGCGGACATCCGGGGTCGAAGCGTAGATGGGGGAGAAGGTCCTGGTGAGGTCGGAGCTGCGTAGGGGGCTCCCGGTACACCATTCGTCGTCGCGGCCCTCCGAGGATGAAGCCAGGGAGAGGGCCGAGAGCCCATCGCCGGTCCACTCGCTCCTGTCCAAGAGCCTGCAGGCGCCATCGCTGCTCAGTGAGGTCATGCTGAGCGAGGGGGTCATGGCAGCGGTGGCGTCAGGCGGCCAGGGGCCCCTCCGTTCCACGCACGGCGTCCGGCTGCCCCAGGCCCAGTGCCCCGACGCGCCCTCGGGAGCCTTCCTACGGCTGAGCCAGCCGGGACTTGGCCGCCACTCCCCCTCCACGCTGGTCCTCAGGGCGGCCGTCAGCTTGCGGCCGGCCTCTGCCTTGGTCTCCTGGCACTTGGCCCGGCAAGAGGCCCACTGATCCAGGCATCGCCGGTCCCCCAGCTCCTCGGCCAGCTCGCGCATCTCCTGGAAGCGGGACTCGGGAATCTCGGGGTGTCTCTCAGCCAGACGCTCCAAGCTGGCTATGGCTGTGCTGCAGTGTCGGAGAGACAGGCAATGGTCCATACTGATGCCAGCTAGGATCCGGATACTACCCAACGTCCAATTGTAGGCCTGCATGGATGAGACAAAAGGGTAGAACACAGCAGAGAATAATTTTTCATTTGGTGCTGTACAGCCTGTGTCTTTCAGCCAACCCCTGTACATGTACAGAACAGGGCGGGAGAAAGGGGAGTCATTAACTGCCCATCTTCACATTTTTAACATGGAGTCAGAAAACCCTCTCCCCCTGCCCCCGCAGCACCTCACAGTCACTCAGTAACCCCTCTCCCCCAGCACCCTGTGTTACTGACTGTATCTCTACTGATGTTAATCCAGCTCCCTCACACTGTCACTCAGTAACCTCTCTCCCCCAGCACCCTGTGTTACTGACTGTATCTGTACTGATGTTAATCCAGCTCCCTCACACTGTCACTCAGTAACCCCTCTCCCCCAGCACCCTGTGTTACTGACTGTATCTGTACTGATGTTAATCCAGCTCCCTCACACTGTCACTCAGTAACCCCTCTCCCCCAGCACCCTGTGTTACTGACTGCATCTGTACTGATGTTAATCCAGCTCCCTCACACTGTCACTCAGTAACCCCTCTCCCCCAGCACCCTGTGTTACTGACTGTATCTGTACTGATGTTAATCCAGCTCCCTCACACTGTCACTCAGTAACCCCTCTCCCCCAGCACCCTGTGTTACTGACTGTATCTGTACTGATGTTAATCCACCTTACTCACACTGTCACTCAGTAACCCCTCTCCCCCAGCACCCTGTGTTACTGACTGTATCTGTACTGATGTTAATCCAGCTCCCTCACACTGTCACTCAGTAACCCCTCTCCCCCAGCACCCTGTGTTACTGACTGTATCTGTACTGATGTTAATCCAGCTCCCTCACACTGTCACTCAGTAACCTCTCCCCCCAGCACCCTGTGTTACTGACTGTGTCTGTGTTGGTGTTAATCCAGCTCCCTCACACTGTCACTCAGTAACCCCTCTCCCCCAGCACCCTGGTTACTGACTGTATCTGTACTGATGTTAATCCACCTTACTCACACTGTCACTCAGTAACCCCTCTCCCCCAGCACCCTGTGTTACTGACTGTATCTGTACTGATGTTAATCCAGCTCCCTCACACTGTCACTCAGTAACCTCTCCCCCCAGCACCCTGTGTTACTGACTGTGTCTGTGTTGGTGTTAATCCAGCTCCCTCACACTGTCACTCAGTAACCCCTCTCCCCCAGCACCCTGTGTTACTGACTGTATCTGTACTGATGTTAATCCAGCTCCCTCACACTGTCACTCAGTAACCCCTCTCCCCCAGCACCCTGTGTTACTGACTGTATCTGTACTGATGTTAATCCACCTTACTCACACTGTCACTCAGTAACCCCTCTCCCCCAGCACCCTGTTACTGACTGTATCTGTACTGATGTTAATCCACCTTACTCACACTGTCACTCAGTAACCCCTCTCGCCCAGCACCCTGTGTTACTGACTGTATCTATACTGATGTTAATCCAGCTCCCTCACACTGTCACTCAGTAACCCCTATCCCCCAGCACCGTGTTACTGACTGTTTCTATACTGATGTTAATCCAGCTCCCTCACACTGTCACTCAGTAACCCCTCTCCCCCAGCACCCTGTGTTACTGACTGTATCTGTACTGATGTTAATCCAGCTCCCTCACACTGTCACTCAGTAACCCCTCTCCCCCAGCACCCTGAGTTACTGACTGCATCTCCACTGATGTAAATCCAGCTCACTCACACTGTCACTCAGTAACCCCTCTCCCCCCAGCACCCTGTGTCACTGACTGTATTTGTACTGATGTAAATCCAGCTCCCTCACACTGTCACTCAGTAACTCCTCTCCCCCAGCACCCTGTGTTACTGACTGTATCTGTACTGATGTTAATCCAGCTCCCTCACTGTCACTCAGTAACCCCTCTCCCCCAGCACCCTGTGTTACTGACTGTATCTGTACTGATGTTAATCCAGCTCCCTCACACTGTCACTCAGTAACTCCTCTCCCCCAGCACCCTGTGTTACTGACTGTATCTGTACTGATGTTAATCCAGCTCCCTCACTGTCACTCAGTAACCCCTCTATCCCCAGCACCCTGTGTTACTGGCTGTATCTGTACTGATGTTAATCCAGCTCCCTCACACTGTCACTGAGTAACCCCTCTCCCCCAGCACCCTGTGTTACTGACTGTATCTGTACTGATGTTAATCCAGCTCCCCCACACTATCACTCAGTAACCCCTCTCCCCAGCACCCTGTGTTACTGACTGTATCTATACTGATGTTAATCCAGCTCCCTCACACTGTCACTCAGTAACCCCTCTCCCCCAGCACCCTGTGTTACTGGCTGTATCTGTACTGATGTTAATCCAGCTCCCTCACACTGTCACTCAGTAACCCCTCTATCCCCAGCACCCTGTGTTACTGGCTGTATCTGTACTGATGTTAATCCAGCTCCCTCACACTGTCACTCAGTAACCTCTCTCCCCCTGCACCCTGTGTTACTGACTGTATCTGTACTGATGTTAATCCAGCTCCCTCACACTGTCACTCAGTAACCCCTCTCCCCAGCACCCTGTGTTACTGACTGTATCTGTACTGATGTTAATCCAGCTCCCTCACACTGTCACTCAGTAACCCCTCTCCACCCAGCACCCTGTGTTACTGACTGTGTCTGTACTGATGTTAATCCAGCTCCCTCACACTGTCACTCAGTAACACCTCTCCCCCAGCACCCTGTGTTACTGACTGTAACTGTACTGATGTTAATCCAGCTCGTTCGCACTGTCACTCAGTAACCCCTCTCCCCCCGCACCCTGTGTTACTGACTGTTTCTATACTGATGTTAATCCAGCTCCCTCACACTGTCACTCAGTAACCCCTCTCCCCCCAGCACCCTGTGCTACTGACTGTATCTATACTGATGTTAATCCAGCTCCCTCACACTGTCACTCAGCAACTCCTCTCCCCCAGCACCCTGTGTTACTGACTGCATCTGTACTGATGTTAATCCAGCTCCCTCACACTGTCACTCAGCAACCCCTCTCTCCCCAGCACCCTGTGTTACTGGCTGTATCTGTACTGATGTTAATCCAGCTCCCTCACACTGTCACTCAGCAACCCCTCTCCCCCAGCACCCTGTGTTACTGACTGTATCTGTACTGATGTTAATCCAGCTCCCTCACACTGTCACTCAGTAGCCCCTCTCTCCCAGCACCCTGTGTTACTGACTGCATCTGTACTGATGTTAATCCAGCTCCCTCACACTGTCACTCAGTAGCCCCTATCCCCCAACCCCCTGTGTTACTGACTGTATCTGTACTGATGTTAATCCAGCTCCCGCACACAGTTACTCAGTAACCCCTCTCTCCCAGCACGCTGCGTTACTGACTGTGTCTGTATTGATGTTAATCCAGCTTCCTCACACTGTCACTCAGTAACCTCTCTCCCCCAGCACCGTGTTACTGACTGTATCTGTACTGATGTTAATCCAGCTCCCTCACACTGTCACTCAGTAACCCCTCTCCCCCAGCACCCTGTGTTACTGACTGTATCTGTACTGATGTTAATCCAGCTCCCTCACTGTCACTCAGTAACCCCTCTCTCCCCAGCACCCTGTGTTACTGATTGTGTCTGTACTGATGTTAATCCAGCTCCCTCACACTGTCACTCAGTAACCCCTCTCACCCAGCACCCTGTGTTACTGACTGTGTCTGTCCTGATGTTAATCCAGCTCCCTCACACTGTCACTCAGTAACCCCTCTCCCCCAGCACCCTGTGTTACTGACTGTATCTGTACTGATGTTAATCCAGCTCCCTCACACTGTCACTCAGTAACCCCTCTCACCCCAGCATCCTGTGTTACTGACTGTATCTGTACTGATGTTAATCCAGCTTCCTCACACTGTCACTCAGTAACCCCTCTCCCCCAGCACCCTGTGTTACTGACTGTGATGAATGATATCTGTATACATATGTACCGTTAATGCGTAGGCCCCTTTAAGACCGGGTTTGGAACCCTGGGGAACTCCGCCGCCGGCTCCACCCACAGGAAGCTGTATATAAGGTAACGTTCAGCAGGCAGCGTGCAGTGAGCACACTTCTCGGCAGCTGTCTGGTTCTCTGGTAATTAAAGCCTTTGTATTATCAAACTCATCTCCTGAGTCGTAACTGAGGGTATCTCACTGACTGTATTTGTATTGATATTAATCCTGCTCCCTCACACTGTCACTCAGTAACCCCTCCCCCCAGCACCCTGTGTTACTGACTGTATCTGTGTTGGTGTTAATACAGCTCCCTCACACTGTCACTCAGTAACCCCTCCCCCCCAGCACCCTGTGTTACTGACTGTTTCTGTACTGATGTTAATCCAGCTCCCTCACACTGTCACTCAGTAACCCCTCTCCCCCAGCACCCTGTGTTACTGACTGTGATGAATGATATCTGTATACATATGTACCGTTAATACGTAGGCCCCTTTAAGACCGGGTTTGGAACCCTGGGGAACTCCGCCGCCGGCTCCACCCACAGGAAGCTGTATATAAGGTAACGTTCAGCAGGCAGCGTGCAGTGAGCACACTTCTCGGCAGCTGTCTGGTTCTCTGGTAATTAAAGCCTTTGTATTATAAAACTCATCTCCTGAGTCGTAATTGAGGGTATCTCACTGACGGTATTTGTATTAATATTAATCCTGCTCCCTCACACTGTCACTCAGTAACCCCTCCCCCCCAGCACCCTGTGTTACTGACTGTATCTGTGCTGATGTTAATCCAGCTCCCTCACACTGTCACTCAGTAACCCCTCCCCCCCAGCACCCTGTGTTACTGACTGTATCTGTGTTGGTGTTAATACAGCTCCCTCACACTGTCACTCAGTAACCCCTCTCCCCCAGCACTCTGTGTTACTGACTGTATCTGTACTGATGTTAATCCAGCTCCCTCACACTGTCACTCAGTAACCCCTCCCCCCCAGCACCCTGTGTTACTGACTGTATCTGTACTGATGTTAATCCAGCTCCCTCACACTGTCACTCAGTAACCCCTCTCCCCCAGCACCCTGTGTTACTGACTGTATCTGTACTGATGTTAATCCAGCTCCCTCACACTGTCACTCAGTAACCCCTCCCCCCCAGCACCCTGTGTTACTGACTGTATCTGTACTGATGTTAATCCAGCTCCCTCACACTGTCACTCAGTAACCTCTCCCCCCAGCACCCTGTGTTACTGACTGTATCTGTACTGATGTTAATCCAGCTCCCTCACACTGTCACTCAGTAACTCCTCTCCCCCAGCACCCTGTGTTACTGACTGTATCTGTACTGATGTTAATCCAGCTCCCTCACTGTCACTCAGTAATCCCTCTCCCCCAGCACCCTGTGTTACTGACTGTATCTGTACTGATGTTAATCCAGCTCCCTCACACTGTCACTCAGTAACCCCTCTCCCCCAGCACCCTGTGTTACTGACTGTATCTGTGTTGGTGTTAATCCAGCTCCCTCACAGTCACTCAGTAACCCCTCTCCCCCAGCACCCTGTGTTACTGACTGCATCTGTACTGATGTTAATCCAGCTCCCTCACACTGTCACTCAGTAACCCCTCTCCCCCAGCACCCTGTGTTACTGACTGTATCTGTGTTGGTGTTAATCCAGCTCCCTCACACTGTCACTCAGTAACTCCTCTCCCCCAGCACACTGTGTTACTGACTGTATCTGTACTGATGTTAATCCAGCTCCCTCACACTGTCACTCAGTAACCCCTCTCCCCCCGCACCCTGTGTTACTGACTGTATCTGTACTGATGTTAATCCAGCTCCCTCACACTGTCACTCAGTAACCCCTCTCTCCCAGCACCCTGTGTTCCTTACTGTATCTGTACTGATGTTAATCCAGCTCCCTCACACTGTCACTCAGTAACCCCTCTCCCCCAGCACCCTGTGTTACTGACTGTATCTGTACTGATGTTA